>NC_137869.1:41017839-41055339 GCF_963924005.1 Protomyctophum bolini
TCATTCATTCATTCATTCATTCATTCTTTAATTCATTATTTCTTTCTTTCTTTCTTTCTTTCTTTCTTTCTTTCTTTATTCATTCATTCATTCATTCATTCTTTAATTCATTCTTTATTCTTTCTTTCTTTCTTTCTTTCTTTCTTTCTTTCTTTCTTTCTTTATTCTTTATTCTTTCATTCTTCCTTTCTTTCTTTCGGACCAGAGACGGCCGAGATACGCCCGGGGACCCCTTCGCGGACTCCTTCGCGGACCCCCGCGGACCCCCACCCGGGCACGAGACCCACGGGGGCGGCCCCGGTCGCAACGAGATTCCCCCCATCCAAAACGGACCAGAGATGGCCAAGATACGCCCGGGGACCCCTTCGCGGACCCCCGCGGACCCCCACCCGGGCACGAGACCCACGGGGCCGAGTCCCCGAGGGAGGCCCGTCCAAAACGGACCAGAGACAGCCGAGATACGCCCGCGGACCCCTTCGCGGACCCGTTCGCGGACCCCCGCGGACCCCCGCGGACCCCCGGACCCACCCACTGAGCAAGCATATGGTACACACATCACTCATAATATTTTACATTTGACATGAAATGCATTCAGATGTATTTTTACAATGGTTTCTAACAGTATTCTTTTTAACATGTGATTGTATAGTGGTCACACATCACACGCACATCATCAAGACACAGGTATATAGCTACAGAGGCAGTACCATCCGGGGACCACAGGGTGGGGCCGTAGCCTAGCTATAGAGCACCCTGTAACATG
The DNA here is from genome assembly GCF_963924005.1 of Protomyctophum bolini. NCBI lineage: Eukaryota > Metazoa > Chordata > Actinopteri > Myctophiformes > Myctophidae > Protomyctophum > Protomyctophum bolini. The sequence continues at coordinate 41,018,603 of NC_137869.1, forward strand.
CCTTCATTGCCTTGATCCCGCATCTAGCTGCTGCGTAGAGTCTGAGAGTTAGTTGGGAGGAGGAGGGGGATTCCCCCCCCCCAAAAGGTAAATAGAGGCGAGAAGAGACTGTCTTCTTTGTAAAAGGTAAACAATGGATGATGGAATGGATTTTATTTAGGTTTTGCTGTCTTTTTCAAAAGGTTAATTTGTTATGCTCCTCGCTCCTCGTCCGCAGTCTCGGATCTTGACCTGCGGCCGCGAACACGGGCCGTTCAAACTCAAGTCGGCTGCGTTATCCAACAGACCAACGAGGATACGAAATGCAAAGGATTTTGTGTACATTTGTAGGGGACGGGGGGGTTTCGTCCCCTCCCAACGTCACATTGGTCCCCCCCAAATGAGTCCCCCCCCTTTATCCCCCCTGGCTTCAAAGTTATCTTAGGAGTAATACTTTTGAAATCCTGCGTTCATAAACGCGATATATATTTTGAAGCAGATCCACCCCTGTGAAAATCCCAAAATGGTTTGGCCCGTTCTACAGTTGTCGGAAGTTTGGGAGTTGTTACACCGCCATCAGTGACCCAATGTGCTTTGCACTCTGATGATTCCGGAACAGGATTCAATAGGTCGCCACTTTTGGTGTCACGCACCACTTTTGGTAAGACGTGTATCAGTAGATATGAATGGATCAGCGTTTATCCTTTTCGTGTCAAGGACCCCCGAATGGACACGTATTAGCCCGCGGACCCCCCCTTCCCATTTGAAGAGAAGAGAAGGACCCCCATAAGAGAAGATTTATACAGCTCAGTGATTCTCAACCGGTTTAATTTCAAGGACCCGCAGTTTGACATGCTTAATCAGGCTTTCATTTCGTCTGCGCGAAAAATGACAGACTATTTTAATGCCAATGCCATTTTTAGCTGTGGGACTCCAATTGATAATGTAAAATCAATGTTAATTTAAAAAACTGAGAGTGACATGCCACAAGGGTCCATTTGGTTCCAAACTATAATACTATATCATGTAGCTGTACCTCCTGGAACTCGCTCAAGGACCTCTGGGGGTCCCCGGACCCCACTTTGTGAATTATATTATTATTATATTACACCATTTTGGGATTTATGGGGAAAGGAGGAGATCGATGCCGCTAATGAAAGCACAACACCAGGTAAGCTGCAGCCAGGTTTTCTTTCCTCTCGAGTTGCATGGGTTTAACACTAACTACAACCTCCTCCTGAAAACTTCCCTGGTGTTGTACATTTTATATACTGTAGTGTGGTGGATAGACACACACTGAACAGTTATTAATGACATTTATAATTCACTGCGTTCCTGCCCATGTTATATATGGTTGTTCGGTTGTTCCTCTCACTTTAATGAAAGGCATAGTGTGTTACCTTAGGAGCAAAGAAACACACCTCCGAGGTGTTGACGTAGTTGACGTTTTATCTATGCGACAAGTTTTGTGTTGTCTCTCTCTTCTTCTAAAATAAACGGAGTGCCACCATCGTTGGCTTTTCCAATACGAGAATAAATCTCTCTTTTCTCTCTGCCTACACCGGCACTCCTACATTGGTGACCCCGATACTCTTGGACGTTTCCAGAGTTTTATTATATACTGGACATGTCAGCCTCGCTCAAATTGCCCGACTTTTGGGAACAGAATTCCAGCGCATGGTTCGCACAGGCGGAGGCTCAATTCGCCATCAAAGAGATCACAGTTGATGAAACAAAGTTTTGATAGGCTAACTTACAGATCAGATGGTCAGTGAGTTTTGACCTGTTCGAGGCACTGCTGATAATGTGGTTAAACTTTTTCCTAAGGAGGAGGAATCACAGCCAGGTAATTCATAATAATAATAATAATAATAACTGTGCCAAAACGCAGTTTTGTATGTACATTGAGTCACTGGAACAACCTCTGTGTCAGTCAGCGCAGTATTTTTATGTTATTTATTTAGGTAGGAACCAAAGTTCGCTTTTTAGATCGCTCGTTTCTTACAAGACTTACATTCGTGTAACATTGGTGTGCGACCCGCATATGGGTACCTGTTTTGGGAAACTAAGGAATAGGGTTTGGGAAGCTCGCTGACTTTAATGGAACATTCTCCAAAGACCCCACCTATTTGATTTGTGAATTCTCTTTTCTTCTCGTCACCACGTCAGGCGTTCACTCATGCTCGGAGAACATTTGTCTGAATGGAGGAACTTGTTTCAAGACGGGCAGCATCCAGTCAAGCGGCTGTGCGCGGAGACCGCTGTGAAACAGGTACAGTACGCACTGAGAGTAGCTCCCACAGAGCACGTTCTCTCCATGATTCACACACGCATCATTCCAGCTCTTATATCTGTCTTGACTATTGCAAATGCCTTGTTCAACTGCAATGCCTCAGCTTTAGTAGTCTGTTCTGCTCTGGCCTGGAATGCTGCATGTGAGCTTTCTAACCTCACATACAGCAGAAACCTAAAAAAACCTTGTATGTCCATGCAATCATCCATCCATCTTCAACCGTTTATCTGGAGTTGTGTCGCGGGGGCAACCTTTCCAGAAGAGAGCTCTAGACATGGGGTCTTGGCAATTTCCCACCAATGCCTAAAATAGGGAGGTCTGGTTGAGAACCGGTCTTTCCAATGAACAAGTCAATATTAACACAAGCTTGTGACAACATTTCCTGAAAAGTAACAATTTTGGACATTACCACTGTCGCAAAATTGCTTGCTCAGGGTCGGATCTATGTCAGTCTCTGCTCTGCATGTAAAGTTTAATAGAATCTACGGTGACCGTGATAGGTATGTCACGCGAGCATGGATTATATATTTATTCATTCAACAAACTTGACCTACATGGAAGCTAAATAGCCTACAAGTTGTTAGTTTACATTAATGAAATCAATAGTGTTGTATATACACAAATATAAATGTAATGTTTATATTTACAGTATACTTTTTGACGCTGTATTCATTTGGTTTGACACAACTTTTACACACAAAAATTCAAGTTCTCTCCTGAGCAGCTCAGGTAAACATTTCAGCACTCATCACAGGAGACCCGGATTCAAAAGTGCAGCTTTAAGAATTCACGCACGCACGCACGCACGCACGCACGCACGCACGCACGCACGCACGCACACACACACACACACACACACACACACACACACACACACACACACAATGCTATGGCTTCACGCGAAAGCATTAACCCATTTAGACCTTAGTTAAAAAACATTCACAAAGAATATATATTCAAAGATTTGCGCCGCATTCTTATGATTTTTCAAAAGCAGCAGACCTACAAGCTCGTAGCGCGTCACTCTGTGGCGCGCTATGAGCTTGTAGGTCTACTATTTTTTCAATAGCTATATAGACCGTGCTAGACTGTATATAGACGGTGCTAGACTGTATATAGACGCCGCTAGACTGTATATAGACGGTGCTAGACTGTATATAGACGCCGCTAGACTGTATATAGACGCCGCTAGACTGTATATAGACGGTGCTAGACTGTATATAGACGCCGCTAGACTGTATATAGACGCCGCTAGACTGTATATAGACGGTGCTAGACTGTATATAGACGCCGCTAGACTGTATATAGACGGTGCTAGACTGTATATAGACGCCGCTAGACTGTATATAGACGCCGCTAGACTGTATATAGACGCCGCTAGACTGTATATAGACGCCGCTAGACTGTATATAGACGGTGCTAGACTGTATATAGACGGTGCTAGACTGTATATAGACGCCGCTAGACTGTATATAGACGGTGCTAGACTGTATATAGACGCCGCTAGACTGTATATAGACGCCGCTAGACTGTATATAGACGCCGCTAGACTGTATATAGACGCCGCTAGACTGTATATAGACGCCGCTAGACTGTATATAGACGCCGCTAGACTGTATATAGACGCCGCTAGACTGTATATAGACGCCGCTAGACTGTATATAGACGCCGCTAGACTGTATATAGACGCCGCTAGACTGTATATAGACCGTGCTAGACTGTATATAGACGGTGCTAGACTGTATATAGACGCCGCTAGACTGTATATAGACGCCGCTAGACTGTATATAGACGCCGCTAGACTGTATATAGACGCCGCTAGACTGTATATAGACGCCGCTAGACTGTATATAGACCGTGCTAGACTGTATATAGACGGTGCTAGACTGTATATAGACGCCGCTAGACTGTATATAGACGCCGCTAGACTGTATATAGACGCCGCTAGACTGTATATAGACGGTGCTAGACTGTATATAGACGCCGCTAGACTGTATATAGACGCCGCTAGACTGTATATAGACGGTGCTAGACTGTATATAGACGCCGCTAGACTGTATATAGACGGTGCTAGACTGTATATAGACGGTGCTAGACTGTATATAGACGCCGCTAGACTGTATATAGACGCCGCTAGACTGTATATAGACGCCGCTAGACTGTATATAGACGCCGCTAGACTGTATATAGACGGTGCTAGACTGTATATAGACGCCGCTAGACTGTATATAGACGCCGCTAGACTGTATATAGACGCCGCTAGACTGTATATAGACGCCGCTAGACTGTATATAGACAGTATGTTAAGCATGTAATCCGTGATCTAACTACCAACAGACCAAACAACCAACATTTAGTATTATTATAGAAGAGTCGCTGTCAGTGTTTTCAGTGTCTGGCTATATTACATCCATGTATTCTTTGAAGACAAATTCAAAAGATCATTTTAACACACATACTTTCTTTGTGCTGAGCTAAACTGCGAGGACAGTGAAATCATTTAGGAAAAAGGCTCCCAAGTCAATTGTTTAATGCTCCAAAACGTTTTAAAACACTGTTTGCCCTGTCTGAATAAAGTTTGCAGCAATAAAAAGGTGAATTGCAAGCCTTTTTCCTGAATCCTTTCAATAAATGCACTACCATGTCCCAATGAAGAGCATCATTTCAATATAGTTTCTGTTTTATGTTTTTTCATCCACAGATTCCTGGACGGACTGCAGTTCACAGCATCTGACTGGAGTAAGGACACAATATTATTAATTATAACGCCAGATTTTAAAACATAGGATGTAGATTTTGCAGGTGCAATAGAGCAGCAGATTGGTGTCAATTGCCAGCAAACCATGCAATGCATTATTGTGCATTTTAATGTTGTAGATCTGTGTAACTAAAATAAATGCACCAGCTAGGTTTATCTCGGACTATTTCCTGTTGAACATGCACTAGCCTGCTCATGGCCCACGTAAAGGACAATTACAGTACCCTGAATCATGAAGACAAGATGTGTATAGTGTTTAGAAGAACTGTGTGTTTGTGTACGTGAACGTGGGAGAAGGATGACTAATTCTAACGAACAGAATAACAAATAAAATATGGTATGTGTTGTTATTTACAGTTTATATCCGCTTTGCTAAAAAGCTTTTCAGAAGTGTGTTCGTTCAGGTAAAGAAAACTAGACGGACGTGTTTGAAGTATATTAAAGTGATTACGGTAACTTCACAATTTTGATCTGTTCATGGACGTTTTCTCTTTCAGGGGAGTGACGACAGTGAGGTGTATGAAATCATTGACGAGTAAGTGTAATACAGATGCAAATAATAATAACAAATATAAATGCAATCAATTAAATTACAGATAAAGAAATGGAACTTTTATCTCTTGCACTCTCGCCCACACAAAATGTGCAGGTGCCAGTAATGTGAACCTATAGGAATGGCACAGGGAGGAGATCCCAAACACTTTTTTGATCAGCAGTATCATATTATCTTCAAGGGCTTTAATTTGTCAATGTTATGACAGATGAAGGCTATTTTATTTTAATTGTATTTTTTGAGTCCCAGGGCTATTCAAAGAACTTCCCCAGACACCCGCACCGGGCCCCAACGACACCCTTTAGCTAAGTGGTTCTCAAAGTGGGGTCCAGGGACCCCCATGGCCAAATACTAATTAATTTGGGGGGTTCTTGACATGAAAACATTTGAGAACATTTGAGAACCCCTGCGAAACTGTATCTCCAAAATAGGTTTCCTTATGATTCTCTGACAAAGAACCACTTTTAGTGATATTTAGCACATTCTTTGTGATATGTTTCTCTTTCTTTCGCATTCTGAAAGAAGCCAACTGGAACTGAAGAAGGGATTCTCTGAGAAGAAGACAGAGGTGAAGACACATGGACAGCAGGAGGACAAGAGACAACAAAAGGAGAGACTGAAAGGGGAGCGTGAGTTGAGGAAGAAATTCCAGGTAGGATGTGGAAATGCCCACCTGCATGTCCATCTGTCCATGAAAAGTAAGAGAGCTGTGTGACATAATAATAATAATAATAATAATAATAACTTTATTTGTATAGCACTTTTTAAAAACAAATTTGTCGTGTGGTTTTGGGAGGACTCCTCCCTGAGTGGCTCCCAGGCAGTCCGCAGCAAAAGGACGAACAGTTTAAACTTTAAACACATACAGTACCTATTATATTAGCCCTATTATATTATTATTATTACTAGAGCGGTGCCCATTGGGCACTTGGAACGATGCAAGTTGGAAATGAATGCCCCACCCAGTTATTATGTCTGTGTCCCTTTTATGCCCATATGGAGTTCTTTGTCAGGCAGGCCCAAATATGGAGTCTATGCAGATGTCAGAACAAAGACTGTGATGTCAGAACAGGCCAGTTCCATATATGGAGATATATATAGACGGACTCGGCACCAGGCACTTGCACTCCCTGTGGTGGTGTGGAACGCGTATTATATGTCGAATTTGAAGTCTGTGGGGCAAACGGTTCTCGAGTTACGTGGATTACAGACGTACGTACGTACGTACGCACAGAGACTTAGTGCATTTATTTATACATAGATATCTCCAAGCTCTCAAAATGCCGCGATGGATTGTGAGACTGTATATTGGCTATTTAAAAATATATAAATACTTTGTTTAAAGCATATTCACTTTGGGGGTCCATGACATGCAAATGGTGGAGAACCTCTGCTGCAGGATATCATCAATGTATTGTATACTCTGAGTGTACTCTGTGGACTCAAAGTCAAAAGGGTTCATTTGTAAACCCTCAGAGTTGAGTTGACAGTGCTTGTCTTTCCTGCTGCAGATCAAAGGGGAAGTGGAGGTTCTCTACGTGGCTCAGGTGCGACAGGACTGGCATGGTGGCAAACTGGACCTGAACGTGCACCAGGGAGACAGAGTGGAGATCCTCCGGGTGAAGGACAATCCGGGCGGCCGGTGGCTCGCTCGCACCCCCAATGGAGACTGTGAGTTGTTTGGGTTTGGGCCGGCCCTCGGCCCACCTCAAACCCAAAAGAAAACATTTGTCATGCTGTATTTCAAAATGTACTTTTTTCATTGCTCCGATGCGCACCAAACAAAACACTGTTCAGGGGTATGGCTTGAGGATAGGCACAACAGCGGCCACATTGGACAGTCCAGCTTGCTCCCAAAAATGCACACATAGGCCTGGGCCGCGGCTGAGCGGTCCAAGCACCTAGGCTGGTAATGCAGCCTGGCGGCGTGTCGCGGGTTCGAGTCCCGAGCCTGTCGGCCTTTGCCCCATCTCTCTCCCCCTTTCCTGTCTAATTATTACTGTACCCTATCAATAAAGGCAAAAAACGCCCCAAAAAAGCACACATACTGCTGTTACACAAGCAACAGCAGTATTACAGCAGTCTTTAACACTCAAATGGCTATAACCTATAACTTGATGATCATTGACCATCCCTCTGATCAGTGCAATATGGAACAATAGCGGTCTGAAGATCTAGTTTTTCAAGAACTTTCAGTGTTGCAAAATTTGCTGAGCTACAGGCTCACAAATGCAAGCCGCTGTGAGCTTATAGATCGGCTAACACCATTGTTCATTGTACCGAAAAGTAAATGCTCACGGATGTTTATTAGTCTTGTCCTCTTGCAGACGGTTATATCAGCAACACCTGCGTGGATGTGGACTATGACGAGGTGAAACGTAAAGTTCTTCGAGCCAAAGGGTTGGATGCATATCCGCTACCACCACCTCCACCCGACCCCTGCCCGCCGGCTCTGCATCACCCCCGCCTACCGCCTTCACACGACCCCCGCCTACTGGCTTCACATCACCCCCGCCTACCACCCCCACAACATGACCCCCACCTACCACCCCCACATGACCTGCGCCTACCGCCCCCACAACATGACCTCCGCCTACCACCCCCACATCACCCCCGCCTACCACCCCCACATGACCTGCGTCTACCGCCCCCACAACATGACCCCCACCTACCACCCCCACATGACCTGCGCCTACCGCCCCCACAACATGACCTCCGCCTACCACCCCCACATCACCCCCGCCTACCACCCCCACAACATGACCTCCGCCTACCGCCCCCTCCACCCGACCCCCCTCTGACTGACGACATCTACTACGATGTGGACTCGGGTGACCACATGGACAGGTGAGGGTCGTAGGCCATGTGTATTTTCGTGGCTATTATTCGATCAATCAAGCTTTTTTGTATATATTTGTTTGGCTGGAAATGGGGAGAGAGAGAGAGTCACGGGAGTGACACGCAGGAAAGGTCGTCGGGATCGGGACTTGCACCCACGGCATAATTACATTCACACACACGTTATATAACACTGATGGCTGGAGGAAACCATGCAAGGCACCAACCTGCACATTGGGAGAAATTAGGGGTTCAGAGTCTTGCTCAAGGACACTTCGACACTTAACTTTGGGGGAGCCTGGGATCTTGTACGTACAAGATAAAATATATTCAGGGGCTCCGTAGATATGGTATATAAATAGCTATTAATTATGTACAGTATTACCTCGATTCTGTATTCTGTCTAAGTTGAGTTCTTTATTGTTTTTCTGCTATGCCGTTTCAGCAGCAGCTGGGCACAGGAAAACGGTGAGTGCTGACTGTGTCAGAATGGTTCATATTCGTGATGTTTATGATAGGTGAAGACTGAGTGAATAAGACTATAGTGGTTATCTGTGTCTCTGATTTTTTCAGATTTTATGGGTCCGTCAGTGCCAGTGGATTTCCCCGCGCCTCCTCATGAAATCAGGTATCTGTCCAAGTGAAGTTGAGCAGCTCAATTCAATTCAATTCAATTCAATTCAATTCAATTCAATTCAATTCAATTCAATTCAATTCAATTCAATTCAATTCAATTCAATTCAATTCAATTCAATTCACTGTCTTAAAGGTGTTTGCACACTGGTGCGTTCTGATTCTGATCAGGGTCGATTTGATTAGTTTTACGCAGCTTTCTAGTGGGGCCCAGTGGGGTGTTGGTGACAGGCTGACAGCTAGTGATAGCCTACTGCTTTCGGATCTGCAAAACGCACCAGTGTGCAACCACCTTAAGGACTGTGAGTAGAGCAGAGGCCCACTGTTCTCATTTAGCTCTCATTTGCAATTTGGAACCTATTTTAATGAATATATTGTTATTTTAACCAATCTGTATGTTAGACTGTTAATACAATATGACTTGCACATCTGCAGTGGTTGGAGGTTGTCTCCCTAGTCTCTATTACAACTAAAATAACGGATCGGTTCTTTTCGGCAAGCAACACTGTACTACAATATGGAGTTGACTCCATACTACAAAGTATAAATTAAGCTTGTGTTGTTGCCAATTTGTTACAGGATAGATCCTAAAGTGGAAATGGAGCTGAGAAAAAGGTTTAAGGTAAATATCTCTTGTTACTTAAAGCTGCTATAAGCAATAATATGTCAAAGTTTGAATTTCAGACTGCCGTCTGAATACAAAAGAATGTGGTCACAGAGACTACATTTTTTGGGAGCGTTCTACCCATTGCTGGCTGTCTGAATACCAACAAAAAAAATGTAAAATTAAAATGTTGACCTTATTGCTTATAGCAGCTTTAATTTATTTACACTACGACAATGGTCATTGGGAACGCATGCCCCTCAGGTTATGCAATACTCTTTGAGCTCGTTGAGCATGTAAAGTAAATGTCACGTTGACAGGTGCGCTGATGTTCCAATCCGCACCAAACTTGGCACAAACACAGTTCAGGCACCGAAACAACTAAATTGCACACATATGTGGCACTATAACAGTGTTACGGCAGTGTTAAACACTTGTAATTTGCAATCACACACATTGCTCTGATCTTAGTGGCCTGAAAATCTAGGATATAAAACGCACTTCTCGATTATTCGATGAATCAAAACGTGATCGATAGACTAATTGCTAAGAATATAATTGATGGTTTCAGCCCTGTACTGGTCTAAACCTGAATGTTCTCTTTCCCAGTATGAGGGACCCCTGACGGTTCTGCACACCATGATGGTGGACCCCAACGGCATCATCAGGAAGCCGGGGGGGAAGGATTTGGCAGTAGCACAGGGAGAGATCCTGGACGTCATCCAACTGACCAATGACACGAAAGCCCTGTGTCGGAACCAGTACAGACGATGTAGGTTCACACACCACTTCCTGTCTGAATAGTCATTTGATGTCACTGTTTCCCAGCGTAGAGTCTGAGGACCACAAGGGGTCCAAATAAACACCACGAGTCTGTAACTCTCTTACAGCAAAAAACGAAATGAAATGGGGGGTCCAAGGTCTAATGCATGCGTATCAAAATTGGGGCTTTATGTGCTCCTAGTCATATTATTGTACACTCATTTTGTATGTCTGTGGCAGAAATAGAATATTGACAAAAACATTCCACCACAAGCCAGCATGGTGATGATCCCTGGTCCCATCAGTTAACAGCTGTTTATTACATTCACTTTCATGGCCTGAACTGCAGCAGCCAGTAATTCACGCCCAGTAGCCAGGTTCGTAGCACCCTCTTGTGGCAGAGGCCAGGGATCACTTGGTTTTGAATTTCTGCCCTATAAAAACCAGACCAGACAGTAATAGCTAGGTCTACAAGGGAGAATGTTGAATAAAATGTTCACATAATACTGAAAGTATCGTTCATCCAGAAGATAATGTTTCACTCGTCATTTTATATATTTTATGGATGCATAGCTTTGTTGAAAATTAAACCATTGTGTGATGGAGTAGAAGTTTATCAATAGAACAATTTAGGCAACATACTGGTACGTACTATCAAAAATAATCTGTACATTGAAACTACGGAAACTATGGGATATCAGGTTAATCATGAACCCAGAATCTGTCTAAATCTAAATGGCATTTTAACCTTAAGTCTTCACATGGCCAGGCTAGGTCGATCAAGTCATTGTTATTTGAAGTCTTCATCTTGTCTTCCTGCATACAGATGGATATGTCTCCAGGGCTCTGCTTCTCCAAATGTAAGTCTCCTCTGCCCGTTGTATAACTAATATTTGACTAAAAAGATGCCCTGCATGTGTCGCTGTGCAGTAGCCTACAAAAAAAGAAAAAGTGCTTTTGTTGTCCATTCAAGAGTTTCAATGTTTTTTTTACAGGGAAGGGGACGATATTTATGATGATGTGGACACTTTTAACGGTATGTTCTCCCAGGCTCATCAGTATGCGACCACAACATTTTTGTGATACTAATATTAATGTGGTAAATACACTATACATTATGCATGGTAACAGTAAATGGTTATATGGTTTCATAAATGTTTACACATTAACATTTTTGGAGATAAGAGCAGAGAGAGGGAGAGCTTTTGTTTAGTTATTTCGGTCCGTTGAATAAACTATCATTTTTGGGGGGGTGTGTTTTTTTCATATTGATCCATGCAATTTTCGCCATAGTGTTATAAAATAAAATGCATGATAGCACTCATAAAGCTACCACTGGTGCAATGCTATCACATATTTTCTAACTCTAGACATGTATACCTTCACAAAAATCACTATGAGCATTATTCAGCCAGGTGGTACAGACCAACCCCCCTGGCTCACGGTCTATAAGTAAGTACTGTACAGTACAGTACAGTACAGTACAGTACATGCAGCATTGCAGCCACAGGTAACGCTTCTGAGTTAAAACTATCAGGTGTGTCTAACCTCAGACACACCTGAGGAATGAGGTACTGGAATGGCATAGACATATTAGTCTTTGTGCAAGTCCACATGAAGTATACAATTAAATCCAAATCAAAAGATAAGATGTGCACCCACAGGTAAAATCCACATGGTAAATTGTAAAAGACACAAACAGAGTAAAGATTGAGCAAAATTGACCCGTAGGAGTCCATTTGTTTCCACAATCTCTTTTCTGATTTTTGATTTTTTTAATGCATTATAATGCATAATACACTGCAGGGGGTCCGGTTTGGGAATCCATGCACTAGATTAGGACATGGTGTCTGTCCCTCCATTGGGGTACAAATGAAGCTTTTGTTTCTCATCTGTTTTGATTTGATCTCTTTGCAGATGCTGACATGAAGATCTATGACAATGACAACCTACACTGATAGAAACATCCATCACTGTTTCGCACGGCTTCTCAAAGTGGCATATTTTGAGAATTGTATGTCAATTTACAATAATGCACTATTTGCTGTTGAGATTTAAACACATAAAATATTTTTTTGTTATTTGATTGTGTCATGATTTTATATTGAAAGCACCTTGCTCTTCCATAGAAAAGGTGAACAATATTGATTGACCATGTTACTGATTTTGTTAAAAAGATCATTTTCTTATGAGTAGCCAACACCTCGAGAGTTACTTTAAACCAATGGAAACAGTTATTACTCTGTTGTTTTAATGGAAATTACTACAGCTGTGATTAAATTATGACAATTTAATACCAGACTAGTCCTAATGTTAACCAGAGATCAGTAATTCTCACACTTTCAAGATTTTCAAAAATAGCAAAAACTATAGCTTGCCCTAAATGACAAAATTAAGGAGCTAAATGCTGCCAACACCTAGCCTGATTATCAGACTGTATAGCTTTCTTGAGAGTGGGCGGGATCTTTGGGCTGGATCCAGGCTAGCCAACACCATAGTCGCCAGGAATATGAGGAGGAGGCCACCACAGCCCAGCCCAGGCCAGGGCGTGTCAAACATGATATATCTATAGATTTAAAGATGACATGGAAGAAGACACTGCTGGCGTGGAAGAAGCTCTGGACGTTCCAGGTGAGGCGGCCGCCAACGCAGACAGATGGATGTCAAAAGGCTCATGGAGAGGCACGCAAGTTACGCAACGCCACCAAATCAAGCCTGATTGAATGGCAGGTTGTTCCCTGGCCACGCACAGGTGTGGGAGGCTATATAAGTGGCATAGCTGCACTCATTTCCTCAAGCCCAGATCACCAAACCACTGCTGCGGTCTCCCAAACCTAAACCGCCACCTTTAGTTTCTACCACCTTCTGCAACCCTCCAACCTGTGTGAGTCCAAGAACCAACGTCAGTTTGGATCATTTAGCCACTGTTTGTTCTCCCCTGTACAGTGCAGGGGTTAATGAGCACACATTAATGTATGTAAGGGACAATGTATCACAATGTATTATGGACTGCACATGTTTGAGCTGTAGCTCGACCACTTTTAACTGTTTGTTCTGACCTGAAATCCTAAGCAGTGCATTTAAGTTATATGTTTATTGATTATTTCATATATATGTTTATCCTGCTTAAATATAGTTTCTTACATTTAATCCTGAGTAAATCTGACGTGTACTTATGTACTCTTATTTGATGCTTTAAGTATTATATGATATTCTGATTTATGATTATTATGAATATGATTTATTTATTATTGCCAATCTTGAATATGAATTGAATGCTATTTATTTCGTTTATTGGATATGTATATAATTCCAAATATTGTATATTTGTTTACTTTGTACATCGATGTCTCAGTAAAGATACCACAAAGGATCTCTGTCTCCGCCTCCGCCCCGTATGGCACTGTCTAGTGAGCTAATCTAGTGAGCTAATTTAAGACTTGCGGTGGACGATCTCTTCAAAATAAGAGTACCCTCTAGAGCGTTGGAAAAAAGTTTAATTTGCACATTAGAACTACAAATTAAGCATTTAAATGATGCTATTAAATGATTTAAATGATGCTATAAGACACACATTATGTTCCATGATCAGCAGTTTACTAGTAAATCAAATCAGGGAATCCAGAGTAGCATGTAATCCACCCTCTAATCCACCAGGGTAACATTATAGAGAAAATGTAATGGAAAAACATAACTTTAATAATAATATCTTTAGCCTTGAACAAGGAAGATTTCTTTTCCTTTTTTTCTTTTTTACTAATTTATCTATTCTGACGTCTGTCGGATACTGAACACCACCCCACTGGACACTCTTACCACAAACGTCAAAATATAAAGTGAGCCAGTTGTGTTCTGAAATATCCTGTTATTATAAAGATTAAGAAGTTGTAATCCCGACTCACCACCATGTTACAATGTGTATCAGCACTGCTGTGCTGTTGCAGCAGACGATGAGCTGCAGATGAAAGTGGATATTATACAAGAGGGAGACCAGAAATTCTGTGGAATTCAGCCATTGCATGATGCTCACTAGCTCTGGTCCATAGCCTAATTAATCATAGAAGCATTAGGCTATGGACCAGAGCTAGATGCTCACATGGTCTCCACTCCAGTTTATTGTCAGGTGGAGGATTTTGTCAGAAGTTCAATGCACCCACTTAGCTCTCCATCTCCCTTTAAAACAGGATGGCATCCGTTCTGAATGATGAGAACCAAAGTCCCTGTCCTGAAGCGAAGCACATCGATTCAGTCCTGGACATCTTTGCTTTGGATCAGCCGACTGGGAGACCCTCCATTCTGCGACAGTCTGAGAACCTGCCCAGCAAGACTGTAGCAAAGGGAGTAAAGGTACAGAATTGAGTTGCCTATTTTTTTATGTACTGTTTTTTAACCTATCTTACTTAAATTATGGTCAGGATGTGTACCCTTAAGCAGTGACTGTATTATTTTATTTATTTTTATTATGTTTACTCAAGTAGTGTTTAAGATTGTAATGAGAGTAATGTGCTCCCTTTTTTCTTTTCTTTTTTTTGAGTCACTATTATTATAATATGGTCAAACTTTAGTAATACATTTTATTATAATGCACTTTACATGCTTGCAAATCTCAAAGTGCTAAAATGTATAGAGAGATTTCACACTGATTAGAAAGATGATTGCTGGGACATTTTAGTTTGAATTTAAAGTTCCAGTTAACCAGCTATACTACACTGATTATTATTTATATGTCAATCCAGGTTTGTTTTCAGACTCCAAGAAGAGACCCTTTCACCAAAAGAATTGTATCTCCTTCAAAGACTGGCAAGAGAACAATCCTGGATGAGTGCACAAAAGCAATGGAGTCCTTACAGTTGCATAACTCAAGGTAAATCTTCAGTTTCTTATGAGTAATATTGTGCTGACAAAACTATTACGATGGCTAATCTGTTCTCTTTTGTATCTTATAGTACTTTGCCTCAGGATGTCACTGCACCAGTTGACAGGCCCAAAATTGGTAAAACATCCAGATATGAATATCGTAGCATTTGCACCTCTTATTTAGCTTTCCGAACTGCTTAGCTAATGAAGTGTTATCCCTTGTTCAATTTGTCCACACAGAGTTATCACCTAATCTTGATGACATGCCCATACAAAGCAAGGGTGGCTACAACTTTGATTTGGACAACTTGGATGCCATAAATCCATTTCAGGCGTCTATTAAAGTCCCTAACTCTCCAACCAGGCCTGCTCTCGAAGACGTTCCTGCAGGCACAAAAGTACCTCAATGTGGAATACCAGAGAATGTGTCACAGGAGATTTCTCAAACCGAAACGGTACTGGATGATACACTTCCTATCACCCCCTCTATGGAAAATTCACTTGCTAATATGTCTACAGACATACACTCCACGGATAGCAGTGTGGTCATAATGTCGAAAGGAACGGCTGACAAGGAACAACATTCATCGTCCAACATAACCGATGAGGAAGCGGCTATGTCTTCCACTGTCATTCCAGAAGAAGCTACAGCCAATTATTCTGTAGAAGATGCCCCTCTGCCAACCAAAGGCTCTTACAATTTTGATTTTGACAAGGAACAACTTTCATCGTCTAACATAACCGATGAGGAAACGCCTGCGGCTATGTCTTCCACTGTGATTCCAGAAGAAGCTACAGCCAATTATTCTGTAGAAGATGATCCTCTGCCAACCAAAGGCTCTTACAATTTTGATTTTGACAAGGAACAACATTCATCGTCCAACGGAACCGATGAGGAAACGCCTGCTGCTATGTCTTCCACTGTCATTCCAGAAGAAGCTACAGCTAATTCTGTTGACGATGCTCCTCTGCCAACCAAAGGCTCGTACAATTTTGATTTTGACAAGGAACAACATTCATCGTCCAACATAACCGATGAGGAAACGCCTGCTGCTATGTCTTCTACTGTCATTCCAGAAGAAGCTACAGCCAATTATTCTGTAGATGATGCTCCTCTGCCAACCAAAGGCTCTTACAATTTTGATTTTGACAACTTGGATTCGGTCAATCCTTTCATGACGGGAGGCTCAAAAATGCAGAATTCTCCTCAGGTTGGGAAAAAAGTGTCATGCAGTGACCCGCCGGATATGGAAAGCGTAAACAAGGTAGACGTACCTGCCACGGTGGTATCCGACACGCCTAAACTAACGGAGGATGACTTCATGTCCCAACCCACTGGTGCTCCTCTTAAGGTCCTGGAAAGCATAAATAGTGTAGATGTACCAGAGAAGCCGGTAGCCACTGCAGTATCTGACACCCTTAAACCAACGAAGGATGAATCTGTGTCTCAAACAACTGATGCTCTGCTTAACGAAGGCCCAGTGAAACTTGAGTTCAATTTTGACGATGGTATTGATGTCAAACGGAAGCCACCCAAAAGGTTTAGTAAAAAGCCGCCTGGTTTGAAATCGACGGAGAGAAAGCCTGCACCTGAAAAAAAGAAGGAACCCACCCCACCAACAAAATCTCCAGTCAAGCCTGTGGCCGATGACGTTGATATTGCTCCTATTCCAAAGTCTTCTTACTCCTTTCAACTTGACGATGACCCAAACTTCAATCCCTTTGGCACAAATGCAAAAATGAACAATTCACTAACATCTGGGGAGAAGTCCAGTCCCGTGGGAATTCTGGGCAAGGCACCAAATCCAGTTAAAGAGATTCCCACTCCTGTGTGGTATGTAAAAAATAACTTTAAGGCCTAAACTGCACCAATGATATGCAACTACTCGCAACCAAACGGTTGCGAGTAGTTGCATGAAACTATTATCCCCAATGGCAGTTCCAAAGAGTTGCATTAGTGCGGTTTAGGCCTAAAAGGCAATCTAATTGCTCTGACCAATGCAAATTTTGAAGCACAAAATGCTATGTGTTAAAAGTATTCCAGCTTACGTGTGTGTCTTGTCTTTGCTCTCTAGTACTGGAGATGAGAAAGATGACATCCAAAAGATTGATGGACCCACTCTTGTTGCATTGAAAGAAGTAATTAATGATCTTAACATCTATTTCACTAGGAAAGACCAAGCATCAGACATAGGAACCCTTTAAGATGGTTTATTGAATGAAGGAGTAGGGTACTTGTGGTCACAAATGCAGAGGCTTGAAGTATGCATGCGGGGTATGGTCGTCTATGGTGCGCCGCATGCGCAGCATGGAGTGCGCAGCATAAACGGCCATGTCATGGAATACATGGTGAAGCAGCATGGTCGTCTATAGATGCGCCGCATGCGCAGCATGGAAGCGCATCATAAACGGCCAAGGCTTAAAATACATGGTGGAGCCTGCATGGTCTCCCATGGACGCGTCGCATGCGAAGCACGGGACGCGAGGGATGGCCAGGCATGGAATACATGGTGAAGCAGCATGGTCGTCTATAGATGCGCCGCATGCGCAGCATGGAAGCGCATCATAAACGGCCAAGGCTTAGGATACATTGTGAAGCCTGCGTGGTCGCCTAGAACGCGTCGCATGCGAGGCATGGGACGCGTGGGGTAGACGGCCAGGGCGTGGAATACATAGTGGAGCAGCATGGTCATTTATGGATGCGCCGCATGCGCGGCATGGAATGCGCATCATAAACGGCCATGGCTTAGAATACATTGTGAAGCCTGCGTGGTCGCCTAGAACGCGTCGCATGCGAGGCATGGGACGCGTGGGGTAGACGGCCAGGGCATGAATACATGGTGTGACCAGAGGTTCGAGGGGGCGGACCCAGATACTTTGGCTTAGGGGTCGAGGCGTGAGCCTGAGTGGTATAGTAGAACCCCCTCTGGAACCTGCAGATTAAGGAGAAAGGGAGGGAGGGTGGGTTACAAGAAACTGGCACAAGGCATTTTTGACACTTGGGTTTAAGTACCCACGGTTATGGGTGAGGTAGGAGTGGCCAGGTTAGTTGGAGGTGGGTGAGTGGTTTGCATGGTTGGCAAGGGTGGAGTTTGGTTGGCAAGGGTGGAGATGGCAGGCAGGTGGGTTGTCTTCTGCTTGGCCAAACCTCCCGAACCTTAGTTGTTCCAACTCCATTTCACTAGGAAAGACCAAGCATCAGACATAGGAACCCTTTAAGATGGTTTATTGAATGAAGGAGTAGGGTACTTGTGGTCACAAATGCAGAGGCTTGAAGTATGCATGCGGGGTATGGTCGTCTATGGTGCGCCGCATGCGCAGCATGGAGTGCGCAGCATAAACGGCCATGTCATGGAATACATGGTGAAGCAGCATGGTCGTCTATAGATGCGCCGCATGCGCAGCATGGAAGCGCATCATAAACGGCCAAGGCTTAAAATACATGGTGGAGCCTGCATGGTCTCCCATGGACGCGTCGCATGCGAAGCACGGGACGCGAGGGATGGCCAGGCATGGAATACATGGTGAAGCAGCATGGTCGTCTATAGATGCGCCGCATGCGCAGCATGGAAGCGCATCATAAACGGCCAAGGCTTAGGATACATTGTGAAGCCTGCGTGGTCGCCTAGAACGCGTCGCATGCGAGGCATGGGACGCGTGGGGTAGACGGCCAGGGCGTGGAATACATAGTGGAGCAGCATGGTCATTTATGGATGCGCCGCATGCGCGGCATGGAATGCGCATCATAAACGGCCATGGCTTAGAATACATTGTGAAGCCTGCGTGGTCGCCTAGAACGCGTCGCATGCGAGGCATGGGACGCGTGGGGTAGACGGCCAGGGCATGAATACATGGTGTGACCAGAGGTTCGAGGGGGCGGACCCAGATACTTTGGCTTAGGGGTCGAGGCGTGAGCCTGAGTGGTATAGTAGAACCCCAAAAGTATCTTAACAGAATTTACCAGACCCTGGAACGGTGGGTGTCGTGGAGATCAGGCGCGTTGGAGCAGACGTGCTGTGATGAGCCTGGGAAGGCCGTCGGGCCGAGGGTCTGGGTTGTGTGGTCGGGAACTCCTTTGTTGGAGCTGCGGACGCAGCTCCAGTTCTGGAGGAGTAGCCGAAGGAGTGTTCCGGGGAGTGTCCTGATCGGCGGGGACCATGCGGAGTAGGAATGGAACCAGGAGCGGGTGGCGACTGAACCGCTGTTGTTACGAACCCGATGCCGTGCGTGCTGGGCGTGTCGGGTGAGTGGGTGGTTAGAAGGGTTGAGGAAGGTGTTGGAGATGGGAAGCCCAAAAGAACGAGACGGTAGAACTGGGCTTAGCGCGTGGCATTGGTGGGGGGGCCTGAATAGCCGGTGCAGAGGATGTAGCTGTTGAGGGTTAAGGTGTGGGGGGTTGGTGTTGGGGAGATGGGCGTGATGCTTGCTTGTCGGTGCAGTTGGGGCGGGAGTGGGAGCCGCCGCAGAAAGTACAGATGTGGAGCATGCGGCATGCTGACAGCTCGCAGCCTCCGTCGTTGTAATTATTGCAAAGCGTTTTGCTGCCGACAAAGACAAGCGGGCGGCCACGCCTGTCTTTCCCTTTGGAGGCGGCGGGGAAAACCTTGCTGGAGGTGGTGACGCTCAGGAGGGGGGGGGGAGTGTAGCTGGATTGATGCGCGGTGTGGGGGCGGGGTACTGGAGCTCGGAAGGTGCATTGGGTGGTGGGATGGGTGGGGCAGCTGCAAAGACTGCACGCTTCTGAAGTTTTTCCGGCGAATATCCTGCAGTAGAGCTCTAGCTCGAGGGAGCCCCAGTAGGTTGTGGTATTAAACTGTTGTAATCTGGAGGCGGCCCTGGCGGCGAATTGGCGGTGATATTCATAGAAAAGGCTCCCCCCGAAACGTGTGCAGAGGTCCATGCAGAGGTACAGGTGGTCGTCTAGTTCTTGGCGGCGGGAAGGGAAGGAGGTGCATATGATGTCCCGGAAAATGGAGAAGGCGAGGACGAACTCAGTGGGTGTGAGGACGGAGGAAGTGGATGGGGTGAGGTCACGGAGTGTGATGGAGACTCCTCCGAGGTCTACTGACCGGTGTTGGGCTGTGCTAGCGGAGGGGCGTATGAGTGATGAGAGGTCAATGTCCATACCTTGAAGAATCTGCGACCGGAGGTGTGATGGGACCATGGGGGCGTTGAGGGCGATGGCTGATGGCGGGATGGGTGCTGGCGTGGCTGTGAAGAGGGAGAAGGAAGGGGGGGGGCGGTTGGGGAACACGGGGTGGGGGGGAAGAGAAGACAAGTTGTTGTGTGGGGCGCTGGTTGCTGCTGGGGGAAAACCTAGGGGAGGTGGAGCTTGGAAATAGTACGGGGAGGGGGAGGAGGTGGGGTGGGGTGCTGTGGCCTGCTGGAAGTGGGGGGGAGGAACAGGTTGGGCATGGGGGAAAGACCCAGGTGGATGATGTAATGGAGAGATGTGTGGAGGCTGGAAAACACTAGCAGTGTGGGGGGTAGGGAGAGCTGAGGTGGCTGGAGCTCTTTCAGAGGGGGGGTGGGGGGGGGGAAGGGTGGACGTCTGGGGGAAAAGGCTGCCTCTGAATGTCACTGTGGCAGCCTTCCTCTTACCGCGGCGTGGCAGAGCGGCCAGCCGCGTTACAACGCCACCTCTCGGCCGAACGGGCGCCTGCTGGGCTTCTCCTGGGCCGGGAGGACGACGCATGACGTCACGACGGTGCGACGGACCCGTGCTGGCTGGCGAGGCTGGTGTTGTTGTTGTTGTTGTGGTGCTGTTGGATTGTTGTGCGATGCGGGTGGTCGTGAGCAGAGTGAACAAGCTGAGTTTCCTGGCGGACCTGCTGAAAGGGATGCCTTTGGCGATGAGCGCTCGTTGTAGTCCGACGACGGTCCAGTCCGACGCGATGGTTGGTGCGGAGTTGTTGGAGCTGCGCGGGGAGGCGGCAGGATGGTTCTGCTGTCCGGCTGGGGAGGGACGTGGACCCTCGCGAAACTCCCGGGGAGTCCGGTTAGAGTCGAACGCGGCGGGACGAGGAGGTGCTTCGGCTGCTGACCTGGAGCCCTGCTGGTCCGGTTGAGTGTCGGGCACGGCGTCTGGATCGGCGTCCTGGTGAGTAGCGGGTCTAGCTCGGTGGTGGGAACCGGGTCTGTGCTCGGCGGCGGCGTTGGGCAGAGAGGCCATTCTGGGCTGGTGAACTAGGCGTGAATGTTGAAAAAGTTCAGGTTTGGGCAGGGCTGCCAAGCTGAGCTGATAATGCTGGTGATGCTGAATGCTGAGAAAGATGCTGGTTATGCTGTGCTATGCTAAACTTGAGAAAATGCGCGATTTTGTTCAAGTGTAACGTTAGGGTGTGCGTGTTTACAAGAAACTGGCACAAGGCATTTTTGACACTTGGGTTTAAGTACCCACGGTTATGGGTGAGGTAGGAGTGGCCAGGTTAGTTGGAGGTGGGTGAGTGGTTTGCATGGTTGGCAAGGGTGGAGTTTGGTTGGCAAGGGTGGAGATGGCAGGCAGGTGGGTTGTCTTCTGCTTGGCCAAACCTCCCGAACCTTAGTTGTTCCAACTCCATTTGTTGAATATATATTTTTGTCTCCTTGCACACTTAGTTCTGAACTCCCAAGATTGAGCGGGGTGCATACTTAGTTTAGACTACATTGGCACCGTTTTAAATTTATTTTCTTTTTTTTAACCCATTCTGACCGGGCACCCATTTTGGTGTTAGCATCATGTTATGCTTTACCTATTGAAAAACAGCAGATCTACAAGCTCATATCGCGCCACCGAGTGGCGCGATACGAGCTTGTAGGTCTGCTATTTTTGAAAAATTCGAAGAACGACTGACATTTTTAGAATCTGATCTCAGGTCAGAATGGGTTCATCAGACCAGTGTGTGTCCAGTGGAAACCTCGTATGAATCTGATCTCAGGTCAGAATGGGTTAATGTAATAATCTGCTGTACTGTTGCTGCTGGACAGTCAAAGCATAACCCCCCCCCTACTATAGCTGTACTAAACTTGAGTCTTTGTATTTTGACACATTTGTCCACCACTGTACTTAGTTTGTACACCACTGATTATAAGCCTATCTTTTTTGTTTTTATTTTTAGAATAACATGACGACTGAGAAGATGGAGACTGCTCCTGGCCCTGACTTGGGATTTGAGACTGAGCAACCTGTGTTTATTACACCTGAATTCATTACACTGGGTCACCTTGATCAGAACTCACAGACTGGGCTGCTGGAACCCAGTGAGGAGTTTGTTCCTGGAACCATGTGTAAGTCATATTGTCTCACATTTTAGGACACTTCAACCTACAGACATTTAATGTTTACTTATCTTTTGTATTCTTGAGTGGTACATTTGAGGACTCTTTTATTTGTATATTCAAAAATAACTAAATTAAGTATAAAATTTCTCTTCCATACATTGAATATAAGCTACCTGAATTTGCCCTCTTTAATTTGCTATGTTATCTTTTCTCTAGTCATGGCAAATGACTTTGATGGTCAAATGGACTACCTCGAACAATGTGGGACTGGCAGCGTGAGTGTTGCCCTCATGTTTCTTCTTCTCTTTTTTTTTCTCCTTGTACTTTTGTACTTACTAAATTTAAATGTGTTTTTTGTTTGCTAATCTGCTGTTAACAGTTCAAGGAATCTGCATTAAGGAAACAGTCTCTCTACCTTAAGTTTGACCCCCTGATGAAAGAGAGCCCCAAAAAGGCAGTGGGCCCTGGTGCACAGAATCCTATCCCTCGTCTAGCCCCCTTTGTTTCACGGTATGTTGCACCAACCTCACCCGCCAGATGCCCTAGCTTGACTTGTTCTATGCTGAGCATCAAATAGTCTTTACTTTAAAGCCAGTCAATTAATTAAACTGTGCTTTCTTTTCAGTTTGGAAGCTCCACAGATTGCTGATACAAAGGCTGCACAAGATGATTTCAAGCTAGTTGATGTCATAGAATCAGTAAGTCACCTGTCACATTTGCCACTGTAATTGGTCATACTTGAACCATTCCTGCAATATATGCAAGAGCCTTTTTTTCTGGATCATCCATCACTTCTTTCTTCTTAAATTGTACTAAAATTGTCTACCCCATCAGTAAAACACTTTAGACAATGTTTCTGCTAGCCACGAAGGAATGTGAAAGTAAAGAAAGAGGGAAGCGGTTTAACCTTGGGATGGAACAGAACTGGGAAATCACATCAGTTTTTTTTTTTTTTTTTCATTTCAGTTGATTTGCAAAAGCTTTAAAATTCCACCAGCTGCATTACAATTTTAAAACTCTGAAATTCATGGGATTGTAACATTAAATGGAGTTAATTTGTGTTGCATCAAAGCTGTTGAATCAGCCTATCTAAGCTATGTAAACTCTCATTTTTATTTAGACTGTGGATCCATTTGTCCAGGATTCTGAAATGCATGTGTGCAGAGTCGCTCCTCTTCCCCAGCCAACAAATACAGAGGATGCAATTGTTGAAATGTTGAAATACAGTCAGAAAGACATGGATCAAGCCATTGCGTTGGTTCAGACGGTGGTAAGTTAAGAGCTGATTTAATTCTCATTGCCACTGTTTATGTATTACTTTTAGTGTCAAGTTAATGTCTTGAGTATGAAATAATTAGATTAATTAAATTCAGACATACACTGATTCTAACAATAGAGTATATTTATTCAACAGGCAAATGAAAAAGATAAGCAATGGAAAGCAAAATATGACAAGCTTTTTGCAGAATCTGAGGACAAGAAGTGAGCCATTTATTACTGTTATTTGCTACTTTATCAATTTTATTCATGTACAGTTTAAGCAATTTTTCAATTTCTTGCACAGGAGAATCGTTTCTGAACTCGAGAGCTCAAGTGCAAAGATGAGATGTAAGTTATTGAAACCGAATTTGTATTTGATGGCAGGGTTCTGTGAATGTGCACTATCCCCCATCTTTATGGATCATTGTTTGTCTCTGTCAATCTTGCCTCATTCTACCAGCTACACAAGAGAGAGACCGCCAGAAGATGGAAACAAGCCTCAAGGAGGCCTTGAGGGAGGCCTTGCAGGAGAAGGAACAAGTGCAAACCGAGCTGAGTAACTTGGAGAGGTCTTTCTCTGAAGTCTTAAAGAGACTGGACAAATATAAGGAGGTCATTGTAGGTTGCAGAAAGGTGAGTAATAGTCATCACAGCATGACTTGGAGGTCATGCTGAACATATCTAATTTTTAACACGCATCATATTCTGAGAACATGTTGAAGATCTGATGTAACACTTCTTGAACTTGTCATGTGTCAAGAGCTAGCACTTGAAAATCGCTGCCAACCTGTGTTAAAACTTATCGAATTGGGTAGTTTTACATGCAGTAGGCTGCCTGGTATGGAGAGAGAGTGAGTTCTTTTCTTCTTCTTTTCTCATGTCCTCCATAGGCTCTGTGCATAACTAGTCCCAGGGTTCGAGATGGAGGCACATCCGTTTTTTGTTTCCTGTACTGGGGTGATTTTCTCAATGGGTAATGTTAATTGTAAATTCTGATCTTTTATTTGATGGGCTCTGCAACAGATTTGAACTGATTGTGTAAACGCCTGCACCTGATATGTGTTTCCCAGTTTAAATCTGCTGCAGACCCAATCAAACAAAGCTATAGTAAAATGATCGGGTACACCCAGTACAGGCTTTAGTTTCGACATACTATTGGCCCGACTGTCATTAGAACGACAACCTACCTCAAACCCTAACCATAACCGCAAGCGGGGAGCAGCGCATGTTCACCAACCTTAATCCGATCGTTGTTTCCCCATGTCTGTCCAATGGTCAGATAAGCATGCACAACCCAAAATGATCCAGAACAGGAAATTAGTATGCCATCTTCGAGAACCCCAGGACTACAGTTGTACACATTGCACAGAGACTAGGAATGTGGGTGACGTTTGCCTGGGCTCACCTACCTAAGGCTCACCTATTAAGGCTCAGTCCTTGCATAGCCGGCCCGATTGAAAAGTACAAAAAAGGATTTGCTTTTATAAACTGAAATTTTTGTTATGACACAATTGTTTTATCTGCCTAATTACTAGAATGAAGAAACTCTGAAAGCATGCGCTCAGGATGCCCTGGCCAGGATCAAAAAGGAGGAGCAGCGCTATCAGACACTGAAAGCCCATGCCGAGGAGAAAATTGAGATGTAAGATTTACTAGACTCTACCATTCTGTTTATTGTATGAGCCCTGCCAAGACACTGGTTTTGTAAACTGACTGTGCTTGTGCTGTTTTCAGGGCAAATAAACAGATTTTTGAGGTGCGGTCAAAGTTCAAGGCTGAGATGGCAGGACTTCAAGCCCAGCTGCGCATGGAGCAGCTAAAGGTTCATTCTCTGGAAAAGAGCCTTGACCAGAAAGTAAGTGAACACTGTTAAGCAGAATAAAAATGACATTAGTTGATTATCTACTCTCTAAACTGTTTGTAATAATCTGAAGATATCTACTTATGTTTTCTGCCTTTTTCTCACCATTCTCTGTACCTCAGGGAAAAGAGTGTGAAGAGCTTAGTAAGGTCTGCGACGAACTCATCACAAAAGTGAGGAGCTGAAAACGGGATCATCATATTATTGTCCTGCTGTTTTGTTGATGTTCGTCTCTTATTGCTGTTTAATGTTTTATGTTCTGCTCTTATTGCTGTTCTGTGATTAGCTCATCTAAAATGGCCAGAGGAGCTGAAAACGGCACACTTTGTTTTATTGATGTTTATTGTCGCTCTGATTAGATTTCTTGGAATATTTTGTACAAATAAAGTTAATACTGTTCTGATTATATGGTTTAAAATGTCTCTTATTGCTTGTTTGTTGTATCCCATTAATAAAGCTATTAACTATTTTATACTTTGGCTTTTCAAAAATAGCAGATATACAATCTCGTAGATTTTTATCGTAAACATGCCACAAATAAAATAAAAATTAAACTCAAATCTTTGCTTCTGGGTAGACCCTAGATTAGAACTACATATTTTCATGTGGGTCTGTGGCCAAATACTTGGCACGACTGACGAACTCTTTTTCAGAAAACTGAAACACAAATGTCTTGCAAACTATGGCAGTGATACTCAACCTCAGGCCCGCGGGCAACATCAGGCCCGCGGGACCATTATGACTGGCCCACCAATGAAAATCTAAAAAAAAGAAGAAAAAAAAATCTGGAAAATGAAATAAAAATAAATAAATCTGAATGAAGTTATCTTTAATTACATTATAAGTAATACTATTAGAGTTGTACTATTACTCGAACGAAAATAAAAGCTTGGGGGGGGGGGGGGGGGGGGGAGATGCAATGCAAATGAAAGACATATACTCTGTACTCTGTAATAGTACAGTGAAATCTCTTACAGTGGCAGACAGCCAAAAGTAAAACCTAAAACATAAATGTGTTTTGGCCATCCAATTATTTACCATGCACGCCATCAAATATGAATACACGGTTTTCAAATAATTGCAATGCATACTATTGAAGAATAGCCTACTATAAAACTTCATGTTCAAACACTGATCAAGACAAAAATGGGAAATGATGGATGGTTATTTCACTATATAAATAGGCCTATTCCTGTGGAACCGGGAGTCAAGCAAAAGGGAATGCATCCCAAGTTCTTGTCAGGGTCCCCAGTTCAAACGTTATTACGCTTTAGAGACCTACGTCCTACGCTTTAGAGACCTACGTCCTATGCTTTAGAGACCTACGTTACGTCCTACGCTGTAGAGACCTACGTCCTGCGTTACGTCCTACGCTTTAGAGACTTACGTCCTACGCTTTAGAGATCTACGTCCTACGCTTTAGAGACCTACGTCCTACGCTGTAGAGACCTACGTTACGTCCTACGCTGTAGAGACCTACGTCCTGCGTTACGTCCTACGCTTGAGAGACCTACGTCCTACGCTGTAGAGACCTACGTTACGTCCTACGCTGTAGAGACCTACGTCCTGCGTTACGTCCTACGCTGTAGAGACCTACGTCCTACGCTTTAGAGACCTACGTCCTACGCTTTAGAGACCTACGTCCTATGCTTTAGAGACCTACGTTACGTCCTACGCTGTAGAGACCTACGTCCTGCGTTACGTCCTACGCTTTAGAGACTTACGTCCTACGCTTTAGAGATCTACGTCCTACGCTTTAGAGACCTACGTCCTACGCTTTAGAGACCTACGTTACGTCCTACGCTGTAGAGACCTACGTCCTGCGTTACGTCCTACGCTTTAGAGACTTACGTCCTACGCTTTAGAGATCTACGTCCTACGCTTTAGAGACCTACGTCCTACGCTTTAGAGACCTACGTTACGTCCTACGCTGTAGAGACCTACGTCCTGCGTTACGTCCTACGCTTTAGAGACTTACGTCCTACGCTTTAGAGATCTACGTCCTACGCTTTAGAGACCTACGTCCTACGCTTTAGAGACCTACGTTACGTCCTACGCTGTAGAGACCTACGTCCTGCGTTACGTCCTACGCTTTAGAGACCTACGTCCTACGCTTTAGAGACCTACGTCCTACGCTTTAGAGACCTACATTACGTCCTACGCTGTAGAGACCTACGTCCTGCGTTACGTCCTACGCTTTAGAGACTTACGTCCTACGCTTTAGAGACCTACGTTACGTCCTACGCTGTAGAGACCTACGTCCTGCGTTACGTCCTACGCTGTAGAGACCTACGTCCTACGCTTTAGAGACCTACGTCCTACGCTTTAGAGACCTACGTTACGTCCTACGCTGTAGAGACCTACGTCCTACGTTACGTCATACGCTGTAGAGACCTACATCCTGCGTTACGTCCTACGCTTTAGAGACCTACGTCCTACGCTTTAGAGACCTACGTTACGTCCTACGCTGTAGAGACCTTCGTCCTGCGTTACGTCCTACGCTTTAGAGATCTACGTCCTACGCTACGTCCTACGTTTTAGAGATCTACGTCCTACGCTGTAGAGACGTACGTCCTACGCTGTAGAGACCTACGTCCTACGCTTTAGAGACCTACATCCTACGCTGTAGAGACCTACGTCCTATGTTACGTCCTACGCTGTAGAGACCTACGTCCTACGCTTTAGAGACCTACGTCCTACGCTACGTCCTACGTTTTAGAGATCTACGTCCTACGCTGTAGAGACGTACGTCCTACGCTGTAGAGACCTACGTCCTGCGTTACGTCCTACGTTACGTCCTACGCTGTAGAGACCTACGTCTTGCGTTACGTCCTACGCTTTAGAGATCTACGTCCTACGCTGTAGAGACCTACGTCCTACGCTTTAGAGACCTACGTCCTACGCTTTAGAGACCTACGTTACGTCCTACGCTGTAGAGACCTACGTCCTACGCTTTAGAGACCTACGTTACGTCCTACGCTGTAGAGACCTACGTCCTGCGTTACGTCCTACGTTACGTCCTACGCTGTAGAGACCTACGTCCTGCGTTACGTCCTACGCTTTAGAGATCTACGTCCTACGCTGTAGAGACCTACGTCCTACGCTTTAGAGACCTACGTTACGTCCTACGCTGTAGAGTCCTATGTCCTACGCTTTAGAGACCTACGCTACGTCCTACGTTTTAGAGACCTACGTCCTGCGTTACGTCCTACGTTACGTTCTACGCTTTAGAGACCTACGTCCTGCGTTACGTCCTACGCTTTAGAGATCTACGTCCTACGCTGTAGAGACCTACGTCCTACGCTTTAGAGACCTACGTTACGTCCTACGCTGTAGAGTCCTACGTCCTACGTTACGTCCTACGCTGTAGAGACCTACATCCTACGCTTTAGAGACCTACGCTACGTCCTACGTTTTAGAGACCTACGTCCTGCGTTACGTCCTACGTTACGTCCTACGCTGTAGAGATCTACGTCCTACGCTGTAGAGACCTACGTCCTACGCTTTAGAGACCTACGTTACGTCCTACGCTGTAGAGACCTACGTCCTGCGTTACGTCCTACGTTACGTCCTACGTTCCGTCCTACGCTGTAGAGACCTACGTCCTGCGTTACGTCCTACGCTTTAGAGATGTACGTCCTACGCTGTAGAGACCTACGTCCTATGCTTTAGAGACCTACATCCTAAGCTTTAGAGACCTACGTCCTACGTTACGTCCTACGTTTTAGAGACCTACGTCCTACGCTACGTCCTACGTTTTAGAGACCTACGTCCTACGCTGTATAGACCTACGTCCTACGCTTTAGAGACCTACGTCCTACGCTGTAGAGACCTACGTCCCACGCTACGTCCTACGCTGTATTTCATAGGCGTGATTGGCGTGGTTTGTTTGTGGGTGTGGCTTGATTTTTTGTGGGTGTGGTTTGTTTGTTTGTGGGTGTGGCTTGATTGTTGGTGGGCGTGTTTTGATTGTGGGCGTGGTTTGTTTGTGGGTGTGGCTTGATTGTTTGTGGGTGTGGTTTGTTTTTTGTGGGCGTGGCTTGATTGTTTGTGGGTGTGGCTTGATTGTTTGTGGGTGTGGCTTGATTGTTTGTGGGTGTGGCTTGATTGTTTGCGGGTGTGGCTTGTTTGTGGGTGTGGCTTGTTTGTGCGTGTAGCTTGTTTGTGGGTGTGGCTTGATTGTTTGCGGTTGTGGCTTGATTGTTTGTGGGTGTGGCTTGTTTGTGGGTGTGGCTTGATTGTTTGTGGGTGTGGCTTGATTGTTTGTGGGTGTGGCTTGATTGATTGTGGGTGTGGCTTGATTGTTTGTGGGCGTGTTTTGATTGTGGGCGTGTTTTGATTGTGGGTGTGGCTTGTTTGTGGGTGTGGCTTGATTGTTTGTTTGTGGGTGTGGCTTGATTGTTTGTTTGTGGGTGTGGCTTGATTGTTTGTGGGTGGGGCTTGATTGTTTGTGGGCGTGTTTTGATTGTGGGTGTGGCTTGTTTGTGGGTGTGGCTTGTTTGTGGGTGTGGCTGTTTGCGGGTGTGGCTTGTTTGTGGGTGTGGCTTGATTGGTTGTGAGTGTGGCTTGATTGTTTGTGGGCGTGGCTTGATTGTTTGTGGGTGTGGCTTGATTGTTTGTGGGTGTGGCTTGATTGTTTGTGGGTGTGGCTTGATTGTTTGCGGGTGTGGCTTGCTTGTTTGTGGGTGTGGCTTGATTGTTTGTGGGTGTAGCTTGTTTGTGGGTGTGGCTTGTTTGTGGGTGTGGCTTGATTGTTTGCGGTTGTGGCTTGTTTGTGGGTGTGGCTTGATTGTTTGTGGGTGTGGCTTGATTGTTTGTGGGTGGGGCTTGATTGTTTGTGGGCGTGTTTTGATTGCAGGTGTGGCTTGTTTGTGGGTGTGGCTTGTTTGTGGGTGTGGCTGTTTGCGGGTGTGGCTTGTTTGTGGGTGTGGCTTGATTGTTTGTGGGTGTGGCTTGATTGTTTGTGGGCGTGGCTTGATTGTTTGTGGGTGTGGCTTGATTGTTTGTGGGTGTGGCTTGATTGATTGTGGGTGTGGCTTGATTGTTTGTGGGCGTGTTTTGATTGTGGGTGTGGCTTGTTTGTGGGTGTGGCTTGTTTGTTTGTGGGTGTGGCTTGATTGTTTGTTTGTGGGTGTGGCTTGATTGTTTGTGGGTGGGGCTTGATTGTTTGTGGGCGTGTTTTGATTGTGGGTGTGGCTTGTTTGTGGGTGTGGCTTGTTTGTGGGTGTGGCTGTTTGCGGGTGTGGCTTGTTTGTGGGTGTGGCTTGATTGGTTGTGAGTGTGGCTTGATTGTTTGTGGGCGTGGCTTGATTGTTTGTGGGTGTGGCTTGATTGTTTGTGGGTGTGGCTTGATTGTTTGTGGGTGTGGCTTGATTGTTTGCGGGTGTGGCTTGCTTGTTTGTGGGTGTGGCTTGATTGTTTGTGGGTGTAGCTTGTTTGTGGGTGTGGCTTGTTTGTGGGTGTGGCTTGATTGTTTGCGGTTGTGGCTTGTTTGTGGGTGTGGCTTGATTGTTTGTGGGTGTGGCTTGATTGTTTGTGGGTGGGGCTTGATTGTTTGTGGGCGTGTTTTGATTGCAGGTGTGGCTTGTTTGTGGGTGTGGCTGTTTGCGGGTGTGGCTTGTTTGTGGGTGTGGCTTGATTGGTTGTGGGTGTGGCTTGATTGTTTGTGGGCGTGGCTTGATTGTTTGTGGGTGTGGCTTGATTGTTTGTGGGTGTGGCTTGATTGTTTGCGGGTGTGGCTTGCTTGTTTGTGGGTGTGGCTTGATTGTTTGTGGGTGTAGCTTGTTTGTGGGTGTGGCTTGTTTGTGGGTGTGGCTTGATTGTTTGCGGTTGTGGCTTGTTTGTGGGTGTGGCTTGATTGTTTGTGGGTGTGGCTTGATTGTTTGTGGGTGTGGCTTGATTGATTGTGGGTGTGGCTTGTTTGTGGGTGTGGCTTGATTGTTTGTGGGCGTGTTTTGATTGTGGGTGTGGCTTGTTTGTTTGTGGGTGTGGCTTGATTGTTTGTGGGTGGGGCTTGATTGTTTGTGGGTGTGGCTTGTTTGTGGGTGTGGCTTGTTTGTGGGTGTGGCTGTTTGCGGGTGTGGCTTGTTTGTGGGTGTGGCTTGATTGGTTGTGGGTGTGGCTTGATTGTTTGTGGGCGTGGCTTGATTGTTTGTGGGTGTGGCTTGATTGTTTGTGGGTGTGGCTTGATTGTTTGTGGGTGTGGCTTGTTTGTTTGTGGGTGTGGCTCGGTTGTTTGTGGGTTTGCCTTGTTTGTGGGTGTGGCTTGCTTGTTTGTGGGTGTGGCTTGATTGTTTGTGGGTGTGTCTTGATTGTTTGTGGGTGTGGCTTGATTGTTTGTGGGTGTGGCTTGATTGTTTGTGGGTGGGGCTTGAATGTTTGTGGGCGTGTTTTGATTGTGGGTGTGACTTGTTTGTGGGTGTGGCTTGTTTGTGGGTGTGGCTGTTTGCGGGTGTGGCTTGTTTGTGGGTGTGGCTTGATTGGTTGTGGGTGTGGCTTGATTGTTTGTGGGTGTGGCTTGATTGTTTGTGGGCGTGTTTTGATTGTGGGTGTGGCTTGTTTGTGGGTGTGGCTTGTTTGTGGGTGTGGCTGTTTGCGGGTGTGGCTTGTTTGTGGGTGTGGCTTGATTGTTTGTGGGTGTGGCTTGATTGTTTGCGGGTGTGGCTTGATTGTTTGTGGGTGGGGCTTGATTGTTTGTGGGCGTGTTTTGATTGTGGGTGTGGCTTGTTTGTTTCAATCAATCAAGCCACACCCACAAACAATCAAGCCACACCCACAAACAATCAAGCCACACCCACAAACAATCAAGCCACACCCACAAACAATCAAGCCACACCCACAAACAAGCCACACCCACAATCAATCAAGCCACACCCACAATCAATCAAGCCACACCCACAAACAAGCCACACCCGCAAACAGCCACACCCACAAACAATCAAGCCACTCCCACAAACAATCAAGCCACTCCCACAAACAATCAAGCCACACCCACAAACAACCGAGCCACACCCACAAACAAACAAGCCACACCCACAAACAATCAAGCCACACCCACAAACAATCAAGCCACTCCCACAAACAAGCCACACCCACAAACAACCGAGCCACACCCACAAACAAACAAGCCACACCCACAAACAATCAAGCCACACCCACAAACAATCAAGACACACCCACAAACAATCAAGCCACACCCACAAACAAGACCCGCCAACAATCAAGCCACACCCACAAACAGCCACACCCACAAACAATCAAGCCACACCCACAAACAATCAAGCCACACCCACAAACAATCAAGCCACACCCACAATCAATCAAGCCACACCCACAAACAATCAAGCCACTCCCACAAACAATCAAGCCACACCCACAAACAATCAAGCCACACCCACAAACAATCAAGCCACTCCCACAAACAATCAAGCCACACCCACAAACAATCAAGCCACACCCACAAACAAGCCACACCCGCAAACAGCCACACCCACAAACAAGCCACACCCACAAACAACCGAGCCACACCCACAAACAAACATGCCACACCCACAAACAATCAAGCCACTCCCACAAACAATCAAGCCACACCCACAAACAATCAAGCCACACCCACAAACAAGCCACACCCACAATCAATCAAGACACACCCACAATCAATCAAGACACACCCACAATCAATCAAGACACACCCACAAACAATCAAGCCACACCCACAAATAATCAAGCCACACCCACAAACAATCAAGCCACACCCACAACCAATCAAGCCACACCCACAATCAATCAAGCCACACCCACAAACAAGCCACACCCGCAAACAGCCACACCCACAAACAAACAAGCCACACCCACAATCAATCAAGACACACCCACAAACAATCAAGCCACACCCACAAACAAGCCACACCCACAATCAATCAAGACACACCCACAAACAAACAAGCCACACCCACAAACAATCAAGCCACACCCACAAACAATCAAGCCACTCCCACAAACAATCAAGCCACACCCACAAACAATCAAGCCACACCCACAAACAAGCCACACCCACAATCAATCAAGACACACCCACAATCAATCAAGACACACCCACAAACAATCAAGCCACACCCACAAACAAGCCACACCCGCAAACAGCCACACCCACAAACAAACAAGCCACACCCACAATCAATCAAGACACACCCACAAACAATCAAGCCACACCCACAAACAAGCCACACCCACAATCAATCAAGACACACCCACAAACAAACAAGCCACACCCACAAACAATCAAGCCACACCCACAAACAATCAAGCCACTCCCACAAACAATCAAGCCACACCCACAAACAATCAAGCCACACCCACAAACAAGCCACACCCACAATCAATCAAGACACACCCACAATCAATCAAGACACACCCACAAACAATCAAGCCACACCCACAAACAAGCCACACCCGCAAACAGCCACACCCACAAACAAACAAGCCACACCCACAATCAATCAAGACACACCCACAAACAATCAAGCCACACCCACAAACAAGCCACACCCACAATCAATCAAGACACACCCACAAACAAACAAGCCACACCCACAAACAATCAAGCCACACCCACAAACAATCAAGCCACTCCCACAAACAATCAAGCCACACCCACAAACAATCAAGCCACACCCACAAACAAGCCACACCCAAAATCAATCAAGACACACCCACAATCAATCAAGCCACACCCACAAACAATCAAGCCACACCCACAAATAATCAAGCCACACCCACAAACAAGCCACACCCACAATCAATCAAGACACACCCACAATCAATCAAGACACACCCACAAACAAACAAGCCACACCCACAAACAATCAAGCCACACCCACAAATAATCAAGCCACACCCACAAACAAGCCACACCCACAATCAATCAAGACACACCCACAAACAATCAAGCCACACCCACAAACAATCAAGCCACACCCACAATCAATCAAGCCACACCCACAAACAAGACCCGCCCACAAACAAACAAGCCACACCCACAAACAAGCCACCCCCGCAATCAAAACACGCCCACAATCAATCAGGCCACACCCACAAACAATCAAGCCACATCCACAAACAAGCCACACCCACAAACAAGCCACACCCACAAACAAACAATCAAGCCACACCCACAAACAATCAAGCCACACCCACAAATAATCAAGCCACACCCACAAACAAGCCACACCCACAATCAATCAAGACACACCCACAATCAATCAAGACACACCCACAAACAAACAAGCCACACCCACAAACAATCAAGCCACACCCACAAATAATCAAGCCACACCCACAAACAAGCCACACCCACAATCAATCAAGACACACCCACAAACAATCAAGCCACACCCACAAACAATCAAGCCACACCCACAATCAATCAAGCCACACCCACAAACAAGACCCGCCCACAAACAAACAAGCCACACCCACAAACAAGCCACCCCCGCAATCAAAACACGCCCACAATCAATCAGGCCACACCCACAAACAATCAAGCCACATCCACAAACAAGCCACACCCACAAACAAGCCACACCCACAAACAAACAATCAAGCCACACCCACAAACAAGCCACACCCACAATCAAAACACGCCCACAATCAATCAAGCCACACCCACAAACAAACAAACCACACCCACAAACAATCAAGCCACACCCACAGACAATCAAGCCACACCCACAAACAATCAAGCCACACCCACAAACAATCAAGCCACACCCACAAACAAGACCCGCCCACAAAAAAGCCACACCCACAAACAAAAAATCAAGCCACACCCACAAACAAGCGACACCCACAATCAAAACACACCCACAATCAATCAAGCCACACCCACAAACAAACAAACCACACCCACAAACAATCAAGCCACACCCACAGACAATCAAGCCACACCCACAAACAATCAAGCCACACCCACAAACAAGACCCGCCCACAAACAATCAAGCCACACCCACAAACAAACCACACCCACAAACAATAAAGCCACACCCACAAACAAGCCACGCTACACCCACAAACAAACAAACCACACCCACAAACAATCAAGCCACACCCACAAACAAGCCACACCCGCAATCAAGCCACACCCACAAACAATCAAGCCACACCCACAAACAATCAAGCCACACCCACAAACAAGCCACACCCGCAATCAAGCCACACCCACAAACAATCAAGCCACACCCACAAACATGCCACACCCACAAACAAGCCACACCCACAAACAAGCCACACCCGCAATCAAGCCACACCCACAAACAAGCCACACCCGCAAACAATCAAGCCACACCCACAATCAATCAAGCCACACCCACAAACAAACAAGCCACACCCACAAACAAACAAGCCACACCCACAAACAAGCCACACCCGCAAACAGCCACACCCACAAACAAGCCACACCCACAAACAAGCCACACCCACAAACAACCGAGCCACACCCACAAACAAACATGCCACACCCACAAACAATCAAGCCACTCCCACAAACAATCAAGCCACACCCACAAACAATCAAGCCACACCCACAAACAAGCCACACCCACAATCAATCAAGACACACCCACAATCAATCAAGACACACCCACAATCAATCAAGACACACCCACAAACAATCAAGCCACACCCACAAATAATCAAGCCACACCCACAAACAATCAAGCCACACCCACAACCAATCAAGCCACACCCACAATCAATCAAGCCACACCCACAAACAAGCCACACCCGCAAACAGCCACACCCACAAACAAACAAGCCACACCCACAATCAATCAAGACACACCCACAAACAATCAAGCCACACCCACAAACAAGCCACACCCACAATCAATCAAGACACACCCACAAACAAACAAGCCACACCCACAAACAAACAAGCCACACCCACAAACAATCAAGCCACTCCCACAAACAATCAAGCCACACCCACAAACAATCAAGCCACACCCACAAACAAGCCACACCCACAATCAATCAAGACACACCCACAATCAATCAAGACACACCCACAAACAATCAAGCCA
>NC_137869.1:41062839-41085339 GCF_963924005.1 Protomyctophum bolini
ATTCATTCATTCATTCATTCATTCATTCATTCATTAATTCTTTAATTCATTATTTATTTATTCTTTCTTTCTTTCTTTCTTTCTTTCTTTCTTTCTTTCTTTCTTCATTCATTCATTCATTCATTCATTCATTCATTCATTCATTCATTCATTCATTCATTCATTCATTATTTATTTATTTATTCTCTTTCTTTCTTTCTTTCTTTATTTATTTATTTATTTATTTATTCATTTATTCATTCATTCATTCATTCATTCATTCATTCATTCATTCATTCATTCATTCATTCATTATTTATTTATTTATTCTTTCATTCATTCTTTCTTTCTTTCCTTCTTTCTTTCTTTCTTTCTTTCTTTCTTTCTTTCTTTCTTTGTTCTTTCATTCTTTCTTTCTTTCTTTCGGACCAGAGACGGCCGAGATACGCCCGGGGACCCCTTCGCGGACCCCCGCGGACCCCCACCCGGGCACGAGACCCACAGGGGCGGCCCCGGTCGCAACGAGATTCCCCCCATCCAAAACGGACCAGAGATGGCCAAGATACGCCCGGGGACCCCTTCGCGGACCCCCGCGGACCCCCGGACCCAGCCACTGTTGAGCAAGATTATGGTACACACATCACTCGCTCGCTCGCACGCACGCACGCATAACAGATAGTGTGCATAACAGATAGTCAGGGGAGACAGTGCTCAGTGCCTTTTGTTCTCTCAAAGCCGGTAGTGAATATAACAGCATTGACTCAGCCAGGTGGAGAAGAAGAAGAAGAAGAAGAAGAACAAATGCTTTCTGGTAAATCAAGTTTACCCAGGGTAACTGGACTAAAAACAGTGAGGACATGAATAATAATTTGTCGGACCGCTGATTCGAACTGGCGACCTCTCGGTATCAAGACCGCTGCGCTATCGACTCGGCCACGGCTGCCACTGCTATCGTGGCTACAGAGACAGTACCATCAGGGGACCACAGGGTGGGGCCGTAGCCTAGCTAGAGAACATTATGCCTTGATCCCGCAACTAGCTGGCTGATTGGCCAGGCCAGCATAGTCTGAGAGAGTCGGGAGCAGCAGGAGGGGGATTCCCCACAAAAAGTAAATAGAGGCGAGAAGAGACTGTCTTCTTAAACAATGGATGATGGAATGGATTTTATTTAGGTTTTGCGGCCTTCTTCAAAAGGTTAATTTGTTATGCTCCTCGCTCCTCTTCCGCAGTCTCGGATCTTGACCTGTGGCTGCGTACCCGGGCCGTTGAAACTCAAATGCGCTGCGTTATCCAGCAGACCAACGAGACTACGAAACCCAATGGAATTTTGGTAAGGTTCTTTTTAATTTTTTCCAGAGGGAGGTCAAAATATATTCTCAAATGTTAGGAAGGGACTACTGTTTGTTACGCTAAGATACAAGTTCTGTGTCCCGACCTGAAACTGACAGGTGGGTAATATCTCTATCTCTCTAGTGGATTCGTTTTTAGATCCATCATGTTCATTGTGTACTGTTAAAACACAACATCACTATATTGTTGTAACTGCCGGGGACACTTGCTGGTTTTATTTGTTTATTTACATTGCTTTGTGATATATTTATTTTGACACTTGTTGTACGTTTGGTCTACCTTTTATTTTGAAGTGCCCAGTGTAACAGAGTTAAATAGTTAGTTAAATTGAGTTGTTCATTTGCCCCTTATTGAGCAGTACCAGACATTGTTTTGTTGTTGCAAACTAAGATAATTTATATAGCACTTTGGTTCACTGCATATCACACTGTTTGTCCTAGTGGTGTTCCCGTAGCTGCCGCTCTGTATGTCCTAGTGGTGTTACCGTAGCTACCTCAGTGGATTCCGTGTACCTATGAGGTGAGGCGGCTCTTTGAAAACGCTGTGATGTTATTTTATGTTTTTGTTATGAAAGAGTGTTCATTTCAGCTGTAAATTGAAGCATACAGTGTCTAATATACATATGACGTTGGGTCATTATGATAATATTATCTGAGAGCAATGAATCTTTTTGTAAACAGCTTTTGGTTTATCACGGGGACTAGTGATGACGTCACACAGTGTTATTCTTTTTGCACGAAAATAAAGTGAGTTTACTGTTTGTGTTGTGTTAACCACAGACAGTCTGAGGAAGCAGTGGACCAGTTCCAACTGCAAATATGTGTTTTATTTGTCTGTTCTTACAGGTATGTGCTATATATATATTGTACCAACTATAACTTGTTATAATTTAATGTTTTGATGGTAGTTCTTCTGTGATTGCAAACTCAATGTTGAGCCCAGTATGCTGCTATGGTATTCTTATTTCAATATTGTATTTGTATTAAAGACCTAAAGACCTTAAAGAGAAATTAAAACATGTAATTGGTTAGGCAAAAAGTATTGGACAGATAAGCTACTGTTATTGGTCAGGTTAAAAAAAGAGTGTTCAATAGCAGACCTAAAAGCACTACAAGCTTGAAAAATAGCAGATCTACAAGCTCATAGCGCACCACCGAGTGGCGCGCTACGAGCTTGTAGGTCTGCTATTTTTTTAAACTGTCAGGATTTAAGACATTTTTGGAATCTGATCTCAGGTCAAAATGCATTAAAGAACCACCATTCTTCCATGCGTATCATCTCTTTATAATAATACAAAATATATACAGGTTGGAAACAAAAACAACAAAAGGGGGAATTTACTCACGACCCATACAAATTGGTGTGCGACCCGCACATCTGCACTCTTAAGAGTGCAGATGGACCCATATCCATGTGTTCATGTGTACATTAACCTGTGAGGGTCCATTTGGTTCAAAACTATCACTCATTTTCCTTTCCTTTCCTTTGTTTAAATAACTTAAGTCCATGCAGGATAACACATCGAAGAAGGTAAACTCATGAGCTACGTGTCCTCCTCTCTCCCTCTCACCAGACACGGAGACATGTGACTACGGATGGCACAAGTTCCAGGGTCACTGCTACGCTACTTCCCCACCAGGAAGAGCTGGGACGCGGCTGAGAGGGAGTGTCGTGTCCACGGGGCCCACCTGACCAGCCTGCTGTCCCACGAGGAGCAACACTACGTCAACCGTACGTCCCACAAACGCTAATATGGTATCCGTTTCGCATTCGGGTTCTTGGAAACGCCCCCCAGCCACTGCGCTAGTTTGACTGAGGTTAGGTTTAGGTATGCTTTACTGAGGTTAGGTTTAGGTATAGTTTTACTGAGGTTAGGGTTAGGTTTAGGTATAGTTTTACTAAGGTTAAGGTTAGGGTTAGGTTTAGGTATAGTTTTACTGAGGTTAGGTTTAGGTTTAGGCATAGAGCGTATATAGGTTTAGGCGTATATAGACGCCGCTAG
The DNA here is from genome assembly GCF_963924005.1 of Protomyctophum bolini. NCBI lineage: Eukaryota > Metazoa > Chordata > Actinopteri > Myctophiformes > Myctophidae > Protomyctophum > Protomyctophum bolini. The sequence continues at coordinate 41,066,171 of NC_137869.1, forward strand.
ACTGTATATAGACGGTGCTAGACTGTATATAGACGGTGCTAGACTGTATATAGACGCCGCTAGACTGTATATAGACGCCGCTAGACTGTATATAGACGCCGCTAGACTGTATATAGACGCCGCTAGACTGTATATAGACGCCGCTAGACTGTATATAGACGCCGCTAGACTGTATATAGACGCCGCTAGACTGTATATAGACGCCGCTAGACTGTATATAGACGGTGCTAGACTGTATATAGACGGTGCTAGACTGTATATAGACGCCGCTAGACTGTATATAGACGCCGCTAGACTGTATATAGACGCCGCTAGACTGTATATAGACGCCGCTAGACTGTATATAGACGCCGCTAGACTGTATATAGACGCCGCTAGACTGTATATAGACGGTGCTAGACTGTATATAGACGGTGCTAGACTGTATATAGACGCCGCTAGACTGTATATAGACGCCGCTAGACTGTATATAGACGCCGCTAGACTGTATATAGACGCCGCTAGACTGTATATAGACGCCGCTAGACTGTATATAGACGCCGCTAGACTGTATATAGACGCCGCTAGACTGTATATAGACGCCGCTAGACTGTATATAGACGCCGCTAGACTGTATATAGACGCCGCTAGACTGTATATAGACGCCGCTAGACTGTATATAGACGCCGCTAGACTGTATATAGACGCCGCTAGACTGTATATAGACGCCGCTAGACTGTATATAGACGCCGCTAGACTGTATATAGACGCCGCTAGACTGTATATAGACGCCGCTAGACTGTATATAGACGCCGCTAGACTGTATATAGACGCCGCTAGACTGTATATAGACGCCGCTAGACTGTATATAGACGCCGCTAGACTGTATATAGACGCCGCTAGACTGTATATAGACGCCGCTAGACTGTATATAGACGCCGCTAGACTGTATATAGACGGTGCTAGACTGTATATAGACGCCGCTAGACTGTATATAGACGGTGCTAGACTGTATATAGACGCCGCTAGACTGTATATAGACGCCGCTAGACTGTATATAGACCGTGCTAGACTGTATATAGACGCCGCTAGACTGTATATAGACCCGCTAGACTGTATATAGACGCCGCTAGACTGTATATAGACGCCGCTAGACTGTATATAGACGCCGCTAGACTGTATATAGACGCCGCTAGACTGTATATAGACCGTGCTAGACTGTATATAGACGCCGCTAGACTGTATATAGACGCCGCTAGACTGTATATAGACGCCGCTAGACTGTATATAGACGCCGCTAGACTGTATATAGACGCCGCTAGACTGTATATAGACCGTGCTAGACTGTATATAGACGCCGCTAGACTGTATATAGACCCGCTAGACTGTATATAGACGCCGCTAGACTGTATATAGACGCCGCTAGACTGTATATAGACGCCGCTAGACTGTATATAGACGCCGCTAGACTGTATATAGACCGTGCTAGACTGTATATAGACGCCGCTAGACTGTATATAGACGCCGCTAGACTGTATATAGACGCCGCTAGACTGTATATAGACGCCGCTAGACTGTATATAGACGCCGCTAGACTGTATATAGACCGTGCTAGACTGTATATAGACCGTGCTAGACTGTATATAGACGCCGCTAGACATATAAGGAATCAACAGGAAGTTAACATTTTTAAATAATAATAATGTCTGAGTTATATCAATATAACATTTTTATATGTGATATATAACATTACGAGGTTTAGTGATGTTGTCCGAATCAACTTTGTTTGTGTTTGTTTACATACTAAAAGTATGAATACTTTCATACTATGTCATATAATCCTAGGCTTTTGACTTTGTTCCATGTGTTCCCAAAACTTATGTTTGGCCTTGAATATTGTCCATTTGTTCTTCCTGGAGTCTCAAGCGATGTGTCAGTTTCTCCACGAGACATATATCCTCTATATCAACTCTAACTTTTACTCAAGTGATATGGTATTGCTAAGTTTAACTTCCACCTCTGTCAAACACTTTCTCTCCACTGCACATCTGGAGTGCTCGTTTAAAGGGGCATGCAACCCTATAGGCTGATTTTTGTATTATTATATATATTTTAGTTCAGGTTAAAGACAACATCAGATTAAAAATATGTACAGTAAGAAATGCATCTGTGGCTAATCAAATAAGACCCATTGGTGTGCCAATGTGCAATCACAGACAGTAGTCAACAGTATTATAAATGCACATTGACGCACCTATACAATACATCTAACACACCCATTATTCATTTTGATTATCTGCAGCTGTGTCGCTCACGTCACAGCGTAGGCTACTACTATAAGGTCAGCCTTAGTGTTTGAGTTGGAAAAGAAACTACTAAATCAGCCTAGGGCTTCTCCCAACTTTAACTCTGAACGTGCACATGTGTGCCGGTATACCAAATGGTCCATTTGGTTTTTATAAACTCTCAGTTAAAGCTGAGTAATGTATAAATCTACAATGAGGCTTCTATTGTGTGGACCCATACATGAAAACTCTGGATTTAGCTGCTAAATAACCCAGTAAAGCAGAGAAGACCTACAGTAAAAGTAATCCCAGATTATATAGATTTGTAAAGTCAATGCTGTTGACTTTACAAATGCTAATGAAAAAGACAACAATTATTGCAACAATGCATGCATTGTCATATTTGTATGTATTATTGTTTGTTTGTTTTAATTCACTTTTTCTTTTGTCCATGGACTAAAGTCAATTTGACGAGGACCAGGACACATATGATGACATAGATACCTTGGAGAGGAATGGTATGTGACATCTTAGCTCTTCTGCTTCTTAAAATTCAACCTGCTTAACTCTTATTTTGATTGGTTTTGATCTGTTGTTGTTTTACTTACATGATAGTATTGAAATTTCAGAACAGAGATTAAAAAATATATATACTAATTGGACCCACTTAGATTAGATACTAATGCTTAATTTACTTTGTAGCACATGTCAAGTACCAACACTAGCGGATCTACAAATGTAAAAAGATTCTCTGAAAAGTATTGTCTACAATACACTACAGTATGTTAAGCATGTAATCCGTGATCTAACTACCAACAGACCAAACAACCAACATTTAGTATTATTATAGAAGAGTCGCTGTCAGTGTTTTCAGTGTCTGGCTATATTACATCCATGTATTCTTTGAAGACAAATTCAAAAGATCATTTTAACACACATACTTTCTTTGTGCTGAGCTAAACTGCGAGGACAGTGAAATCATTTAGGAAAAAGGCTCCCAAGTCAATTGTTTAATGCTCCAAAACGTTTTAAAACACTGTTTGCCCTGTCTGAATAAAGTTTGCAGCAATAAAAAGGTGAATTGCAAGCCTTTTTCCTGAATCCTTTCAATAAATGCACTACCATGTCCCAATGAAGAGCATCATTTCAATATAGTTTCTGTTTTATGTTTTTTCATCCACAGATTCCTGGACGGACTGCAGTTCACAGCATCTGACTGGAGTAAGGACACAATATTAATTATAACGCCAGATTTTAAAACATAGGATGTAGATTTTGCAGGTGCAATAGAGCAGCAGATTGGTGTCAATTGCCAGCAAACCATGCAATGCATTATTGTGCATTTTAATGTTGTAGATCTGTGTAACTAAAATAAATGCACCAGCTAGGTTTATCTCTGACTATTTCCTGTTGAACATGCACTAGCCTGCTCATGGCCCACGTAAAGGACAATTACAGTACCCTGAATCATGAAGACAAGATGTGTATAGTGTTTAGAAGAACTGTGTGTTTGTGTACGTGAACGTGGGAGAAGGATGACTAATTCTAACGAACAGAATAACAAATAAAATATGGTATGTGTTGTTATTTACAGTTTATATCCGCTTTGCTAAAAAGCTTTTCAGAAGTGTGTTCGTTCAGGTAAAGAAAACTAGACGGACGTGTTTGAAGTATATTAAAGTGATTACGGTAACTTCACAATTTTGATCTGTTCATGGACGTTTTCTCTTTCAGGGGAGTGACGACAGTGAGGTGTATGAAATCATTGACGAGTAAGTGTAATACAGATGCAAATAATAATAACAAATATAAATGCAATCAATTAAATTACAGATAAAGAAATGGAACTTTTATCTCTTGCACTCTCGCCCACACAAAATGTGCAGGTGCCAGTAATGTGAACCTATAGGAATGGCACAGGGAGGAGATCCCAAACACTTTTTTGATCAGCAGTATCATATTATCTTCAAGGGCTTTAATTTGTCAATGTTATGACAGATGAAGGCTATTTTATTTTAATTGTATTTTTTGAGTCCCAGGGCTATTCAAAGAACTTCCCCAGACACCCGCACCGGGCCCCAACGACACCCTTTAGCTAAGTGGTTCTCAAAGTGGGGTCCAGGGACCCCCATGGCCAAATACTAATTAATTTGGGGGGTTCTTGACATGAAAACATTTGAGAACATTTGAGAACCCCTGCGAAACTGTATCTCCAAAATAGGTTTCCTATATGATTCTCTGACAAAGAACCACTTTTAGTGATATTTAGCACATTCTTTGTGATATGTTTCTCTTTCTTTCGCATTCTGAAAGAAGCCAACTGGAACTGAAGAAGGGATTCTCTGAGAAGAAGACAGAGGTGAAGACACATGGACAGCAGGAGGACAAGAGACAACAAAAGGAGAGACTGAAAGGGGAGCGTGAGTTGAGGAAGAAATTCCAGGTAGGATGTGGAAATGCCCACCTGCATGTCCATCTGTCCATGAAAAGTAAGAGAGCTGTGTGACATAATAATAATAATAATAATAATAATAATAGCTTTATTTGTATAGCACTTTTTAAAAACAAGTTTGTCGTGTGGTTTTGGGAGGACTCCTCCCTGAGTGGCTCCCAGGCAGTCCGCAGCAAAAGGACGAACAGTTTAAACTTTAAACACATACAGTACCTATTATATTAGCCCTATTATATTATTATTATTACTAGAGCGGTGCCCATTGGGCACTTGGAACGATGCAAGTTGGAAATGAATGCCCCACCCAGTTATTATGTCTGTGTTCCTTTTATGCCCATATGGAGTTCTTTGTCAGGCAGGCCCAAATATGGAGTCTATGCAGATGTCAGAACAAAGACTGTGATGTCAGAACAGGCCAGTTCCATATATGGAGATATATATAGACGGACTCGGCACCAGGCACTTGCACTCCCTGTGGTGGTGTGGAACGCGTATTCTATGTCGAATTTGAAGTCGGTGGGGCAAACGGTTCTCGAGTTACGTGGATTACAGACGTACGTACGTACGCACAGAGACTTAGTGCATTTATTTATACATAGATATCTCCAAGCTCTCAAAATGCCGCGATGGGTTGTGAGACTGTATATTGGCTATTTAAAAATATATAAATACTTTGTTTAAAGCATATTCACTTTGGGGGTCCATGACATGCAAATGGTGGAGAACCACTGCTGCAGGATATCATCAATGTATTGTATACTCTGAGTGTACTCTGTGGACTCAAAGTCAAAAGGGTTCATTTGTAAACCCTCAGAGTTGAGTTGACAGTGCTTGTCTTTCCTGCTGCAGATCAAAGGGGAAGTGGAGGTTCTCTACGTGGCTCAGGTGCGACAGGACTGGCATGGTGGCAAACTGGACCTGAACGTGCACCAGGGAGACAGAGTGGAGATCCTCCGGGTGAAGGACAATCCGGGCGGCCGGTGGCTCGCTCGCACCCCCAATGGAGACTGTGAGTTGTTTGGGTTTGGGCCGGCCCTCGGCCCACCTCAAACCCAAAAGAAAACATTTGTCATGCTGTATTTCAAAATGTACTTTTTTCATTGCTCCGATGCGCACCAAACAAAACACTGTTCAGGCGTATGGCTTGAGGATAGGCACAACAGCGGCCACATTGGACAGTCCAGCTTGCTCCCAAAAATGCACACATAGGCCTGGGCCGCGGCTGAGCGGTCCAAGCACCTAGGCTGGTAATGCAGCCTGACGGCGTGTCGCGGGTTCGAGTCCCGAGCCTGTCGGCCTTTGCCCCATCTCTCTCCCCCTTTCCTGTCTAATTATTACTGTACCCTATCAATAAAGGCAAAAAACGCCCCAAAAAAGCACACATACTGCTGTTACACAAGCAACAGCAGTCTTTAACACTCAAATGGCTATAACTTGATGATCATTGACCATCCCTCTGATCAGTGCAATATGGAACAATAGCGGTCTGAAGATCTAGTTTTTCAAGGACTTTCAGTATTGCAAAATTTGCTGAGCTACAGGCTCAGAATGTCTCACAAATGCAAGCCGCTGTGAGCTTATAGATCGGCTAACATCATTGTTCATTGTACCGAAAAGTAAATGCTCACGGATGTTTATTAGTCTTGTCCTCTTGCAGACGGTTATATCAGCAACACCTGCGTGGATGTGGACTATGACGAGGTGAAACGTAAAGTTCTTCGAGCCAAAGGGTTGGATGCATATCCGCTACCACCACCTCCACCCGACCCCTGCCCGCCGGCTCTGCATCACCCCCGCCTACCGCCTTCACACGACCCCCGCCTACTGGCTTCACATCACCCCCGCCTACCACCCCCACAACATGACCCCCACCTACCACCCCCACATGACCTGCGCCTACCGCCCCCACAACATGACCTCCGCCTACCACCCCCACATCACCCCCGCCTACCACCCCCACAACATGACCTCCGCCTACCGCCCCCTCCACCCGACCCCCCTCTGACTGACGACATCTACTACGATGTGGACTCGGGTGACCACATGGACAGGTGAGGGTCGTAGGCCATGTGTATTTTCGTGCCTATTATTCGATCAATCAAGCTTTTTTGTATATATTTGTTTGGCTGGAAATGGGGAGAGAGAGAGAGTCACGGGAGTGACACGCAGGAAAGGTCGTCGGGATCGGGACTTGCACCCACGGCATAATTACATTCACACACACGTTATATAACACTGATGGCTGGAGGAAACCATGCAAGGCACCAACCTGCACATTGGGAGAAATTAGGGGTTCAGAGTCTTGCTCAAGGACACTTCGACACTTAACTTTGGGGGAGCCTGGGATCTTGTACGTACAAGATAAAATATATTCAGGGGCTCCGTAGATATGGTATATAAATAGCTATTAATTATGTACAGTATTACCTCGATTCTGTATTCTGTCTAAGTTGAGTTCTTTATTGTTTTTCTGCTTTGCCGTTTCAGCAGCAGCTGGGCACAGGAAAACGGTGAGTGCTGACTGTGTCAGAATGGTTCATATTCATGATGTTTATGATAGGTGAAGACTGAGTGAATAAGACTATAGTGGTTATCTGTGTCTCTGATTTTTTCAGATTTTATGGGTCCATCAGTGCCAGTGGATTTCCCCGCGCCTCCTCATGAAATCAGGTATCTGTCCAAGTGAAGTTGAGCAGCTCAATTCAATTCAATTCAATTCAATTCAATTCAATTCAATTCAATTCAATTCAATTCAATTCAATTCAATTCAATTCAATTCAATTCAATTCACAACACACTGTCTTAAAGGTGTTTGCACACTGGTGCGTTCTGATTCTGATCAGGGTCGATTTGATTAGTTTTACGCAGCTTTCTAGTGGGGCCCAGTGGGGTGTTGGTGACAGGCTGACAGCTAGTGATAGCCTACTGCTTTCGGATCTGCAAAACGCACCAGTGTGCAACCACCTTAAGGACTGTGAGTAGAGCAGAGACCCACTGTTCTCAATTAGCTCTCATTTGCAATTTGGAACCTATTTTAATGAATAGATTGTTATTTTAACCAATCTGTATGTTGGACTGTTAATACAATATGACTTGCACATCTGCAGTGGTTGGAGGTTGTCTCCCAAGTCTCTATTACAACTAAAATAACGGATCGGTTATTTTCGGCAAGCAACACTGTTAGTACTACAATATATGGAGTTGACTCCATACTACAAAGTATAAATTAAGCTTGTGTTGTTGCCAATTTGTTACAGGATAGATCCTAAAGTGGAAATGGAGCTGAGAAAAAGGTTTAAGGTAAATATCTCTTGTTACTTAAAGCTGCTATAAGCAATAATAATATGTCAAAGTTTGAATTTCAGACTGCCGTCTGAATACAAAAGAATGTAGTCACAGAGACTACATTTTTTGGGAGCGTTCTACCCATTGCTGGATGTCTGAATACCAACAAAAAAAATTCAAAAATTAAAATGTTGACCTTATTGCTTATAGCAGCTTTAATTTATTTACACTACGACAATGGTCATTGGGAACGCATGCCCCTCAGGTTATGCAATACTCTTTGAGCTCGTTGAGCATGTAAAGTAAATGTCACGTTGACAGGTGCGCTGATGTTCCAATCCGCACCAAACTTGGCACAAACACAGTTCAGGCACCGAAACGACTAAATTGCACACATATGTGGCACTATAACAGTGTTACGGCAGTGTTAAACACTTGTAATTTGCAATCACACATTGCTCTGATCTTATAGTGGCCTGAAAATCTAGGATATAAAACGCACTTCTCGATTATTCGATGAATCAAAACGTGATCGATAGACTAATTGCTAAGAATACAATTGATGGTTTCAGCCCTGTACTGGTCTAAACCTGAATGTTCTCTTTCCCAGTATGAGGGACCCCTGACGGTTCTGCACACCATGATGGTGGACCCCAACGGCATCATCAGGAAGCCGGGGGGGAAGGATTTGGCAGTAGCACAGGGAGAGATCCTGGACGTCATCCAACTGACCAATGACACGAAAGCCCTGTGTCGGAACCAGTACAGACGATGTAGGTTCACACACCACTTCCTGTCTGAATAGTCATTTGATGTCACTGTTTCCCAGCGTAGAGTCTGAGGACCACAAGGGGTCCAAATAAACACCATGAGTCTGTAACTCTCTTACAGCAAAAAACTAAATGAAATGGGGGGTCCAAGGTCTAATGCATGCGTATCAAAATTGGGGGTTTATGTGCTCCTGGTCATATTATTGTACACTCATTTTGTATGTCTGTGGCAGAAATAGAATATTGACAAAAACATTCCACCACAAGCCAGCATGGTGATGATCCCTGGTCCCATCAGTTAACAGCTGTTTATTACATTCACTTTCATGGCCTGAACTGCAGCAGCCAGTAATTCACGCCCAGTAGCCAGGTTCGTAGCACCCTCTTGTGGCAGAGGCCAGGGATCACTTGGTTTTGAATTTCTGCCCTACAAACCAGACCAGACAGTAATAGCTAGGTCTACAAGGGAGAATGTTGAATAAAATGTTCACATAATACTGAAAGTATCGTTCATCCAGAAGATAATGTTTCACTCGTCATTTTATATATTTTATGGATGCATAGCTTTGTTGAAAATTAAACCATTGTGTGATGGAGTAGAAGTTTATCAATAGAACAATTTAGGCAACATACTGGTACGTACTATCAAAAATAATCTGTACATTGAAACTACGGAAACTATGGGATATCAGGTTAATCATGAACCCAGAATCTGTCTAAATCTAAATGGCATTTTAACCTTAAGTCTTCACATGGCCAGGCTAGGTCAAGTCATTGTTATTTGAAGTCTTCATCTTGTCTTCCTGCATACAGATGGATATGTCTCCAGGGCTCTGCTTCTCCAAATGTAAGTCTCCTCTGCCCGTTGTATAACTAATATTTGACTAAAAAGATGCCCTGCATTTGGTGTCGCTGTGCAGTAGCCTACAAAAAAAGAAAAAGTGCTTTTGTTGTCCATTCAAGAGTTTCAATGTTTTTTTTACAGGGAAGGGGACGATATTTATGATGATGTGGACACTTTTAACGGTATGTTCTCCCAGGCTCATCAGTATGCGACCACAACATTTTTGTGATACTAATATTAATGTGGTAAATACACTATACATTATGCATGGTAACAGTAAATGGTTATATGGTTTCATAAATGTTTACACATTAACATTTTTGGAGATAAGAGCAGAGAGAGGGAGAGCTTTTGTTTAGTTATTTCGGTCCGTTGAATAAACTATCATTTTTGGGGGGGTGTGTTTTTTTCATATTGATCCATGCAATTTTCGCCATAGTGTTATAAAATAAAATGCATGATAGCACTCATAAAGCTACCACTGGTGCAATGCTATCACATATTTTCTAACTCTAGACATGTATACCTTCACAAAAATCACTATGAGCATTATTCAGCCAGGTGGTACAGACCAACCCCCCTGGCTCACGGTCTATAAGTAAGTACTGTACAGTACAGTACAGTACAGTACAGTACAGTACATGCAGCATTGCAGCCACGGGTAACGCTTCTGAGTTAAAACTATCAGGTGTGTCTAACCTCAGACACACCTGAGGAATGAGGTACTGGAATGGCATAGACATATTAGTCTTTGTGCAAGTCCACATGAAGTATACAATTAAATCCAAATCAAAAGATAAGATGTGCACCCACAGGTAAAATCCACATGGTAAATTGTAAAAGACACAAACAGAGTAAAGATTGAGCAAAATTGACCCGTAGGAGTCCATTTGTTTCCACAATCTCTTTTCTGATTTTTGATTTTTTTATGCATTATAATGCATAATACACTGCAGGGGGTCCGGTTTGGGAATCCATGCACTAGATTAGGACATGGTGTCTGTCCCTCCATTGGGGTACAAATGAAGCTTTTGTTTCTCATCTGTTTTGATTTGATCTCTTTGCAGATGCTGACATGAAGATCTATGACAATGACAACCTACACTGATAGAAACATCCATCACTGTTTCGCACGGCTTCTCAAAGTGGCATATTTTGAGAATTGTATGTCAATTTACAATAATGCACTATTTGCTGTTGAGATTTAAACACATAAAATATTTTTTTGTTATTTGATTGTGTCATGATTTTATATTGAAAGCACCTTGCTCTTCCATAGAAAAGGTGAACAATATTGATTGACCATGTTACTGATTTTGTTAAAAAGATCATTTTCTTATGAGTAGCCAACACCTCGAGAGTTACTTTAAACCAATGGAAACAGTTATTACTCTGTTGTTTTAATGGAAATTACTACAGCTGTGATTAAATTATGACAATTTAATACCAGACTAGTCCTAATGTTAACCAGAGATCAGTAATTCTCACACTTTCAAGATTTTCAAAAATAGCAAAAACTATAGCTTGCCCTAAATGACAAAATTAAGGAGCTAAATGCTGCCAACACCTAGCCTGATTATCAGACTGTATAGCTTTCTTGAGAGTGGGCGGGATCTTTGGGCTGGATCCAGGCTAGCCAACACCATAGTCGCCAGGAATATGAGGAGGAGGCCACCACAGCCCAGCCCAGGCCAGGGCGTGTCAAACATGATATATCTATAGATTTAAAGATGACATGGAAGAAGACACTGCTGGCGTGGAAGAAGCTCTGGACGTTCCAGGTGAGGCGGCCGCCAACGCAGACAGTGCTTGATGCGGAGATGATGGATGTCAAAAGGCTCATGGAGAGGCACGCAACGCCACCAAATCAAGCCTGATTGAATGGCAGGTTGTTCCCTGGCCACGCACAGGTGTGGGAGGCTATATAAGTGGCATAGCTGCACTCATTTCCTCAAGCCCAGATCACCAAACCACTGCTGCGGTCTCCCAAACCTAAACCGCCACCTTTAGTTTCTACCACCTTCTGCAACCCTCCAACCTGTGTGAGTCCAAGAACCAACGTCAGTTTGGATCATTTAGCCACTGTTTGTTCTCCCCTGTACAGTGCAGGGGTTAATGAGCACACATTAATGTATGTAAGGGACAATGTATCACAATGTATTATGGACTGCACATGTTTGAGCTGTAGCTCGACCACTTTTAACTGTTTGTTCTGACCTGAAATCCTAAGCAGTGCATTTAAGTTATATGTTTATTGATTATTTCATATATATGTTTATCCTGCTTAAATATAGTTTCTTACATTTAATCCTGAGTAAATCTGACGTGTACTTATGTACTCTTATTTGATGCTTTAAGTATTATATGATATTCTGATTTATGATTATTATGAATATGATTTATTTATTATTGCCAATCTTGAATATGAATTGAATGCTATTTATTTCGTTTATTGGATATGTATATAATTCCAAATATTGTATATTTGTTTACTTTGTACGTCGATGTCTCAGTAAAGATACCACAAAGGATCTCTGTCTCCGCCTCCGCCCCGTATGGCACTGTCTAGTGAGCTAATCTAGTGAGCTAATTTAAGACTTGCGGTGGACGATCTCTTCAAAATAAGAGTACCCTCTAGAGCGTTGGAAAAAAGTTTAATTTGCACATTAGAACTACAAATTAAGCATTTAAATGATGCTATTAAATGATTTAAATGATGCTATAAGACACACATTATGTTCCATGATCAGCAGTTTACTAGTAAATCAAATCAGGGAATCCAGAGTAGCATGTAATCCACCCTCTAATCCACCAGGGTAACATTATAGAGAAAATGTAATGGAAAAACATAACTTTAATAATAATATCTTTAGCCTTGAACAAGGAAGATTTTTTTCCCTTTTTTTCTTTTTTACTAATTTATCTATTCTGACGTCTGTCGGATACTGAACACCACCCCACTGGACACTCTTACCACAAACGTCAAAATATAATCCTGTTATTATAAAGATTAAGAAGTTGTAATCCCGACTCACCACCATGTTACAATGTGTATCAGCACTGCTGTGCTGTTGCAGCAGACGATGAGCTGCAGATGAAAGTGGATATTATACAAGAGGGAGACCAGAAATTCTGTGGAATTCAGCCATTGCATGATGCTCACTAGCTCTGGTCCATAGCCTAATTAATCATAGAAGCATTAGGCTATGGACCAGAGCTAGATGCTCACATGGTCTCCACTCCAGTTTATTGTCAGGTGGAGGATTTTGTCAGAAGTTCAATGCACCCACTTAGCTCTCCATCTCCCTTTAAAACAGGATGGCATCCGTTCTGAATGATGAGAACCAAAGTCCCTGTCCTGAAGCGAAGCACATCGATTCAGTCCTGGACATCTTTGCTTTGGATCAGCCGACTGGGAGACCCTCCATTCTGCGACAGTCTGAGAACCTGCCCAGCAAGACTGTAGCAAAGGGAGTAAAGGTACAGAATTGAGTTGCCTATTTTTTTATCTACTGTTTTTTAACCTATCTTACTTAAATTATGGTCAGGATGTGTACCCTTAAGCAGTGACTGTATTATTTTATTTATTTTTATTATGTTTACTCAAGTAGTGTTTAAGATTGTAATGAGAGTAATGTGCTCCCTTTTTTTTTTTTTTTTTTTGAGTCACTATTATTATAATATGGAATATACATAATAATAATACACAGTCTAGCGGCGTCTATATACAGTCTAGCACGGTCTATATACAGTTTAGCAGCGTCTATATACAGTCTAGCACCGTCTATATACAGTCTAGCACGGTCTATATACAGTCTAGCAGCGTCTATATACAGTCTAGCAGCGTCTATATACAGTCTAGCAGCGTCTATATACAGTCTAGCACCGTCTATATACAGTCTAGCACGGTCTATATACAGTCTAGCAGCGTCTATATACAGTCTAGCGGCGTCTATATACAGTCTAGCGGCGTCTATATACAGTCTAGCGGCGTCTATATACAGTCTAGCACCGTCTATATACAGTCTAGCGGCGTCTATATACAGTCTAGCAGCGTCTATATACAGTCTAGCGGCGTCTATATACAGTCTAGCGGCGTCTATATACAGTCTAGCGGCGTCTATATACAGTCTAGCACCGTCTATATACAGTCTAGCGGCGTCTATATACAGTCTAGCACGGTCTATATACAGTCTAGCGGCGTCTATATACAGTCTAGCGGCGTCTATATACAGTCTAGCACGGTCTATATACAGTCTAGCAGCGTCTATATACAGTCTAGCGGCGTCTATATACAGTCTAGCACCGTCTATATACAGTCTAGCACCGTCTATATACAGTCTAGCGGCGTCTATATACAGTCTAGCGGCGTCTATATACAGTCTAGCGGCGTCTATATACAGTCTAGCGGCGTCTATATACAGTCTAGCACCGTCTATATACAGTCTAGCGGCGTCTATATACAGTCTAGCGGCGTCTATATACAGTCTAGCACCGTCTATATACAGTCTAGCACGGTCTATATACAGTCTAGCGGCGTCTATATACAGTCTAGCACCGTCTATATACAGTCTAGCGGCGTCTATGCGGCGTCTATATACAGTCTAGCGGCGTCTATATACAGTCTAGCACCGTCTATATACAGTCTAGCGGCGTCTATATACAGTCTAGCGGCGTCTATATACAGTCTAGCACCGTCTATATACAGTCTAGCACGGTCTATATACAGTCTAGCGGCGTCTATATACAGTCTAGCACCGTCTATATACAGTCTAGCGGCGTCTATATACAGTCTAGCGGCGTCTATATACAGTCTAGCACCGTCTATATACAGTCTAGCACCGTCTATATACAGTCTAGCACCGTCTATATACAGTCTAGCACCGTCTATATACAGTCTAGCACCGTCTATATACAGTCTAGCACCGTCTATATACAGTCTAGCGGCGTCTATATACAGTCTAGCGGCGTCTATATACAGTCTAGCGGCGTCTATATACAGTCTAGCGGCGTCTATATACAGTCTAGCACCGTCTATATACAGTCTAGCACCGTCTATATACAGTCTAGCACCGTCTATATACAGTCTAGCACCGTCTATATACAGTCTAGCGGCGTCTATATACAGTCTAGCGGCGTCTATATACAGTCTAGCGGCGTCTATATACAGTCTAGCGGCGTCTATATACAGTCTAGCGGCGTCTATATACAGTCTAGCGGCGTCTATATACAGTCTAGCGGCGTCTATATACAGTCTAGCGGCGTCTATATACAGTCTAGCGGCGGCGTCTATATACAGTCTAGCGGCGGCGTCTATATACAGTCTAGCACCGTCTATATACAGTCTAGCACCGTCTATATACAGTCTAGCACCGTCTATATACAGTCTAGCACCGTCTATATACAGTCTAGCACCGTCTATATACAGTCTAGCGGCGTCTATATACAGTCTAGCGGCGTCTATATACAGTCTAGCGGCGTCTATATACAGTCTAGCACCGTCTATATACAGTCTAGCACCGTCTATATACAGTCTAGCGGCGTCTATATACAGTCTAGCGGCGTCTATATACAGTCTAGCGGCGTCTATATACAGTCTAGCGGCGTCTATATACAGTCTAGCGGCGTCTATATACAGTCTAGCGGCGTCTATATACAGTCTAGCGGCGTCTATATACAGTCTAGCGGCGTCTATATACAGTCTAGCGGCGTCTATATACAGTCTAGCGGCGTCTATATACAGTCTAGCACCGTCTATATACAGTCTAGCACCGTCTATATACAGTCTAGCGGCGTCTATATACAGTCTAGCGGCGTCTATATACAGTCTAGCACCGTCTATATACAGTCTAGCGGCGTCTATATACAGTCTAGCGGCGTCTATATACAGTCTAGCGGCGTCTATATACAGTCTAGCGGCGTCTATATACAGTCTAGCGGCGTCTATATACAGTCTAGCGGCGTCTATATACAGTCTAGCGGCGTCTATATACAGTCTAGCACCGTCTATATACAGTCTAGCGGCGTCTATATACAGTCTAGCGGCGTCTATATACAGTCTAGCGGCGTCTATATACAGTCTAGCACCGTCTATATACAGTCTAGCGGCGTCTATATACAGTCTAGCGGCGTCTATATACAGTCTAGCACCGTCTATATACAGTCTAGCGGCGTCTATATACAGTCTAGCGGCGTCTATATACAGTCTAGCGGCGTCTATATACAGTCTAGCGGCGTCTATATACAGTCTAGCACCGTCTATATACAGTCTAGCGGCGTCTATATACAGTCTAGCGGCGTCTATATACAGTCTAGCACCGTCTATATACAGTCTAGCACCGTCTATATACAGTCTAGCGGCGTCTATATACAGTCTAGCGGCGTCTATATACAGTCTAGCACCGTCTATATACAGTCTAGCGGCGTCTATATACAGTCTAGCGGCGTCTATATACAGTCTAGCGGCGTCTATATACAGTCTAGCGGCGTCTATATACAGTCTAGCGGCGTCTATATACAGTCTAGCGGCGTCTATATACAGTCTAGCGGCGTCTATATACAGTCTAGCACCGTCTATATACAGTCTAGCGGCGTCTATATACAGTCTAGCGGCGTCTATATACAGTCTAGCGGCGTCTATATACAGTCTAGCGGCGTCTATATACAGTCTAGCGGCGTCTATATACAGTCTAGCGGCGTCTATATACAGTCTAGCGGCGTCTATATACAGTCTAGCGGCGTCTATATACAGTCTAGCGGCGTCTATATACAGTCTAGCGGCGTCTATATACAGTCTAGCGGCGTCTATATACAGTCTAGCGGCGTCTATATACAGTCTAGCGGCGTCTATATACAGTCTAGCGGCGTCTATATACAGTCTAGCGGCGTCTATATACAGTCTAGCGGCGTCTATATACAGTCTAGCGGCGTCTATATACAGTCTAGCGGCGTCTATATACAGTCTAGCGGCGTCTATATACAGCTTTTGTCCTCACACGTCTCCTATTGGCCATTGACAATGAAAGGAGAAATGCACGTCATATGTAGACGAGCAAATGGGCTAACCAATCACATACATTCAGTTGTTTATGAGATGATGTACTGTATGATGATGATGATGTATAATAATTAAGAATACACACACACACGTGTGATTTTATTTTATTGTATTCATCAGTATCTGCAATAATGCAGCTGGTGTGTCCTGATTTTGACCACTTTCAATCTGGTGTCCCTATTTTGGGTTATGTTATTTATTATATAGGCAAAAGAGATGATAGGTTCTCAAATAGAAACAAATTTTCAAATCGATTGTTTCTTTTTACAAAATATTGGTCAACTCAAAACAACACAGTGTGTAGCCTTTTGGTGTTTTAAACATTGTGTTATAATTTATCTATTGAAAAAATAGCAGACCTACAAGCTCATAGCTTGTAGGTCTGCTGCTTTTGAAAAATCATAAGAATGCGGCGCAAATCTTAGTATATATATTCTTTCAAAGTGAATGTTTTTTAACTCAGGTCTAAATGGGTTAATGCTTTCGCGTGAAGCCATAGCATGATCAAGGAGGGAGTTCATTTACAAAAGAACATGACTATTTCTTTTTATTCTTTTGATGGTAAACATGCTGGCGGCCAGTCTTTTTGACCCGAAGACAACGCATGCAAAGGTTTAAAGAGCAACTGTTTGTGGGGCTGATATGGTTCCCGTTTCGCATTTGAGTAAATGGTGCGCTGTGACTGGCCAGTCGCTGTGATTGACAGCCTACACCTAAACCTAACCCTAACCTTAACCTCAGTAAAACTATACCTAAACCTAACCCTAACCTTAACCTCAGTAAAACTATACCTAACCCTAACCTCAGTAAAACTATGCCTAAACCTAACCCTAACCTCAGTAAAACTATACCTAAACCTAACCCTAACCTTAACCTCAGTAAAACTATGCCTAAACCTAAACCTAACCCTAACCTCAGTAAAACTATGCCTAAACCTAAACCTAACCCTAACCTCAGTAAAACTATACCTAAACCTAACCCTAACCTTAACCTCAGTAAAACTATACCTAAACCTAACCCTAACCTCAGTAAAACTATACCTAACCTCAGTAGAACTATACCTAAACCTAACCCTAACCCTAACCTTAACCTCAGTAAAACTATACCTAAACCTAACCCTAACCTCAGTAAAACTATACCTAAACCTAACCTCAGTAAAACTATACCTAAACCTAACCCTAACCTCAGTAAAACTATACCTAAACCTAACCTCAGTAAAGCATACCTAAACCTAACCTCAGTCAAACTAGCGCAGTGGCTGGGGGGCGTTTCCAGAACCCGAATGCGAAACGGATACCATATTAGCGTTTGTGGGACGTACGGTTGACGTAGTGTTGCTCCTCGTGGGACAGCAGGCTGGTCAGGTGGGCCCCGTGGACACGACACTCCCTCTCAGCCGCGTCCCAGCTCTTCCTGGTGGGGAAGTAGCGTAGCAGTAGTCTCTCAAAACAACAGCGGAGGCGCTGTTTTCCCGAATATTTGACGATGGG
This sequence comes from Protomyctophum bolini, assembly GCF_963924005.1. Taxonomy (NCBI): domain Eukaryota; kingdom Metazoa; phylum Chordata; class Actinopteri; order Myctophiformes; family Myctophidae; genus Protomyctophum; species Protomyctophum bolini. The sequence continues at coordinate 41,084,333 of NC_137869.1, forward strand.
ATTCTCAGATTGGCGTAGCAGTGACCCTGGAACTTGTGCCATCCGTAGTCACATGTCTCCGTGTCTGGTGAGAGGGAGAGAGGAGGACACGTAGCTCATGAGTTTACCTTCTTCGATGTGTTATCCTGCATGGACTTAAGTTATTTAAACAAAGGAAAGGAAAGGAAAGGAAAATGAGTGATAGTTTTGAACCAAATGGACCCTCACGGGTTAATGTACACATGAACACATGGATATGGGTCCATCTGCACTATTAAGAGTGCAGATGTTCCATTAATGTTCCATTAAAGTCAGTGAGCTTCCCAAACCCTATTCCTTAGTTTCCCAAAACAGGGACCCATATGCGGGTCGCACACCAATTTGTATGGGTCGTGAGTAAATTCCCCCTTTTGTTGTTTTTGTTTCCTACCTGTATATATTTTGTATTATTATAAAGAGATGATACGCATGGAAGAATGGTGGTTCTTTAATGCATTTTGACCTGAGATCAGATTCCAAAAATGTCTTAAATCCTGACAGTTTAAAAAAATAGCAGACCTACAAGCTCGTAGCGCTATGAGCTTGTAGATCTGCTATTTTTCAAGCTTGTAGTGCTTTTAGGTCTGCTATTGAACACTCTTTTTTTAACCTGACAGTAGCTTATCTGTCCAATACTTTTTGCCTAACCAATAACATTAGCCTCTGTCTAATACATGTTTTAATTTTATTATAAGAGGTCTTTAATACAAATACAATATTGAAATAAGAATACCATAGCAGCATACTGGGCTCAACATTGAGTTTGCAATCACAGAAGAACTACCATCAAAACATTAAATTATAACAAGTTATAGTTGGTACAATATATATATAGCACATACCTGTAAGAACAGACGAATAAAACACATATTTGCAGTTGGAACTGGTCCACTGCTTCCTCAGACTGTCTGTGGGCAACACAACACAAACAGTAAACACACTTTATTTTCGTGCAAAAAGAATAACACTGCGTGACGTCATCACTAGTC
>NC_137869.1:41092839-41125339 GCF_963924005.1 Protomyctophum bolini
CGCAGGACGTAGGTCTCTACAGCGTAGGACATAACGTAGGACGTAACGCAGGACGTAGGTCTCTACAGCGTAGGACGTACGTCTCTACAGCGTAGGACGTAGATCTCTAAAACGTAGGACGTAGCGTAGGACGTAGGTCTCTAAAGCGTAGGACGTAGGTCTCTACAGCGTAGGACGTAACGTAGGACGTAGGTCTCTACAGCGTAGGATGTAGGTCTCTAAAGCGTAGGACGTAGGTCTCTACAGCGTAGGACGTACGTCTCTACAGCGTAGGACGTAGATCTCTAAAACGTAGGACGTAGCGTAGGACGTAGGTCTCTAAAGCGTAGGACGTAGGTCTCTACAGCGTAGGACGTAACGTAGGACGTAGGTCTCTACAGCGTAGGATGTAGGTCTCTAAAGCGTAGGACGTAGGTCTCTAAAGCGTAGGACGTAACGTAGGACACAGGTCTCTAAAACGTAAGACGTAGGTCTCTACAGCGTAGGACGTAACGTAGGACATAGGTCTCTAAAACGTAAGACGTAGGTCTCTAAAGCGTAGGACGTAACGTAGGACATAGGTCTCTAAAACGTAGGACGTAGGTCTCTACAGCGTGTGACGTAACGTAGGACGTAGGTCTCTAAAACGTAGGACGTAGGTCTCTACAGCGTGTGACGTAACGTAGGACGTAAGTCTCTAAAACGCAGTACGTAGCGTAGGACATAGGTCTCTAAAGCGTAGGACGTACGTCTCTACAGTGTAGGACGTACGTCTCTACAGCGTAGGACGTACGTCTCTACAGCGTAGGACGTAGATCTCTAAAACGTAGGACGTAGCGTAGGACGTAGGTCTCTAAAGCGTAGGACGTAGGTCTCTACAGCGTAGGACGTAACGTAGGACATAGGTCTCTAAAACGTAAGACGTAGGTCTCTAAAGCGTAGGACGTAACGTAGGACGTAGGTCTCTAAAACGTAGGACGTAGGTCTCTACAGCGTGTGACGTAACGTAGGACGTAGGTCTCTAAAACGTAGGACGTAGGTCTCTACAGCGTGTGACGTAACGTAGGACGTAGGTCTCTAAAACGCAGGACGTAGCGTAGGACATAGGTCTCTAAAGCGTAGGACGTACGTCTCTACAGTGTAGGACGTAGGTCTCTAAAGCGTAGGACGTAGGTCTCTACAGCGTAGGACGTAACGTAGGACAGACGTAGGTCTCTAAAACATAGGACGTAGCGTGGGACGTAGGTCTCTACAGCGTAGGACGTAGGTCTCTACAGCGTGGGAGGTAACGCAGGACGTAGGTCTCTACAGCGTAGGACGTACGTATCTACAGCGTAGGACGTACGTCTCTACAGCGTAGGACGTAGATCTCTAAAACGTAGGACGTAGCGTAGGACGTAGGTCTCTAAAGCGTAGGACGTAACGTAGGACGGACGTAGGTCTCTGAAACATAGGGCGTAGCGTAGGACGTAGGTCTCTACAGCGTGGGACGTACGTCTCTACAGCGTAGGACGTAGATCTCTAAAACGCAGGACGTAGCGTAGGACATAGGTCTCTAAAGCGTAGGACGTACGTCTCTACAGTGTAGGACGTACGTCTCTACAGCGTGGTACGTAGATCTCTAAAACGTAGGACGTAGGTCTCTAAAACGTAGGACGTAGGTCTCTGAAGCATAGGACGTAGGTCTCTACAGCGTAGGACGTAACGTAGGACATAGGTCTAGGTAGCCTTTAAAGTGCGATAGCTCCTCCCACAAAGGTCAGAAATAAAAGTTAGTCGCGTCCACGCGTAGCTATCGATAAGACGAACGCGATGATATGTGGCTCGCTTCTGGTACTCAATTTTAAATTCAGCATTTCAACCAAAAACACATTCTTAGCATCGGTAACCCTATAAACCTTTCGATCAGGTAAAACTAGGGTTATCTAGGGTTAGGGTTAGGGGCTACGGGGGTCGCACGACAATGGCGGACATATCAGATCGTAGGCCTCGGAAAGCTGGAAACGCCAACGTCAATTACTTGTCTGACGGACGTATCGTTCAAGAGCTATCGCGCGTTGAAAACTAACCCTAACCCTAGCCAATTAAGAGAACCGTAAGTCCGTGTGCTGGGAAACACATATCAGCGCGTTCGCCTCGCCGTTCTGAGTCGGAAAATGGTCTCGGTTTTTTACAGAAGATTTCTGGCGGCTAAGTGGCTAGTACACCCACTTCCCGACATCGTAGAGACACGAGACCACCACGGCTGTATTCAGCGGGAAAAAGTGAGTCTAGGGAGCCCGCTCCCGACGCTCAAAGACACTCGGAAGACCCAAAGGTCAAGCGTTGACATTTAAGGCTTTAATTTGCGGCCTCCCAGCTTTAAAATTCAATAAGATATTCAAAAAAATTGCTGTCTTCACAAACAAGACTGTTTCTAAATGTTTGAAGCGTCCCGAATCCGATGGAAGTGGTTTCGTAGCTCTCCGACACTGCTAACTCTCCGCCAAATCAAAAGAGACACGTTTTTTCAGCCCCTAGAGCTCAATTATTATTTATTTTTTTCAAACAACACATTTTCTGAATCACTTTTTCATGCCGGATTTAATGGAATTGGTCCCGTTTTCCACAACATTTCGGGGGGCTGGGGACAGGAAGTGGGCGTTTACACCCACTTCCTGACGTCGTAGAGAGATAAGACCACCACCGTGGGAATCGGGGGGAAAAAGTAAGTGGGAATACATGCCCCTTGATTGGAAAAAATCACAGGAAATATGTCCTTTTTGGATGCAAAGGTGACATTTTTACAAACTTTAGCGCCCTTTTTCACCACTTTCCCAAGGTCAGACAGTCTCGTCGTTGATATATTCGGATTCAGCGGGAAAAAGTGAGTCCAGAGAGGTATCTGTCGGATTAAAAAAAAAAATGCACAACACTCCCTGTAGTTTGACGGTTAGCGCCACCTTTAGGCCCTTTCCAAAAGTCCTTTTGTTTCAAACAAGACATACTTTTGTTCAGAAGGTGAAGCTGAATCTGGGGAACCTGCTCCCGTCGCTCAAAGACACTCCTAAGGTCTAGGGTCAAGGTGTGACCTTGACAGGCTTCAAATGCGGCCTCCCAGCTTTACACCGGTGTGTGTGTGTGTGTGTGTGTGTGTGTGTGTGTGTGTGTGTGTGTGTGTGTGTGTGTGTGTGTGTGTGTGTGTGTGTGTGTGTGTGTGCGTGTGTGTGGGAGTGTGTGTGTGTGTGTGTGGGAGTGTGTGTGTGTGCATGCGTGCGTGCGTGCGTGAGTGTGCCATCATCAAATTCATAGAGTAGTGTGGTCACTGGTGTTTCTCAACCTTGTCAGGGCGTGACCCCATCCAAATTAATCACTTTTGAACTGGGGACCCTGACAAGAACATGGGATGCATTCCCTTTTGCTTGACTCCCGGTTCCACAGGAATAGGCCTATTTATATAGTGAAATAACCATCCATCATTTCCCATTTTTGTCTTGATCAGTGTTTGAACATGAAGTTTTATAGTAGGCTATTCTTCAATAGTATGCATTGCAATTATTTGAAAACCGTGTATTCATATTTGATGGTGTGCATGGTAAATAATTGGATGGCCAAAACACATTTATGTTTTATGTTTTACTTTTGGCTGTCTGCTAATCACAAGGTCATAAAATATCTCATATTGCTTTCTCTAGGCCCCCCCTCCCCCCTCTCTGTGTCTGTAACTGTAAAGAACCCAAACACGTTTTCTACTGAACTTTTCTATATTCTGGGTGAACAGACATTGTTATTATGACAATGTTACTTATTGTGAAACAAGTCGTTTTCCTTTGAGCCAAATGCTTTTATTTTGAAGGGAGTTTTGTGGGACATAGCTGTCGTGTATTGGTTACTGAAGTCACATGACCAGGAAGCAGGTGACGACAATACTCTATGGTGACGACAGGTAACAGAAATGTATAGGGAAACCATCCGGCAAGTCGACAGGAGCAGTCACTACAATAAAGCAACCAGAAAGACAATGTTGTGTATATGATTCAATTCAGTAAGGATATAAGAACACAACAATAGCTACCTGCGCACCGGAAAGAGGAAGTATTACATAATAACCAGACAAGAGAGAGAGGAGACGCGTGTTTTGCTGCTGCTAAAAAGTAAACCGCTTTTTGCCATTGAGACTTTCAATGATTGTTTTAGCACCCCCGAAGAGGCATAAGGTTGGTACACTTGGACTGTGTTTGCAACATACAATACAACACGTTTGTGGAGCTAAATGACCTTTGATAAAGTGCACTGTTCAGTTTTGGTATATGGAATGAAAAACGTATTTCTGCAGCAAAGGCTCACAGTGCTACAAGGATAGTGCACTATAAACCAAAGTTTGGTTTGCTACTCTTTCTGTCAAGTGTGCTGTAAAGGAAAGGTTAGAAGTGCACATGCAAAGGAAGGATTGTTATCACTGCATTTCATACATTTTGGATAAAAAGGTCTTTATTTCATGTCATTATATTTACACTTAAAAAAGGTTAAAAGAAGGTATTTCATTACTCCATAGTTAAAACAGCTGCTAAAAAGGGAAAAACTAGTTCAATATAATAAGTGCTTGGTGATGTTGAAGTCATCAATTAATTGTAATATGTTACAGTGATTCTGATTGATGGTCAAAGCCATTTAAAAAGGAAATTGTACTGTTTTGAATTAGCATGGTTTACTTTTGGAGCTTCTTGAGCTGTTAATATTTGGTACTGTCATTGCAAAAGTATGTGAAATTAACAGTATTTTTTTGTTTTTACTGTCCTGTCAGTTCTTACGGTGGTTTATGGACTTAATAAATTCACTACCATCAGTTCAAGTCTTGACCTTTGTAGCAAATAGACCCTTACACGTCCATTTGGTTCCATGTAATGTAGGTGATTTGTTCAAGGGGTATAAATTGGCAGATTGACTGAACAGGCAATTTATTTTTCAAGGGTCAACCATCTGTTTTTTTTTTACTGTGCATTTTTACTTTTGTGTTGAGGAAAGGTGTCGAGGACAGCCAGCATGCACGCAGACGTCGTCACATCCACAGGGGGAAAGGTGTGGAGGACAGCCAGCGTGCACGCAGACGTCGTCACATCCACAGGGGGAAAGGTGTGGAGGACAGCCAGCGTGCACGCAGACGTCGTCACATCCACAGGGGGAAAGGTGTGGAGGACAGCCAGCGTGCACGCAGACGTCGTCACATCCACAGGGGCAGAGGTCCACTTCTGTTTACTTCACTGCCAGCCAGGGCAATGCCAGCATGTATGAAGGAGGGTAGGTGTCTGCCATTTACATTCAGTACCACAGTACTACTACATACACAATGTTCAAGGAAAACATTAGTACTGTAGGTCTGAATAGCATGTGTGGCAGCATAATACAAGTACTTCCAGTACTTCTCTTACAATCAGATGGTGGCGTCCTTCAGGTTAGGGCTCAATTCATCCACTCTGTCTGTTCATCCATCCACACACTTTTAACATAGGATATATGGACAGAGGGTTGGTGGGCGGGCAGATCGTGGTCACAAACGTAACATCCGGACATAGGACGCACATCGTTGCTCCGATCTGTACCAAACCTGGCACAAACTCTGTTCGGGGCTGCCACCACGTTAGACGGTTAGAGGCAGGCACACACACGTGTTCAAGGGTCCTTGAGCAAGACACTGAACCCCAAATTGCTCCTTATAAGGGTGGTTGCCACCAATGTCGGAGTGATGAAAGTGCGTTTGAAATGTAACACACATTGTATTGCACTTTTTTCTTTTCTTTTCTTACACAATTTCCTTCACTCTGTTTTCCTCAGCTATATCTCTGTGAGGCTGCTGGAGATCTGTCTTCCTCCTCCCAAGATCTTCATCAGGAACCTTGGACCATCTAAAGCCAACATGCAGCAGTTTCTATGTCAGTCGTGCTTAGATTTTTCAAAAATAGCAGACCTACAAGTTCGTAGCGCGCTATGAGCTTGTATATCTGCTATTTTTCAATAAATAAAGCATAACAAAAGGGGTTCCCCATTTGGCGGGAACCCCTTTTGGTGTTTCAAACTTTAGCTGTTGAAAAATAGCAGACCTACAAGCTTGTAGCGCGCCACTCGGTAACCACAATTAGCTTTTTATGAAACTTTATGGATCTTGCTTCCTTGTTTCTCACTGTATGTAGTTAAAAACATGCACAAGCCATACATGACATTTCATTGGCCGAAAGTAGCCGGGTAGACGTAAAGTATTACTGATGTCATCTCAGCTATCATTTTAGGCCGTTGAAGTTTCAGGTTTGGTAAAAATGAGAGGGGACTCAAGGAAATAAGCAAGGAATTGAGGTGCCACCTGTGTCATTGATGGGGATTGAAATCTTGTTGTGTGTAATGACTCGTATCCCAAGTCCCAGGGCTGTGTGTTCCAGACCAACTGCTGTGTTTTAATGGTCAGCTTCCTAGATGGAAGGCTTTGGTCAGTGAACTAGCTACTGACGAACAGTCAGACACACTAAAGACAAATACATGTACAGTGACAAATAGACATGGTCACACACTTGACACATACGTAAGGTTACCTTGCTGGCTAGCAAATCGCAGTCTTTAGTGAAAAGTTGCTCAGAGAGATGCAAAATAGGAGATGATCATTGATGCGCCCTGTCCAATCCAGTGTACAACCAGTTACTTACAAACTATAACGGCACAATATGGTTCCTTAGCAGTAGCACCTTGTCCGCTCCCCAGTATGTGTTAGTTATTGCCCACTGTTCTGCGTTGTAATTTTGTTAAATTTGTAAGCTTTAAGGCTGTTCTCGTTTTTGTTTGTGCCTCCTACACACATGTGTGTAGCTTGTATGATCTACAAGCTCATAGCGCGCCACCGAGTGGCGCGCTACGAGCTTGTAGGTCTGCTGTTTTTGAAAAATCGAAGAACGACTGACATTTTTAGAATCTGATCTCAGGTCAGAATGGGTTAATCAGACCAGTGTGTGTCCAGTGGAAACCTCGTATGAATCTGATCTCAGGTCAGAATGGGTTAATCTCTAGGCGTTGTGTTTTGCTTGGTCAAAGGAGCACTTCATCCATTTTCAACAGTGGTGTCTTGCTCGTAGAACGCAGTACCATGCCGTGGTGACCGACCACGCTAGAACGTCCCGTCCCGTCCCCCTAGATTCAAGAGAAGATCATCCACCTCGGGTCACCAGACTTTCCAAAACGCACCACGTGCCCTGCAGTGGTCTAGGTTTACTGGCGGTGGGCGCGGCCCCCTATTTTCACACGTCGTGTATACGTATAACAACAGGTTAAAACTGTTTACCTGAACGCACGTTCTCACACACGGTAAAAGCAACACAGCGCAGCAGTATGGCTCCAGTAGGCTACAGCTTCTGTGGTGTTCTGCACGCAACGATAATGCCTCCTCCACCGTCGAAGCAGAGATTTGTCCGATTCCAAAGCAAACGTTTTAGTTTCGCTATATACTGCAGCACAGTAAAGAAGTTTGTCTGACTATTTTAAGTCTACTTTTGTGTTTGTGTGTCTAAAACTCTCACACACTATAAATAATACACTAGGCTTAGGCTATCAGCTGCATGCCATGCACACATGTACTGTAGGCGCATGCGCACCTTCTTGCTCGTGACATCATGGAAGAAAAGAAAAACACCATTAAAACACTGATTTTCAATCAGTGCCTCTCTTCAATTTGTGTGTTTCAGATACAACAAACGCATCAACGACATAAGAGAATGCAAGGAACAAGCACTGTCTCATGCGTACGTATCCTAATCTCTCTTTGCCCTCCATCTCTTAATCTGCCTCTATCTGTCTATCTATCCATCCATACATCCTTCTCTCTTGTCTTTGTCTCTTCTCGCCTTTCCCTCTTTCTCAACCTGCTATCCTTTTATCTTGCATGCTTTTGCACTTGTTTAACCACTTTCTCTAATTGGCCACTCATTCCTCCATCCATTAGTCTTTTAGTCCTGCATCCCTTCACTTTTTAATCACTTAAACCTTATGCTTTTACGCCCCCTGATGTTTTCACGCTACACTAATAATATCTGTGTGTTCACCCCAGAAAAGGGATGGAAGAAAAAATGCTATTGAGAAACATTCCACTTATTGGCTGTCTGGGCCAGTTTCTTTGGCCAATGTCAATGGGCTGACATTACTGACCCTACCAAAAAACAAAAAAAATATATAGTATGACCAGTTATTGAACTAGTAAAGGTAAAATATTTAATTCCTCCCCTGCTCAACCACCTGCCTTCTCTCCTCTTCTGTCAGTGGTACTCTCATCTTACCATGTTGTCCCGAAGGTGATAGAATATATAATTGAATGATGTGTCATTGGGCATCATCTATGTGTTTGATGTGCAGAGGCTCCATGCACAGAGAGAGACGCAAGTTTCTCCGCTCTGCTCTGAAGGAGTTGGCTACCGTCCTTGCTGACCAGCCTGGACTCCTGGGCCCAAAGGTAATATATAATGTCAACTTAACCCATTCTTGGGGTGGGAACCCCTTTTGGTGTTTTTAACTAAGCATTATGTTATGCTTTAGCTATTGAAAAATAGCAGATCTACAAGCTCATAGCGTGCCACCGAGTGGCGCACTACGAGCTTGTAGGTCTGCTATTTTCTTATTTTTATGATCAGTACTTTATTTTAGATTTTTTACAAACGCATACAACAGACAACCTAAAGTACAGACACAAGCAACAACAGCAGAGTACGTATTCATGGACAGACAAGATAGATAAGAAAAAATTGAAAATAGTTTACATTATTTAGACGACCAAACGCAGCATCATCAACCGTATCATAATGTGTAGTAATACAATAAACAATCAAGAGGGCATTGCCTGACCATGGATCACACCAAGGGACCTGCAACATGACTGAGGAACACGTCCCACTTCAGATCATATTTTAGGTCTGCTATTTTTGAAAAATCGTAAGGCACAAATCTTTGAATATATATTCTTTCAGAGCGAACGTTTTTTATTTATTCCGACGTCAGGCCTGGGTTAAAGAGTCGTGCTGCAATATTTGTATATTCTATGTTATGGAGTTCCTGTGGAGAGCCAGAAGTACAGGACCACAACGTTAGTACTGCGAATAATAATAATGGTGATTCCTGATCTGGTACTGGTACCCAGTTTATACAAGCTCAAAATCTGGGCATTTGAAATCACGCAATGCTTTAGCGCTTTGTCCCTTACTCCAAGTTGTGCATTGTGGGATTGGGATAATGCCTTTTCAATCGGGGCCAGAATACGTTATCACACAGTTTATTAAGGGAATACATTATGTTCTGATAACTAGTGTGACTCTGTCTTCTTATAAACCTAATGATTTAAGATGAACTTTTCTACTTTCTATTTAACACCTGCATGAGTTGGCCCTATAATGTTCTGATGAAGATAATGATACCAAAGTAATGTGTTTTTTCTTTGTACAGTAGGTGTTCAAAAAGAGACCTTTCTCTCTTTTACTCTGTGTTCTCCACCTGCAGGCGCTGTTTGTGTTCATGGCATTATCGTTTGCCCGTGATGAAATCATCTGGCTCCTTCGTCACGCCGACAACATCCAGAAGAAAAGTACAGATGACTTCATAGACAAGTAAGCAAACACACACACACACGCACAATAATACACACACACTGATACATGATCGCACACAGTAATGTGTGTTTGGTTGCTATGTATATAATGGAATGTACATCGCTAGGCACGACAGAATTGTTGACCTATTAGCTAAGTTCATATGTTTCATCATCTGCCAAAATGTATAAGCACTCGTATGTTTTAACTGCCATGTTCATGTAGCCAGACTCAAATCACACTGTCGTGTGGTATTTGAGTCTATGATGATTTCAGATGTCACAGCTAATACACCAGATATTGTTGGTGTTGATGACAGTAGAGAAGTGACCATTTTGGAAGTGGCATGTACATTTGACCACAGTCTGGAAGAGGCATTCCTTACCAAGGTGCTTAAGTACCAGCGTCTTAAAGATGCTATTATACAGCTTGGCTACAAATGTAAACTACTTGTGTTCATATTTGGAAGCCTTGGTAATGTCCATAAATCAGTCGTGAGGTGCCTGCAGATTGCAGGCATGCCCAAGCTGAGAGCTGATCAGGCATCGGCAAAATTCTGTTCAGTGTCTGCAATAATTGGCAGTCGCCATATATGGAGAAGGCGATGCCCGTGATCTGTATCCTGAAGCACTTGTTGTAGAGTTTTCCAAGTTTGCGCATCCACTATTGTTTGTGTTCAAGAATTTCTTCTTAAGTGTGTGTGTGTGTGTGTGTGTGTGTGTGTGTGTGTGTGTGTGTGTGTGTGTGTGTGTGTGTGTGTTACAGACACATAGCAGAGTTGATCTTCTACATGGAGGAGCTGAGGGCCCATGTGAGGAAGTATGGTCCAGTCATGCAGAGGTACTACGTTCAGTATCTATCTGGTTTCGATGCTGTGGTGCTCAACGAACTGGTGCAGGTACACACACACACACACACACACACACACACACACACACACACACACACACACACACACAAGCATTGAAAATGTCAGTGGGACAATCTTAATTAACGGGGGGAAGGGGGTTACTGAAACTACCCCTACCACCCATGGTTTCATATTCCTAATATTTATTTGTATGACAATGATGAATAATGGCTAAAGGAACATGCATCGATAACATTAATCACCGTAAGAATGGAACTTGTTTTTTCTATGCTAGAACCTCTCTGTGTGTCCAGAAGATGAATCAATCATCATGTCTTCCTTCGTCAACACGATGACCTCTCTCAGCGTCAAACAAGGTAAACATAAACTACTGTACTGTAAATCATGGTTTGAGGTAATCATGTATGATCATTTAACCCTGAGAGTGTACAATTGCAACAGGTCATTATTTCTTTATACAGTCTTTCAGTTCAATTAACCCATTTAGGCCTGAGGTCGAAATTAAAAAAAAAGTCTTCAAAATCCTGACGGCTTTCTGAAATGTTTCTGTTTCAGTTGTGCTCAATATTTCATGTCAAGGAAAGGACCCCAATATGAAAATATGTTGTTCCAGGGACCCCAACACAGAAGCAAAGAATTGAGTTAAAATGTTCACTCTGTAACAATATATATTCAAAGATGTGAGGCACATTTTCACCATTTAAAAGAAATAGCAGACCTACAAGCTCGTAGAGCGCCACTCGGCGTGAGCTTGTAGATCTTGTATAACATAAAAGGGGTTCCCGCGCAAAATGGGTTAATACTGGAATGTACTGTGTTTATATTATGCCAAAAACTGTTTCATGGTTTCTCTCTCTCAAAAAAATCTAAAAGGAAAAGAAAAACCTGGTACAACAGAATAACATTCATAAGCCAAACGCCAGCAGACAGTAAACATCAAAGATTAAATGCTTATGTCCATGTCAGCTCAGTGTTGTGGAATATAATTATTGAAGGATGATGTGATGTGTGTGAATATTGTTTTAAAAATAACATCAAACACAGTGTTGTGGTAATTTTGCACATGCTTGTTCCTTATAGTGGAGGATGGAGATGTGTTTGACTTCAGAGGCATGAGACTGGACTGGTTCAGATTGCAGGTACACACACACACACACACACACACACACACACACACACACACACACACACACAGTTTGCAGAGCACAGGAAAGTACAGTTCAATACAAGGCTATGGCTCGTTTCCATCTGGGTCCTTCATACTCAATTCATAGAAGATGAAGATCTTCGCTTCCGGATGTGAATGTGTGCACGTGTGAACAGCAAAAATATTCCACTTACATGGAAGCATCTCCCAGATAAAATACCGTTTACATAGAAATAATAGTTCTAAAACAGAACGATGATGATCTTATGGTTCCTGTCCAGGTTCTCTGTCATCTGGAGGCAGTAATCTGTCTCTACCTGGGTTAGTCAGTCCCGCTGGGCCCCCGAGACCCCCCTACAAACCCAGCAGCCTTCCACGCCAGTGCGACCCTATGTGAGTATACCACTGGTGGGAAGTAGTACATTTACTCAAGACCTGAACGCATGTACACATTACACTTTCACTTTACTTGGGTATTTACATTTTTTAGATACTTTAACATTTCACTTAAAGTGCACGACCACTTTGGTAGAGGTTTGGGTTGTGTAGTTCCCTTGCTTTGATGTAACTCCAAATGTGGACAAGAAATCAAAAAATGTCTCCAGTGATTAGAAATTGATAATTCAAAATATGCTTCTCATTGACTTAATGTACATTGTACGTTGAAACAGCTCTCAAAGGCATTCTTTTAGTACGTAAACAAACACAAAGTTGATTCAGAGACAATATATTTTTTATAAAAATGTTAAATTCTTGTTGATTTTTATCAATCGGTATTTGGAGATCCGGATCCACAGATCCTGTCCGTGTTTTCTTCCTAATAAAAATGGCAAAATCAACAGGAAGTTAACATTTTTATAATAATATATTGTCTGAGTTATATCAATATAACATTTTTATATATGATATATAACATTACGAGGTTTAGTGATGTTGTCCGAATCAACTTTGTTTGTGTTTGTTTACATACTAAAAGTATGAATACTTTCATACTATGTCATATAATCCTAGGCTTTTGACTTTGTTCCATGTGTTCCCAAAACTTATGTTTGGCCTTGAATATTGTCCATTTGTTCTTCCTGGAGTCTCAAGCGATGTGTCAGTTTCTCCATGAGACATATATCCTCTATATCAGGGGTGGGCAACTTTGACGATGGAGAGGGCCACTATATTTCCACACTCACTCCCTAGGGCCATATATTACTGTCATAGCAAAAATAGCCGATCTACAAGCTCAATTGAGCTTGTAGATCGGCTATTTTTGCTATATTCGAATTGGAATCCTGAAAATTTACATTTTTATGTCATTTCAAATGCCTTTAATTATACGTGTGTTGAGCATTGAGCTACTAATTTAGACTGAAGTATAATTAAAGCGGGTCATGTTCACATTGTTGTGGAATTGTAAACAGCTGGAACCAATATTATATCAGTATTCTGATATTAACCTGAGGGCCACATTAAGTGAAGGTGGGGGCCGCATGTGGCCCCCGGGCCGCCAGTTGCCCACCCCTGCTCTATATCAACTCTAACTTTTACTCAAGTGATATGGTATTGCTAAGTTTAACTTCCACCTCTGTCAAACACTTTCTCTCCACTGCACATCTGGAGTGCTCGTTTAAAGGGGCATGCAACCCTATAGGCTGATTTTTGTATTATTATATATATTTTAGTTCAGGTTAAAGACAACATCAGATTAAAAATATGTACAGTAAGAAATGCATCTGTGGCTAATCAAATAAGACCCATTGGTGTGCCAATGTGCAATCACAGACAGTAGTCAACAGTATTATAAATGCACATTGACGCACCTATACAATACATCTAACACACCCATTATTCATTTTGATTATCTGCAGCTGTGTCGCTCACGTCACAGCGTAGGCTACTACTATAAGGTCAGCCTTAGTGTTTGAGTTGGAAAAGAAACTACTAAATCAGCCTAGGGCTTCTCCCAACTTTAACTCTGAACGTGCACATGTGTGCCGGTATACCAAATGGTCCATTTGGTTTTTATAAACTCTCAGTTAAAGCTGAGTAATGTATAAATCTACAATGAGGCTTCTATTGTGTGGACCCATACATGAAAACTCTGGATTTAGCTGCTAAATAACCCAGTAAAGCAGAGAAGACCTACAGTAAAAGTAATCCCAGATTATATAGATTTGTAAAGTCAATGCTGTTGACTTTACAAATGCTAATGAAAAAGACAACAATTATTGCAACAATGCATGCATTGTCATATTTGTATGTATTATTGTTTGTTTGTTTTAATTCACTTTTTCTTTTGTCCATGGACTAAAGTCAATTTGACGAGGACCAGGACACATATGATGACATAGATACCTTGGAGAGGAATGGTATGTGACATCTTAGCTCTTCTGCTTCTTAAAATTCAACCTGCTTAACTCTTATTTTGATTGGTTTTGATCTGTTGTTGTTTTACTTACATGATAGTATTGACATTTCAGAACAGAGATTAAAAAATATATATACTAATTGGACCCACTTAGATTAGATACTAATGCTTAATTTACTTTGTAGCACATGTCAAGTACCAACACTAGCGGATCTACAAATGTAAAAAGATTCTCTGAAAAGTATTGTCTACAATACACTACAGTATGTTAAGCATGTAATCCGTGATCTAACTACCAACAGACCAAACAACCAACATTTAGTATTATTATAGAAGAGTCGCTGTCAGTGTTTTCAGTGTCTGGCTATATTACATCCATGTATTCTTTGAAGACAAATTCAAAAGATCATTTTAACACACATACTTTCTTTGTGCTGAGCTAAACTGCGAGGACAGTGAAATCATTTAGGAAAAAGGCTCCCAAGTCAATTGTTTAATGCTCCAAAACGTTTTAAAACACTGTTTGCCCTGTCTGAATAAAGTTTGCAGCAATAAAAAGGTGAATTGCAAGCCTTTTTCCTGAATCCTTTCAATAAATGCACTACCATGTCCCAATGAAGAGCATCATTTCAATATAGTTTCTGTTTTCTGTTTTTTCATCCACAGATTCCTGGACGGACTGCAGTTCACAGCATCTGACTGGAGTAAGGACACAATATTAATTATAACGCCAGATTTTAAAACATAGGATGTAGATTTTGCAGGTGCAATAGAGCAGCAGATTGGTGTCAATTGCCAGCAAACCATGCAATGCATTATTGTGCATTTTAATGTTGTAGATCTGTGTAACTAAAATAAATGCACCAGCTAGGTTTATCTCGGACTATTTCCTGTTGAACATGCACTAGCCTGCTCATGGCCCACGTAAAGGACAATTACAGTACCCTGAATCATGAAGACAAGATGTGTATAGTGTTTAGAAGAACTGTGTGTTTGTGTACGTGAACGTGGGAGAAGGATGACTAATTCTAACGAACAGAATAACAAATAAAATATGGTATGTGTTGTTATTTACAGTTTATATCCGCTTTGCTAAAAAGCTTTTCAGAAGTGTGTTCGTTCAGGTAAAGAAAACTAGACGGACGTGTTTGAAGTATATTAAAGTGATTACGGTAACTTCACAATTTTGATCTGTTCATGGACGTTTTCTCTTTCAGGGGAGTGACGACAGTGAGGTGTATGAAATCATTGACGAGTAAGTGTAATACAGATGCAAATAATAATAACAAATATAAATGCAATCAATTAAATTACAGATAAAGAAAGGGAACTTTTATCTCTTGCACTCTCGCCCACACAAAATGTGCAGGTGCCAGTAATGTGAACCTATAGGAATGGCACAGGGAGGAGATCCCAAACACTTTTTTGATCAGCAGTATCATATTATCTTCAAGGGCTTTAATTTGTCAATGTTATGACAGATGAAGGCAATTTTATTTTAATTGTATTTTTTGAGTCCCAGGGCTATTCAAAGAACTTCCCCAGACACCCGCACCGGGCCCCAACGACACCCTTTAGCTAAGTGGTTCTCAAAGTGGGGTCCAGGGACCCCCATGGCCAAATACTAATTAATTTGGGGGGTTCTTGACATGAAAACATTTGAGAACATTTGAGAACCCCTGCGAAACTGTATCTCCAAAATAGGTTTCCTATATGATTCTCTGACAAAGAACCACTTTTAGTGATATTTAGCACATTCTTTGTGATATGTTTCTCTTTCTTTCGCATTCTGAAAGAAGACAACTGGAACTGAAGAAGGGATTCTCTGAGAAGAAGACAGAGGTGAAGACACATGGACAGCAGGAGGACAAGAGACAACAAAAGGAGAGACTGAAAGGGGAGCGTGAGTTGAGGAAGAAATTCCAGGTAGGATGTGGAAATGCCCACCTGCATGTCCATCTGTCCATGAAAAGTAAGAGAACTGTGTGACATAATAATAATAATAATAATAATAATAATAATAACTTTATTTGTATAGCACTTTTTAAAAACAAGTTTGTCGTGTGGTTTTGGGAGGACTCCTCCCTGAGTGGCTCCCAGGCAGTCCGCAGCAAAAGGACGAACAGTTTAAACTTTAAACACATACAGTACCTATTATATTAGCCCTATTATATTATTATTATTACTAGAGCGGTGCCCATTGGGCACTTGGAACGATGCAAGTTGGAAATGAATGCCCCACCCAGTTATTATGTCTGTGTCCCTTTTATGCCCATATGGAGTTCTTTGTCAGGCATGCCCAAATATGGAGTCTATGCAGATGTCAGAACAAAGACTGTGATGTCAGAACAGGCCAGTTCCATATATGGAGATATATATAGACGGACTCGGCACCAGGCACTTGCACTCCCTGTGGTGGTGTGGAACGCGTATTATATGTCGAATTTGAAGTCGGTGGGGCAAACGGTTCTCGAGTTACGTGGATTACAGACGTACGTACGTACGCACAGAGACTTAGTGCATTTATTTATACATAGATATCTCCAAGCTCTCAAAATGCAGCGATGGGTTGTGAGACTGTAT
Source organism: Protomyctophum bolini (assembly GCF_963924005.1). Lineage (NCBI taxonomy): Eukaryota > Metazoa > Chordata > Actinopteri > Myctophiformes > Myctophidae > Protomyctophum > Protomyctophum bolini. The sequence goes on from NC_137869.1 coordinate 41,109,366, forward strand.
ATTGGCTATTTAAAAATATATAAATACTTTGTTTAAAGCATATTCACTTTGGGGGTCCATGACATGCAAATGGTGGAGAACCTCTGCTGCAGGATATCATCAATGTATTGTATACTCTGAGTGTACTCTGTGGACTCAAAGTCAAAAGGGTTCATTTGTAAACCCTCAGAGTTGAGTTGACAGTGTTTGTCTTTCCTGCTGCAGATCAAAGGGGAAGTGGAGGTTCTCTACGTGGCTCAGGTGCGACAGGACTGGCATGGTGGCAAACTGGACCTGAACGTGCACCAGGGAGACAGAGTGGAGATCCTCCGGGTGAAGGACAATCCGGGCGGCCGGTGGCTCGCTCGCACCCCCAATGGAGACTGTGAGTTGTTTGGGTTTGGGCCGGCCCTCGGCCCACCTCAAACCCAAAAGAAAACATTTGTCATGCTGTATTTCAAAATGTACTTTTTTCATTGCTCCGATGCGCACCAAACAAAACACTGTTCAGGCGTATGGCTTGAGGATAGGCACAACAGCGGCCACATTGGACAGTCCAGCTTGCTCCCAAAAATGCACACATAGGCCTGGGCCGCGGCTGAGCGGTCCAAGCACCTAGGCTGGTAATGCAGCCTGACGGCGTGTCGCGGGTTCGAGTCCCGAGCCTGTCGGCCTTTGCCCCATCTCTCTCCCCCTTTCCTGTCTAATTATTACTGTACCCTATCAATAAAGGCAAAAAACGCCCCAAAAAAGCACACATACTGCTGTTACACAAGCAACAGCAGTCTTTAACACTCAAATGGCTATAACTTGATGATCATTGACCATCCCTCTGATCAGTGCAATATGGAACAATAGCGGTCTGAAGATCTAGTTTTTCAAGGACTTTCAGTATTGCAAAATTTGCTGAGCTACAGGCTCAGAATGTCTCACAAATGCAAGCCGCTGTGAGCTTATAGATCGGCTAACATCATTGTTCATTGTACCGAAAAGTAAATGCTCACGGATGTTTATTAGTCTTGTCCTCTTGCAGACGGTTATATCAGCAACACCTGCGTGGATGTGGACTATGACGAGGTGAAACGTAAAGTTCTTCGAGCCAAAGGGTTGGATGCATATCCGCTACCACCACCTCCACCCGACCCCTGCCCGCCGGCTCTGCATCACCCCCGCCTACCGCCTTCACACGACCCCCGCCTACTGGCTTCACATCACCCCCGCCTACCACCCCCACAACATGACCCCCACCTACCACCCCCACATGACCTGCGCCTACCGCCCCCACAACATGACCTCCGCCTACCACCCCCACATCACCCCCGCCTACCACCCCCACAACATGACCTCCGCCTACCGCCCCCTCCACCCGACCCCCCTCTGACTGACGACATCTACTACGATGTGGACTCGGGTGACCACATGGACAGGTGAGGGTCGTAGGCCATGTGTATTTTCGTGCCTATTATTCGATCAATCAAGCTTTTTTGTATATATTTGTTTGGCTGGAAATGGGGAGAGAGAGAGAGTCACGGGAGTGACACGCAGGAAAGGTCGTCGGGATCGGGACTTGCACCCACGGCATAATTACATTCACACACACGTTATATAACACTGATGGCTGGAGGAAACCATGCAAGGCACCAACCTGCACATTGGGAGAAATTAGGGGTTCAGAGTCTTGCTCAAGGACACTTCGACACTTAACTTTGGGGGAGCCTGGGATCTTGTACGTACAAGATAAAATATATTCAGGGGCTCCGTAGATATGGTATATAAATAGCTATTAATTATGTACAGTATTACCTCGATTCTGTATTCTGTCTAAGTTGAGTTCTTTATTGTTTTTCTGCTTTGCCGTTTCAGCAGCAGCTGGGCACAGGAAAACGGTGAGTGCTGACTGTGTCAGAATGGTTCATATTCATGATGTTTATGATAGGTGAAGACTGAGTGAATAAGACTATAGTGGTTATCTGTGTCTCTGATTTTTTCAGATTTTATGGGTCCATCAGTGCCAGTGGATTTCCCCGCGCCTCCTCATGAAATCAGGTATCTGTCCAAGTGAAGTTGAGCAGCTCAATTCAATTCAATTCAATTCAATTCAATTCAATTCAATTCAATTCAATTCAATTCAATTCAATTCAATTCAATTCAATTCAATTCAATTCACAACACACTGTCTTAAAGGTGTTTGCACACTGGTGCGTTCTGATTCTGATCAGGGTCGATTTGATTAGTTTTACGCAGCTTTCTAGTGGGGCCCAGTGGGGTGTTGGTGACAGGCTGACAGCTAGTGATAGCCTACTGCTTTCGGATCTGCAAAACGCACCAGTGTGCAACCACCTTAAGGACTGTGAGTAGAGCAGAGACCCACTGTTCTCAATTAGCTCTCATTTGCAATTTGGAACCTATTTTAATGAATAGATTGTTATTTTAACCAATCTGTATGTTGGACTGTTAATACAATATGACTTGCACATCTGCAGTGGTTGGAGGTTGTCTCCCAAGTCTCTATTACAACTAAAATAACGGATCGGTTATTTTCGGCAAGCAACACTGTTAGTACTACAATATATGGAGTTGACTCCATACTACAAAGTATAAATTAAGCTTGTGTTGTTGCCAATTTGTTACAGGATAGATCCTAAAGTGGAAATGGAGCTGAGAAAAAGGTTTAAGGTAAATATCTCTTGTTACTTAAAGCTGCTATAAGCAATAATAATATGTCAAAGTTTGAATTTCAGACTGCCGTCTGAATACAAAAGAATGTAGTCACAGAGACTACATTTTTTGGGAGCGTTCTACCCATTGCTGGATGTCTGAATACCAACAAAAAAAATTCAAAAATTAAAATGTTGACCTTATTGCTTATAGCAGCTTTAATTTATTTACACTACGACAATGGTCATTGGGAACGCATGCCCCTCAGGTTATGCAATACTCTTTGAGCTCGTTGAGCATGTAAAGTAAATGTCACGTTGACAGGTGCGCTGATGTTCCAATCCGCACCAAACTTGGCACAAACACAGTTCAGGCACCGAAACGACTAAATTGCACACATATGTGGCACTATAACAGTGTTACGGCAGTGTTAAACACTTGTAATTTGCAATCACACATTGCTCTGATCTTATAGTGGCCTGAAAATCTAGGATATAAAACGCACTTCTCGATTATTCGATGAATCAAAACGTGATCGATAGACTAATTGCTAAGAATACAATTGATGGTTTCAGCCCTGTACTGGTCTAAACCTGAATGTTCTCTTTCCCAGTATGAGGGACCCCTGACGGTTCTGCACACCATGATGGTGGACCCCAACGGCATCATCAGGAAGCCGGGGGGGAAGGATTTGGCAGTAGCACAGGGAGAGATCCTGGACGTCATCCAACTGACCAATGACACGAAAGCCCTGTGTCGGAACCAGTACAGACGATGTAGGTTCACACACCACTTCCTGTCTGAATAGTCATTTGATGTCACTGTTTCCCAGCGTAGAGTCTGAGGACCACAAGGGGTCCAAATAAACACCATGAGTCTGTAACTCTCTTACAGCAAAAAACTAAATGAAATGGGGGGTCCAAGGTCTAATGCATGCGTATCAAAATTGGGGGTTTATGTGCTCCTGGTCATATTATTGTACACTCATTTTGTATGTCTGTGGCAGAAATAGAATATTGACAAAAACATTCCACCACAAGCCAGCATGGTGATGATCCCTGGTCCCATCAGTTAACAGCTGTTTATTACATTCACTTTCATGGCCTGAACTGCAGCAGCCAGTAATTCACGCCCAGTAGCCAGGTTCGTAGCACCCTCTTGTGGCAGAGGCCAGGGATCACTTGGTTTTGAATTTCTGCCCTACAAACCAGACCAGACAGTAATAGCTAGGTCTACAAGGGAGAATGTTGAATAAAATGTTCACATAATACTGAAAGTATCGTTCATCCAGAAGATAATGTTTCACTCGTCATTTTATATATTTTATGGATGCATAGCTTTGTTGAAAATTAAACCATTGTGTGATGGAGTAGAAGTTTATCAATAGAACAATTTAGGCAACATACTGGTACGTACTATCAAAAATAATCTGTACATTGAAACTACGGAAACTATGGGATATCAGGTTAATCATGAACCCAGAATCTGTCTAAATCTAAATGGCATTTTAACCTTAAGTCTTCACATGGCCAGGCTAGGTCAAGTCATTGTTATTTGAAGTCTTCATCTTGTCTTCCTGCATACAGATGGATATGTCTCCAGGGCTCTGCTTCTCCAAATGTAAGTCTCCTCTGCCCGTTGTATAACTAATATTTGACTAAAAAGATGCCCTGCATTTGGTGTCGCTGTGCAGTAGCCTACAAAAAAAGAAAAAGTGCTTTTGTTGTCCATTCAAGAGTTTCAATGTTTTTTTTACAGGGAAGGGGACGATATTTATGATGATGTGGACACTTTTAACGGTATGTTCTCCCAGGCTCATCAGTATGCGACCACAACATTTTTGTGATACTAATATTAATGTGGTAAATACACTATACATTATGCATGGTAACAGTAAATGGTTATATGGTTTCATAAATGTTTACACATTAACATTTTTGGAGATAAGAGCAGAGAGAGGGAGAGCTTTTGTTTAGTTATTTCGGTCCGTTGAATAAACTATCATTTTTGGGGGGGTGTGTTTTTTTCATATTGATCCATGCAATTTTCGCCATAGTGTTATAAAATAAAATGCATGATAGCACTCATAAAGCTACCACTGGTGCAATGCTATCACATATTTTCTAACTCTAGACATGTATACCTTCACAAAAATCACTATGAGCATTATTCAGCCAGGTGGTACAGACCAACCCCCCTGGCTCACGGTCTATAAGTAAGTACTGTACAGTACAGTACAGTACAGTACAGTACAGTACATGCAGCATTGCAGCCACGGGTAACGCTTCTGAGTTAAAACTATCAGGTGTGTCTAACCTCAGACACACCTGAGGAATGAGGTACTGGAATGGCATAGACATATTAGTCTTTGTGCAAGTCCACATGAAGTATACAATTAAATCCAAATCAAAAGATAAGATGTGCACCCACAGGTAAAATCCACATGGTAAATTGTAAAAGACACAAACAGAGTAAAGATTGAGCAAAATTGACCCGTAGGAGTCCATTTGTTTCCACAATCTCTTTTCTGATTTTTGATTTTTTTATGCATTATAATGCATAATACACTGCAGGGGGTCCGGTTTGGGAATCCATGCACTAGATTAGGACATGGTGTCTGTCCCTCCATTGGGGTACAAATGAAGCTTTTGTTTCTCATCTGTTTTGATTTGATCTCTTTGCAGATGCTGACATGAAGATCTATGACAATGACAACCTACACTGATAGAAACATCCATCACTGTTTCGCACGGCTTCTCAAAGTGGCATATTTTGAGAATTGTATGTCAATTTACAATAATGCACTATTTGCTGTTGAGATTTAAACACATAAAATATTTTTTTGTTATTTGATTGTGTCATGATTTTATATTGAAAGCACCTTGCTCTTCCATAGAAAAGGTGAACAATATTGATTGACCATGTTACTGATTTTGTTAAAAAGATCATTTTCTTATGAGTAGCCAACACCTCGAGAGTTACTTTAAACCAATGGAAACAGTTATTACTCTGTTGTTTTAATGGAAATTACTACAGCTGTGATTAAATTATGACAATTTAATACCAGACTAGTCCTAATGTTAACCAGAGATCAGTAATTCTCACACTTTCAAGATTTTCAAAAATAGCAAAAACTATAGCTTGCCCTAAATGACAAAATTAAGGAGCTAAATGCTGCCAACACCTAGCCTGATTATCAGACTGTATAGCTTTCTTGAGAGTGGGCGGGATCTTTGGGCTGGATCCAGGCTAGCCAACACCATAGTCGCCAGGAATATGAGGAGGAGGCCACCACAGCCCAGCCCAGGCCAGGGCGTGTCAAACATGATATATCTATAGATTTAAAGATGACATGGAAGAAGACACTGCTGGCGTGGAAGAAGCTCTGGACGTTCCAGGTGAGGCGGCCGCCAACGCAGACAGTGCTTGATGCGGAGATGATGGATGTCAAAAGGCTCATGGAGAGGCACGCAACGCCACCAAATCAAGCCTGATTGAATGGCAGGTTGTTCCCTGGCCACGCACAGGTGTGGGAGGCTATATAAGTGGCATAGCTGCACTCATTTCCTCAAGCCCAGATCACCAAACCACTGCTGCGGTCTCCCAAACCTAAACCGCCACCTTTAGTTTCTACCACCTTCTGCAACCCTCCAACCTGTGTGAGTCCAAGAACCAACGTCAGTTTGGATCATTTAGCCACTGTTTGTTCTCCCCTGTACAGTGCAGGGGTTAATGAGCACACATTAATGTATGTAAGGGACAATGTATCACAATGTATTATGGACTGCACATGTTTGAGCTGTAGCTCGACCACTTTTAACTGTTTGTTCTGACCTGAAATCCTAAGCAGTGCATTTAAGTTATATGTTTATTGATTATTTCATATATATGTTTATCCTGCTTAAATATAGTTTCTTACATTTAATCCTGAGTAAATCTGACGTGTACTTATGTACTCTTATTTGATGCTTTAAGTATTATATGATATTCTGATTTATGATTATTATGAATATGATTTATTTATTATTGCCAATCTTGAATATGAATTGAATGCTATTTATTTCGTTTATTGGATATGTATATAATTCCAAATATTGTATATTTGTTTACTTTGTACGTCGATGTCTCAGTAAAGATACCACAAAGGATCTCTGTCTCCGCCTCCGCCCCGTATGGCACTGTCTAGTGAGCTAATCTAGTGAGCTAATTTAAGACTTGCGGTGGACGATCTCTTCAAAATAAGAGTACCCTCTAGAGCGTTGGAAAAAAGTTTAATTTGCACATTAGAACTACAAATTAAGCATTTAAATGATGCTATTAAATGATTTAAATGATGCTATAAGACACACATTATGTTCCATGATCAGCAGTTTACTAGTAAATCAAATCAGGGAATCCAGAGTAGCATGTAATCCACCCTCTAATCCACCAGGGTAACATTATAGAGAAAATGTAATGGAAAAACATAACTTTAATAATAATATCTTTAGCCTTGAACAAGGAAGATTTTTTTCCCTTTTTTTCTTTTTTACTAATTTATCTATTCTGACGTCTGTCGGATACTGAACACCACCCCACTGGACACTCTTACCACAAACGTCAAAATATAATCCTGTTATTATAAAGATTAAGAAGTTGTAATCCCGACTCACCACCATGTTACAATGTGTATCAGCACTGCTGTGCTGTTGCAGCAGACGATGAGCTGCAGATGAAAGTGGATATTATACAAGAGGGAGACCAGAAATTCTGTGGAATTCAGCCATTGCATGATGCTCACTAGCTCTGGTCCATAGCCTAATTAATCATAGAAGCATTAGGCTATGGACCAGAGCTAGATGCTCACATGGTCTCCACTCCAGTTTATTGTCAGGTGGAGGATTTTGTCAGAAGTTCAATGCACCCACTTAGCTCTCCATCTCCCTTTAAAACAGGATGGCATCCGTTCTGAATGATGAGAACCAAAGTCCCTGTCCTGAAGCGAAGCACATCGATTCAGTCCTGGACATCTTTGCTTTGGATCAGCCGACTGGGAGACCCTCCATTCTGCGACAGTCTGAGAACCTGCCCAGCAAGACTGTAGCAAAGGGAGTAAAGGTACAGAATTGAGTTGCCTATTTTTTTATCTACTGTTTTTTAACCTATCTTACTTAAATTATGGTCAGGATGTGTACCCTTAAGCAGTGACTGTATTATTTTATTTATTTTTATTATGTTTACTCAAGTAGTGTTTAAGATTGTAATGAGAGTAATGTGCTCCCTTTTTTTTTTTTTTTTTTTGAGTCACTATTATTATAATATGGAATATACATAATAATAATACACAGTCTAGCGGCGTCTATATACAGTCTAGCACGGTCTATATACAGTTTAGCAGCGTCTATATACAGTCTAGCACCGTCTATATACAGTCTAGCACGGTCTATATACAGTCTAGCAGCGTCTATATACAGTCTAGCAGCGTCTATATACAGTCTAGCAGCGTCTATATACAGTCTAGCACCGTCTATATACAGTCTAGCACGGTCTATATACAGTCTAGCAGCGTCTATATACAGTCTAGCGGCGTCTATATACAGTCTAGCGGCGTCTATATACAGTCTAGCGGCGTCTATATACAGTCTAGCACCGTCTATATACAGTCTAGCGGCGTCTATATACAGTCTAGCAGCGTCTATATACAGTCTAGCGGCGTCTATATACAGTCTAGCGGCGTCTATATACAGTCTAGCGGCGTCTATATACAGTCTAGCACCGTCTATATACAGTCTAGCGGCGTCTATATACAGTCTAGCACGGTCTATATACAGTCTAGCGGCGTCTATATACAGTCTAGCGGCGTCTATATACAGTCTAGCACGGTCTATATACAGTCTAGCAGCGTCTATATACAGTCTAGCGGCGTCTATATACAGTCTAGCACCGTCTATATACAGTCTAGCACCGTCTATATACAGTCTAGCGGCGTCTATATACAGTCTAGCGGCGTCTATATACAGTCTAGCGGCGTCTATATACAGTCTAGCGGCGTCTATATACAGTCTAGCACCGTCTATATACAGTCTAGCGGCGTCTATATACAGTCTAGCGGCGTCTATATACAGTCTAGCACCGTCTATATACAGTCTAGCACGGTCTATATACAGTCTAGCGGCGTCTATATACAGTCTAGCACCGTCTATATACAGTCTAGCGGCGTCTATGCGGCGTCTATATACAGTCTAGCGGCGTCTATATACAGTCTAGCACCGTCTATATACAGTCTAGCGGCGTCTATATACAGTCTAGCGGCGTCTATATACAGTCTAGCACCGTCTATATACAGTCTAGCACGGTCTATATACAGTCTAGCGGCGTCTATATACAGTCTAGCACCGTCTATATACAGTCTAGCGGCGTCTATATACAGTCTAGCGGCGTCTATATACAGTCTAGCACCGTCTATATACAGTCTAGCACCGTCTATATACAGTCTAGCACCGTCTATATACAGTCTAGCACCGTCTATATACAGTCTAGCACCGTCTATATACAGTCTAGCACCGTCTATATACAGTCTAGCGGCGTCTATATACAGTCTAGCGGCGTCTATATACAGTCTAGCGGCGTCTATATACAGTCTAGCGGCGTCTATATACAGTCTAGCACCGTCTATATACAGTCTAGCACCGTCTATATACAGTCTAGCACCGTCTATATACAGTCTAGCACCGTCTATATACAGTCTAGCGGCGTCTATATACAGTCTAGCGGCGTCTATATACAGTCTAGCGGCGTCTATATACAGTCTAGCGGCGTCTATATACAGTCTAGCGGCGTCTATATACAGTCTAGCGGCGTCTATATACAGTCTAGCGGCGTCTATATACAGTCTAGCGGCGTCTATATACAGTCTAGCGGCGGCGTCTATATACAGTCTAGCGGCGGCGTCTATATACAGTCTAGCACCGTCTATATACAGTCTAGCACCGTCTATATACAGTCTAGCACCGTCTATATACAGTCTAGCACCGTCTATATACAGTCTAGCACCGTCTATATACAGTCTAGCGGCGTCTATATACAGTCTAGCGGCGTCTATATACAGTCTAGCGGCGTCTATATACAGTCTAGCACCGTCTATATACAGTCTAGCACCGTCTATATACAGTCTAGCGGCGTCTATATACAGTCTAGCGGCGTCTATATACAGTCTAGCGGCGTCTATATACAGTCTAGCGGCGTCTATATACAGTCTAGCGGCGTCTATATACAGTCTAGCGGCGTCTATATACAGTCTAGCGGCGTCTATATACAGTCTAGCGGCGTCTATATACAGTCTAGCGGCGTCTATATACAGTCTAGCGGCGTCTATATACAGTCTAGCACCGTCTATATACAGTCTAGCACCGTCTATATACAGTCTAGCGGCGTCTATATACAGTCTAGCGGCGTCTATATACAGTCTAGCACCGTCTATATACAGTCTAGCGGCGTCTATATACAGTCTAGCGGCGTCTATATACAGTCTAGCGGCGTCTATATACAGTCTAGCGGCGTCTATATACAGTCTAGCGGCGTCTATATACAGTCTAGCGGCGTCTATATACAGTCTAGCGGCGTCTATATACAGTCTAGCACCGTCTATATACAGTCTAGCGGCGTCTATATACAGTCTAGCGGCGTCTATATACAGTCTAGCGGCGTCTATATACAGTCTAGCACCGTCTATATACAGTCTAGCGGCGTCTATATACAGTCTAGCGGCGTCTATATACAGTCTAGCACCGTCTATATACAGTCTAGCGGCGTCTATATACAGTCTAGCGGCGTCTATATACAGTCTAGCGGCGTCTATATACAGTCTAGCGGCGTCTATATACAGTCTAGCACCGTCTATATACAGTCTAGCGGCGTCTATATACAGTCTAGCGGCGTCTATATACAGTCTAGCACCGTCTATATACAGTCTAGCACCGTCTATATACAGTCTAGCGGCGTCTATATACAGTCTAGCGGCGTCTATATACAGTCTAGCACCGTCTATATACAGTCTAGCGGCGTCTATATACAGTCTAGCGGCGTCTATATACAGTCTAGCGGCGTCTATATACAGTCTAGCGGCGTCTATATACAGTCTAGCGGCGTCTATATACAGTCTAGCGGCGTCTATATACAGTCTAGCGGCGTCTATATACAGTCTAGCACCGTCTATATACAGTCTAGCGGCGTCTATATACAGTCTAGCGGCGTCTATATACAGTCTAGCGGCGTCTATATACAGTCTAGCGGCGTCTATATACAGTCTAGCGGCGTCTATATACAGTCTAGCGGCGTCTATATACAGTCTAGCGGCGTCTATATACAGTCTAGCGGCGTCTATATACAGTCTAGCGGCGTCTATATACAGTCTAGCGGCGTCTATATACAGTCTAGCGGCGTCTATATACAGTCTAGCGGCGTCTATATACAGTCTAGCGGCGTCTATATACAGTCTAGCGGCGTCTATATACAGTCTAGCGGCGTCTATATACAGTCTAGCGGCGTCTATATACAGTCTAGCGGCGTCTATATACAGTCTAGCGGCGTCTATATACAGTCTAGCGGCGTCTATATACAGCTTTTGTCCTCACACGTCTCCTATTGGCCATTGACAATGAAAGGAGAAATGCACGTCATATGTAGACGAGCAAATGGGCTAACCAATCACATACATTCAGTTGTTTATGAGATGATGTACTGTATGATGATGATGATGTATAATAATTAAGAATACACACACACACGTGTGATTTTATTTTATTGTATTCATCAGTATCTGCAATAATGCAGCTGGTGTGTCCTGATTTTGACCACTTTCAATCTGGTGTCCCTATTTTGGGTTATGTTATTTATTATATAGGCAAAAGAGATGATAGGTTCTCAAATAGAAACAAATTTTCAAATCGATTGTTTCTTTTTACAAAATATTGGTCAACTCAAAACAACACAGTGTGTAGCCTTTTGGTGTTTTAAACATTGTGTTATAATTTATCTATTGAAAAAATAGCAGACCTACAAGCTCATAGCTTGTAGGTCTGCTGCTTTTGAAAAATCATAAGAATGCGGCGCAAATCTTAGTATATATATTCTTTCAAAGTGAATGTTTTTTAACTCAGGTCTAAATGGGTTAATGCTTTCGCGTGAAGCCATAGCATGATCAAGGAGGGAGTTCATTTACAAAAGAACATGACTATTTCTTTTTATTCTTTTGATGGTAAACATGCTGGCGGCCAGTCTTTTTGACCCGAAGACAACGCATGCAAAGGTTTAAAGAGCAACTGTTTGTGGGGCTGATATGGTTCCCGTTTCGCATTTGAGTAAATGGTGCGCTGTGACTGGCCAGTCGCTGTGATTGACAGCCTACACCTAAACCTAACCCTAACCTTAACCTCAGTAAAACTATACCTAAACCTAACCCTAACCTTAACCTCAGTAAAACTATACCTAACCCTAACCTCAGTAAAACTATGCCTAAACCTAACCCTAACCTCAGTAAAACTATACCTAAACCTAACCCTAACCTTAACCTCAGTAAAACTATGCCTAAACCTAAACCTAACCCTAACCTCAGTAAAACTATGCCTAAACCTAAACCTAACCCTAACCTCAGTAAAACTATACCTAAACCTAACCCTAACCTTAACCTCAGTAAAACTATACCTAAACCTAACCCTAACCTCAGTAAAACTATACCTAACCTCAGTAGAACTATACCTAAACCTAACCCTAACCCTAACCTTAACCTCAGTAAAACTATACCTAAACCTAACCCTAACCTCAGTAAAACTATACCTAAACCTAACCTCAGTAAAACTATACCTAAACCTAACCCTAACCTCAGTAAAACTATACCTAAACCTAACCTCAGTAAAGCATACCTAAACCTAACCTCAGTCAAACTAGCGCAGTGGCTGGGGGGCGTTTCCAGAACCCGAATGCGAAACGGATACCATATTAGCGTTTGTGGGACGTACGGTTGACGTAGTGTTGCTCCTCGTGGGACAGCAGGCTGGTCAGGTGGGCCCCGTGGACACGACACTCCCTCTCAGCCGCGTCCCAGCTCTTCCTGGTGGGGAAGTAGCGTAGCAGTAGTCTCTCAAAACAACAGCGGAGGCGCTGTTTTCCCGAATATTTGACGATGGGATTCTCAGATTGGCGTAGCAGTGACCCTGGAACTTGTGCCATCCGTAGTCACATGTCTCCGTGTCTGGTGAGAGGGAGAGAGGAGGACACGTAGCTCATGAGTTTACCTTCTTCGATGTGTTATCCTGCATGGACTTAAGTTATTTAAACAAAGGAAAGGAAAGGAAAGGAAAATGAGTGATAGTTTTGAACCAAATGGACCCTCACGGGTTAATGTACACATGAACACATGGATATGGGTCCATCTGCACTATTAAGAGTGCAGATGTTCCATTAATGTTCCATTAAAGTCAGTGAGCTTCCCAAACCCTATTCCTTAGTTTCCCAAAACAGGGACCCATATGCGGGTCGCACACCAATTTGTATGGGTCGTGAGTAAATTCCCCCTTTTGTTGTTTTTGTTTCCTACCTGTATATATTTTGTATTATTATAAAGAGATGATACGCATGGAAGAATGGTGGTTCTTTAATGCATTTTGACCTGAGATCAGATTCCAAAAATGTCTTAAATCCTGACAGTTTAAAAAAATAGCAGACCTACAAGCTCGTAGCGCTATGAGCTTGTAGATCTGCTATTTTTCAAGCTTGTAGTGCTTTTAGGTCTGCTATTGAACACTCTTTTTTTAACCTGACAGTAGCTTATCTGTCCAATACTTTTTGCCTAACCAATAACATTAGCCTCTGTCTAATACATGTTTTAATTTTATTATAAGAGGTCTTTAATACAAATACAATATTGAAATAAGAATACCATAGCAGCATACTGGGCTCAACATTGAGTTTGCAATCACAGAAGAACTACCATCAAAACATTAAATTATAACAAGTTATAGTTGGTACAATATATATATAGCACATACCTGTAAGAACAGACGAATAAAACACATATTTGCAGTTGGAACTGGTCCACTGCTTCCTCAGACTGTCTGTGGGCAACACAACACAAACAGTAAACACACTTTATTTTCGTGCAAAAAGAATAACACTGCGTGACGTCATCACTAGTCCCCGTGATAAACCAAAAGCTGTTTACAAAAAGATTCATTGCTCTCAGATAATATTATCATAATGACCCAACGTCATATGTATATTAGACACTGTATGCTTCAATTTACAGCTGAAATGAACACTCTTTCATAACAAAAACATAAAATAACATCACAGCGTTTTCAAAGAGCCGCCTCACCTCATAGGAACACGGAATCCACTGAGGTAGCTACGGTAACACCACTAGGACATACAGAGCGGCAGCTACGGGAAAACCACTAGGACAAACAGTGTGATATGCAGTGAACCAAAGTGCTATATAAATTATCTTAGTTTGCAACAACAAAACAATGTCTGGTACTGCTCAATAAGGGGCAAATGAACAACTCAATTTAACTAACTATTTAACTCTGTTACACTGGGCACTTCAAAATAAAAGGTAGACCAAACGTACAACAAGTGTCAAAATAAATATATCCCAAAGCAATGTAAATAAACAAATAAAACCAGCAAGTGTCCCCGGCAGTTACAACAATATAGTGATGTTGTGTTTTAACAGTACACAATGAACATGATGGATCTAAAAACGAATCCACTAGAGAGTTAGAGATATTACCCACCTGTCAGTTTCAGGTCGGGACACAGAACTTGTATCTTAGCGTAACAAACAGTAGTCCCTTCCTAACATTTGAGAATATATTTTGACCTCCCTCTGGAAAAAATTAAGAAGAACCTTACCAAAATTCCATTGGGTTTCGTAGTCTCGTTGGTCTGCTGGATAACGCAGCGCATTTGAGTTTCAACGGCCCGGGTACGCAGCCACAGGTCAAGATCCGAGACTGCGGACGAGGAGCGAGGAGCATAACAAATTAACCTTTTGAAGAAGGCCGCAAAACCTAAATAAAATCCATTCCATCATCCATTGTTTAAGAAGACAGTCTCTTCTCGCCTCTATTTACTTTTTGTGGGGAATCCCCCTCCTGCTGCTCCCGACTCTCTCAGACTATGCTGGCCTGGCCAATCAGCCAGCTAGTTGCGGGATCAAGGCATAATGTTCATAATGTTCTCTAGCTAGGCTACGGCCCCACCCTGTGGTCCCCTGATGGTACTGTCTCTGTAGCCACCATACCAGTGGCAGCCGTGGCCGAGTCGATAGCGCAGCGGTCTTGATACCGAGAGGTCGCCAGTTCGAATCAGCGGTCCGACAAATTATTATTCATGTCCTCACTGTATTGCATTACTGTTTTTAGTCCAGTTACCCTGGGTAAACTTGATTTACCAGAAAGCATTTGTTCTTCTTCTTCTTCTTCTTCTTCTCCACCTGGCTGAGTCAATGCTGTTATATTCACTACCGGCTTTGAGAGAACAAAAGGCACTGAGCACTGTCTCCCCTGACTATCTGTTATGCACACTATCTGTTATGCGTGCGTGCGTGCGAGCGAGCGAGTGATGTGTGTACCATAATCTTGCTCAACAGTGGCTGGGTCCGGGGGTCCGCGGGGGTCCGCGAAGGGGTCCCCGGGCGTATCTTGGCCATCTCTGGTCCGTTTTGGATGGGGGGAATCTCGTTGCGACCGGGGCCGCCCCTGTGGGTCTCGTGCCCGGGTGGGGGTCCGCGGGGGTCCGCGAAGGGGTCCCCGGGCGTATCTCGGCCGTCTCTGGTCCGAAAGAAAGAAAGAAAGAATGAAAGAACAAAGAAAGAAAGAAAGAAAGAAAGAAAGAAAGAAAGAAAGAAAGAAAGAAAGAAAGAAGGAAAGAAAGAAAGAAAGAAAGAAAGAAAGAAAGAAAGAAAGAAAGAATGAATGAATGAATGAAAGAATAAATAAATAATGAATGAATGAATGAATGAATGAATGAATGAATGAATGAATGAAGGAAGGAAGGAAGGAAGGAAGAAAGAAAGAAAGAAAGAAAGAAAGAAAGAAAGAAAGAAAGAAAGAAAGAAAGAAAGAAAGAAAGAAAGAAAGAAAGAAAGAAAGAAAGAAAGAAAGAAAGAAAGAAAGAAAGAAAGAATGAAAGAAAGAGAATAAAGAATGAATGAATGAATGAATGAATGAATGAATGAAGAAAGAAAGAAAGAATAAATAAATAATGAATTAAAGAATGAATGAATGAATGAATGAATGAATGAATGAATGAATAAACGAATAAATAAATAAATAAATAAATGAATAAAGAAAGAAAGA
>NC_137869.1:41130339-41460339 GCF_963924005.1 Protomyctophum bolini
TCTAAAGCGTAGGACGTAGGACTCTACAGCGTAGGACGTAACGTAGGTCTGTAAAGCGTAGGACGTAGGTCTCTACAGCGTAGGACGTAGATCTCTAAAGCGTAGGACGTAACGCAGGACGTAGGTCTCTACAGCGTAGGACGTAACGTAGGACGTAACGCAGGACGTAGGTCTCTACAGCGTACGACGTAACGTAGGTCTCTAAAGCGTAGGACGTAGGTCTCTACAGCGTAGGACGTAACGTAGGTCTCTAAAGCGTAGGACGTAGGTCTCTAAAGCGTAGGACGTAGGTCTCTACAGCGTAGGACGTAGATCTCTAAAGCGTAGGACGTAACGCAGGACGTAGGTCTCTACAGCGTAGGACATAACGTAGGACGTAACGCAGGACGTAGGTCTCTACAGCGTAGGACGTACGTCTCTACAGCGTAGGACGTAGATCTCTAAAACGTAGGACGTAGCGTAGGACGTAGGTCTCTAAAGCGTAGGACGTAGGTCTCTACAGCGTAGGACGTAACGTAGGACGTAGGTCTCTACAGCGTAGGATGTAGGTCTCTAAAGCGTAGGACGTAGGTCTCTACAGCGTAGGACGTACGTCTCTACAGCGTAGGACGTAGATCTCTAAAACGTAGGACGTAGCGTAGGACGTAGGTCTCTAAAGCGTAGGACGTAGGTCTCTACAGCGTAGGACGTAACGTAGGACGTAGGTCTCTACAGCGTAGGATGTAGGTCTCTAAAGCGTAGGACGTAGGTCTCTAAAGCGTAGGACGTAACGTAGGACACAGGTCTCTAAAACGTAAGACGTAGGTCTCTACAGCGTAGGACGTAACGTAGGACATAGGTCTCTAAAACGTAAGACGTAGGTCTCTAAAGCGTAGGACGTAACGTAGGACATAGGTCTCTAAAACGTAGGACGTAGGTCTCTACAGCGTGTGACGTAACGTAGGACGTAGGTCTCTAAAACGTAGGACGTAGGTCTCTACAGCGTGTGACGTAACGTAGGACGTAAGTCTCTAAAACGCAGTACGTAGCGTAGGACATAGGTCTCTAAAGCGTAGGACGTACGTCTCTACAGTGTAGGACGTACGTCTCTACAGCGTAGGACGTACGTCTCTACAGCGTAGGACGTAGATCTCTAAAACGTAGGACGTAGCGTAGGACGTAGGTCTCTAAAGCGTAGGACGTAGGTCTCTACAGCGTAGGACGTAACGTAGGACATAGGTCTCTAAAACGTAAGACGTAGGTCTCTAAAGCGTAGGACGTAACGTAGGACGTAGGTCTCTAAAACGTAGGACGTAGGTCTCTACAGCGTGTGACGTAACGTAGGACGTAGGTCTCTAAAACGTAGGACGTAGGTCTCTACAGCGTGTGACGTAACGTAGGACGTAGGTCTCTAAAACGCAGGACGTAGCGTAGGACATAGGTCTCTAAAGCGTAGGACGTACGTCTCTACAGTGTAGGACGTAGGTCTCTAAAGCGTAGGACGTAGGTCTCTACAGCGTAGGACGTAA
Organism: Protomyctophum bolini; assembly: GCF_963924005.1. Taxonomy (NCBI): domain Eukaryota; kingdom Metazoa; phylum Chordata; class Actinopteri; order Myctophiformes; family Myctophidae; genus Protomyctophum; species Protomyctophum bolini. The sequence goes on from NC_137869.1 coordinate 41,131,848, forward strand.
CGTAGGACAGACGTAGGTCTCTAAAACATAGGACGTAGCGTGGGACGTAGGTCTCTACAGCGTAGGACGTAGGTCTCTACAGCGTGGGAGGTAACGCAGGACGTAGGTCTCTACAGCGTAGGACGTACGTATCTACAGCGTAGGACGTACGTCTCTACAGCGTAGGACGTAGATCTCTAAAACGTAGGACGTAGCGTAGGACGTAGGTCTCTAAAGCGTAGGACGTAACGTAGGACGGACGTAGGTCTCTGAAACATAGGGCGTAGCGTAGGACGTAGGTCTCTACAGCGTGGGACGTACGTCTCTACAGCGTAGGACGTAGATCTCTAAAACGCAGGACGTAGCGTAGGACATAGGTCTCTAAAGCGTAGGACGTACGTCTCTACAGTGTAGGACGTACGTCTCTACAGCGTGGTACGTAGATCTCTAAAACGTAGGACGTAGGTCTCTAAAACGTAGGACGTAGGTCTCTGAAGCATAGGACGTAGGTCTCTACAGCGTAGGACGTAACGTAGGACATAGGTCTAGGTAGCCTTTAAAGTGCGATAGCTCCTCCCACAAAGGTCAGAAATAAAAGTTAGTCGCGTCCACGCGTAGCTATCGATAAGACGAACGCGATGATATGTGGCTCGCTTCTGGTACTCAATTTTAAATTCAGCATTTCAACCAAAAACACATTCTTAGCATCGGTAACCCTATAAACCTTTCGATCAGGTAAAACTAGGGTTATCTAGGGTTAGGGTTAGGGGCTACGGGGGTCGCACGACAATGGCGGACATATCAGATCGTAGGCCTCGGAAAGCTGGAAACGCCAACGTCAATTACTTGTCTGACGGACGTATCGTTCAAGAGCTATCGCGCGTTGAAAACTAACCCTAACCCTAGCCAATTAAGAGAACCGTAAGTCCGTGTGCTGGGAAACACATATCAGCGCGTTCGCCTCGCCGTTCTGAGTCGGAAAATGGTCTCGGTTTTTTACAGAAGATTTCTGGCGGCTAAGTGGCTAGTACACCCACTTCCCGACATCGTAGAGACACGAGACCACCACGGCTGTATTCAGCGGGAAAAAGTGAGTCTAGGGAGCCCGCTCCCGACGCTCAAAGACACTCGGAAGACCCAAAGGTCAAGCGTTGACATTTAAGGCTTTAATTTGCGGCCTCCCAGCTTTAAAATTCAATAAGATATTCAAAAAAATTGCTGTCTTCACAAACAAGACTGTTTCTAAATGTTTGAAGCGTCCCGAATCCGATGGAAGTGGTTTCGTAGCTCTCCGACACTGCTAACTCTCCGCCAAATCAAAAGAGACACGTTTTTTCAGCCCCTAGAGCTCAATTATTATTTATTTTTTTCAAACAACACATTTTCTGAATCACTTTTTCATGCCGGATTTAATGGAATTGGTCCCGTTTTCCACAACATTTCGGGGGGCTGGGGACAGGAAGTGGGCGTTTACACCCACTTCCTGACGTCGTAGAGAGATAAGACCACCACCGTGGGAATCGGGGGGAAAAAGTAAGTGGGAATACATGCCCCTTGATTGGAAAAAATCACAGGAAATATGTCCTTTTTGGATGCAAAGGTGACATTTTTACAAACTTTAGCGCCCTTTTTCACCACTTTCCCAAGGTCAGACAGTCTCGTCGTTGATATATTCGGATTCAGCGGGAAAAAGTGAGTCCAGAGAGGTATCTGTCGGATTAAAAAAAAAAATGCACAACACTCCCTGTAGTTTGACGGTTAGCGCCACCTTTAGGCCCTTTCCAAAAGTCCTTTTGTTTCAAACAAGACATACTTTTGTTCAGAAGGTGAAGCTGAATCTGGGGAACCTGCTCCCGTCGCTCAAAGACACTCCTAAGGTCTAGGGTCAAGGTGTGACCTTGACAGGCTTCAAATGCGGCCTCCCAGCTTTACACCGGTGTGTGTGTGTGTGTGTGTGTGTGTGTGTGTGTGTGTGTGTGTGTGTGTGTGTGTGTGTGTGTGTGTGTGTGTGTGTGTGTGTGTGTGCGTGTGTGTGGGAGTGTGTGTGTGTGTGTGTGGGAGTGTGTGTGTGTGCATGCGTGCGTGCGTGCGTGAGTGTGCCATCATCAAATTCATAGAGTAGTGTGGTCACTGGTGTTTCTCAACCTTGTCAGGGCGTGACCCCATCCAAATTAATCACTTTTGAACTGGGGACCCTGACAAGAACATGGGATGCATTCCCTTTTGCTTGACTCCCGGTTCCACAGGAATAGGCCTATTTATATAGTGAAATAACCATCCATCATTTCCCATTTTTGTCTTGATCAGTGTTTGAACATGAAGTTTTATAGTAGGCTATTCTTCAATAGTATGCATTGCAATTATTTGAAAACCGTGTATTCATATTTGATGGTGTGCATGGTAAATAATTGGATGGCCAAAACACATTTATGTTTTATGTTTTACTTTTGGCTGTCTGCTAATCACAAGGTCATAAAATATCTCATATTGCTTTCTCTAGGCCCCCCCTCCCCCCTCTCTGTGTCTGTAACTGTAAAGAACCCAAACACGTTTTCTACTGAACTTTTCTATATTCTGGGTGAACAGACATTGTTATTATGACAATGTTACTTATTGTGAAACAAGTCGTTTTCCTTTGAGCCAAATGCTTTTATTTTGAAGGGAGTTTTGTGGGACATAGCTGTCGTGTATTGGTTACTGAAGTCACATGACCAGGAAGCAGGTGACGACAATACTCTATGGTGACGACAGGTAACAGAAATGTATAGGGAAACCATCCGGCAAGTCGACAGGAGCAGTCACTACAATAAAGCAACCAGAAAGACAATGTTGTGTATATGATTCAATTCAGTAAGGATATAAGAACACAACAATAGCTACCTGCGCACCGGAAAGAGGAAGTATTACATAATAACCAGACAAGAGAGAGAGGAGACGCGTGTTTTGCTGCTGCTAAAAAGTAAACCGCTTTTTGCCATTGAGACTTTCAATGATTGTTTTAGCACCCCCGAAGAGGCATAAGGTTGGTACACTTGGACTGTGTTTGCAACATACAATACAACACGTTTGTGGAGCTAAATGACCTTTGATAAAGTGCACTGTTCAGTTTTGGTATATGGAATGAAAAACGTATTTCTGCAGCAAAGGCTCACAGTGCTACAAGGATAGTGCACTATAAACCAAAGTTTGGTTTGCTACTCTTTCTGTCAAGTGTGCTGTAAAGGAAAGGTTAGAAGTGCACATGCAAAGGAAGGATTGTTATCACTGCATTTCATACATTTTGGATAAAAAGGTCTTTATTTCATGTCATTATATTTACACTTAAAAAAGGTTAAAAGAAGGTATTTCATTACTCCATAGTTAAAACAGCTGCTAAAAAGGGAAAAACTAGTTCAATATAATAAGTGCTTGGTGATGTTGAAGTCATCAATTAATTGTAATATGTTACAGTGATTCTGATTGATGGTCAAAGCCATTTAAAAAGGAAATTGTACTGTTTTGAATTAGCATGGTTTACTTTTGGAGCTTCTTGAGCTGTTAATATTTGGTACTGTCATTGCAAAAGTATGTGAAATTAACAGTATTTTTTTGTTTTTACTGTCCTGTCAGTTCTTACGGTGGTTTATGGACTTAATAAATTCACTACCATCAGTTCAAGTCTTGACCTTTGTAGCAAATAGACCCTTACACGTCCATTTGGTTCCATGTAATGTAGGTGATTTGTTCAAGGGGTATAAATTGGCAGATTGACTGAACAGGCAATTTATTTTTCAAGGGTCAACCATCTGTTTTTTTTTTACTGTGCATTTTTACTTTTGTGTTGAGGAAAGGTGTCGAGGACAGCCAGCATGCACGCAGACGTCGTCACATCCACAGGGGGAAAGGTGTGGAGGACAGCCAGCGTGCACGCAGACGTCGTCACATCCACAGGGGGAAAGGTGTGGAGGACAGCCAGCGTGCACGCAGACGTCGTCACATCCACAGGGGGAAAGGTGTGGAGGACAGCCAGCGTGCACGCAGACGTCGTCACATCCACAGGGGCAGAGGTCCACTTCTGTTTACTTCACTGCCAGCCAGGGCAATGCCAGCATGTATGAAGGAGGGTAGGTGTCTGCCATTTACATTCAGTACCACAGTACTACTACATACACAATGTTCAAGGAAAACATTAGTACTGTAGGTCTGAATAGCATGTGTGGCAGCATAATACAAGTACTTCCAGTACTTCTCTTACAATCAGATGGTGGCGTCCTTCAGGTTAGGGCTCAATTCATCCACTCTGTCTGTTCATCCATCCACACACTTTTAACATAGGATATATGGACAGAGGGTTGGTGGGCGGGCAGATCGTGGTCACAAACGTAACATCCGGACATAGGACGCACATCGTTGCTCCGATCTGTACCAAACCTGGCACAAACTCTGTTCGGGGCTGCCACCACGTTAGACGGTTAGAGGCAGGCACACACACGTGTTCAAGGGTCCTTGAGCAAGACACTGAACCCCAAATTGCTCCTTATAAGGGTGGTTGCCACCAATGTCGGAGTGATGAAAGTGCGTTTGAAATGTAACACACATTGTATTGCACTTTTTTCTTTTCTTTTCTTACACAATTTCCTTCACTCTGTTTTCCTCAGCTATATCTCTGTGAGGCTGCTGGAGATCTGTCTTCCTCCTCCCAAGATCTTCATCAGGAACCTTGGACCATCTAAAGCCAACATGCAGCAGTTTCTATGTCAGTCGTGCTTAGATTTTTCAAAAATAGCAGACCTACAAGTTCGTAGCGCGCTATGAGCTTGTATATCTGCTATTTTTCAATAAATAAAGCATAACAAAAGGGGTTCCCCATTTGGCGGGAACCCCTTTTGGTGTTTCAAACTTTAGCTGTTGAAAAATAGCAGACCTACAAGCTTGTAGCGCGCCACTCGGTAACCACAATTAGCTTTTTATGAAACTTTATGGATCTTGCTTCCTTGTTTCTCACTGTATGTAGTTAAAAACATGCACAAGCCATACATGACATTTCATTGGCCGAAAGTAGCCGGGTAGACGTAAAGTATTACTGATGTCATCTCAGCTATCATTTTAGGCCGTTGAAGTTTCAGGTTTGGTAAAAATGAGAGGGGACTCAAGGAAATAAGCAAGGAATTGAGGTGCCACCTGTGTCATTGATGGGGATTGAAATCTTGTTGTGTGTAATGACTCGTATCCCAAGTCCCAGGGCTGTGTGTTCCAGACCAACTGCTGTGTTTTAATGGTCAGCTTCCTAGATGGAAGGCTTTGGTCAGTGAACTAGCTACTGACGAACAGTCAGACACACTAAAGACAAATACATGTACAGTGACAAATAGACATGGTCACACACTTGACACATACGTAAGGTTACCTTGCTGGCTAGCAAATCGCAGTCTTTAGTGAAAAGTTGCTCAGAGAGATGCAAAATAGGAGATGATCATTGATGCGCCCTGTCCAATCCAGTGTACAACCAGTTACTTACAAACTATAACGGCACAATATGGTTCCTTAGCAGTAGCACCTTGTCCGCTCCCCAGTATGTGTTAGTTATTGCCCACTGTTCTGCGTTGTAATTTTGTTAAATTTGTAAGCTTTAAGGCTGTTCTCGTTTTTGTTTGTGCCTCCTACACACATGTGTGTAGCTTGTATGATCTACAAGCTCATAGCGCGCCACCGAGTGGCGCGCTACGAGCTTGTAGGTCTGCTGTTTTTGAAAAATCGAAGAACGACTGACATTTTTAGAATCTGATCTCAGGTCAGAATGGGTTAATCAGACCAGTGTGTGTCCAGTGGAAACCTCGTATGAATCTGATCTCAGGTCAGAATGGGTTAATCTCTAGGCGTTGTGTTTTGCTTGGTCAAAGGAGCACTTCATCCATTTTCAACAGTGGTGTCTTGCTCGTAGAACGCAGTACCATGCCGTGGTGACCGACCACGCTAGAACGTCCCGTCCCGTCCCCCTAGATTCAAGAGAAGATCATCCACCTCGGGTCACCAGACTTTCCAAAACGCACCACGTGCCCTGCAGTGGTCTAGGTTTACTGGCGGTGGGCGCGGCCCCCTATTTTCACACGTCGTGTATACGTATAACAACAGGTTAAAACTGTTTACCTGAACGCACGTTCTCACACACGGTAAAAGCAACACAGCGCAGCAGTATGGCTCCAGTAGGCTACAGCTTCTGTGGTGTTCTGCACGCAACGATAATGCCTCCTCCACCGTCGAAGCAGAGATTTGTCCGATTCCAAAGCAAACGTTTTAGTTTCGCTATATACTGCAGCACAGTAAAGAAGTTTGTCTGACTATTTTAAGTCTACTTTTGTGTTTGTGTGTCTAAAACTCTCACACACTATAAATAATACACTAGGCTTAGGCTATCAGCTGCATGCCATGCACACATGTACTGTAGGCGCATGCGCACCTTCTTGCTCGTGACATCATGGAAGAAAAGAAAAACACCATTAAAACACTGATTTTCAATCAGTGCCTCTCTTCAATTTGTGTGTTTCAGATACAACAAACGCATCAACGACATAAGAGAATGCAAGGAACAAGCACTGTCTCATGCGTACGTATCCTAATCTCTCTTTGCCCTCCATCTCTTAATCTGCCTCTATCTGTCTATCTATCCATCCATACATCCTTCTCTCTTGTCTTTGTCTCTTCTCGCCTTTCCCTCTTTCTCAACCTGCTATCCTTTTATCTTGCATGCTTTTGCACTTGTTTAACCACTTTCTCTAATTGGCCACTCATTCCTCCATCCATTAGTCTTTTAGTCCTGCATCCCTTCACTTTTTAATCACTTAAACCTTATGCTTTTACGCCCCCTGATGTTTTCACGCTACACTAATAATATCTGTGTGTTCACCCCAGAAAAGGGATGGAAGAAAAAATGCTATTGAGAAACATTCCACTTATTGGCTGTCTGGGCCAGTTTCTTTGGCCAATGTCAATGGGCTGACATTACTGACCCTACCAAAAAACAAAAAAAATATATAGTATGACCAGTTATTGAACTAGTAAAGGTAAAATATTTAATTCCTCCCCTGCTCAACCACCTGCCTTCTCTCCTCTTCTGTCAGTGGTACTCTCATCTTACCATGTTGTCCCGAAGGTGATAGAATATATAATTGAATGATGTGTCATTGGGCATCATCTATGTGTTTGATGTGCAGAGGCTCCATGCACAGAGAGAGACGCAAGTTTCTCCGCTCTGCTCTGAAGGAGTTGGCTACCGTCCTTGCTGACCAGCCTGGACTCCTGGGCCCAAAGGTAATATATAATGTCAACTTAACCCATTCTTGGGGTGGGAACCCCTTTTGGTGTTTTTAACTAAGCATTATGTTATGCTTTAGCTATTGAAAAATAGCAGATCTACAAGCTCATAGCGTGCCACCGAGTGGCGCACTACGAGCTTGTAGGTCTGCTATTTTCTTATTTTTATGATCAGTACTTTATTTTAGATTTTTTACAAACGCATACAACAGACAACCTAAAGTACAGACACAAGCAACAACAGCAGAGTACGTATTCATGGACAGACAAGATAGATAAGAAAAAATTGAAAATAGTTTACATTATTTAGACGACCAAACGCAGCATCATCAACCGTATCATAATGTGTAGTAATACAATAAACAATCAAGAGGGCATTGCCTGACCATGGATCACACCAAGGGACCTGCAACATGACTGAGGAACACGTCCCACTTCAGATCATATTTTAGGTCTGCTATTTTTGAAAAATCGTAAGGCACAAATCTTTGAATATATATTCTTTCAGAGCGAACGTTTTTTATTTATTCCGACGTCAGGCCTGGGTTAAAGAGTCGTGCTGCAATATTTGTATATTCTATGTTATGGAGTTCCTGTGGAGAGCCAGAAGTACAGGACCACAACGTTAGTACTGCGAATAATAATAATGGTGATTCCTGATCTGGTACTGGTACCCAGTTTATACAAGCTCAAAATCTGGGCATTTGAAATCACGCAATGCTTTAGCGCTTTGTCCCTTACTCCAAGTTGTGCATTGTGGGATTGGGATAATGCCTTTTCAATCGGGGCCAGAATACGTTATCACACAGTTTATTAAGGGAATACATTATGTTCTGATAACTAGTGTGACTCTGTCTTCTTATAAACCTAATGATTTAAGATGAACTTTTCTACTTTCTATTTAACACCTGCATGAGTTGGCCCTATAATGTTCTGATGAAGATAATGATACCAAAGTAATGTGTTTTTTCTTTGTACAGTAGGTGTTCAAAAAGAGACCTTTCTCTCTTTTACTCTGTGTTCTCCACCTGCAGGCGCTGTTTGTGTTCATGGCATTATCGTTTGCCCGTGATGAAATCATCTGGCTCCTTCGTCACGCCGACAACATCCAGAAGAAAAGTACAGATGACTTCATAGACAAGTAAGCAAACACACACACACACGCACAATAATACACACACACTGATACATGATCGCACACAGTAATGTGTGTTTGGTTGCTATGTATATAATGGAATGTACATCGCTAGGCACGACAGAATTGTTGACCTATTAGCTAAGTTCATATGTTTCATCATCTGCCAAAATGTATAAGCACTCGTATGTTTTAACTGCCATGTTCATGTAGCCAGACTCAAATCACACTGTCGTGTGGTATTTGAGTCTATGATGATTTCAGATGTCACAGCTAATACACCAGATATTGTTGGTGTTGATGACAGTAGAGAAGTGACCATTTTGGAAGTGGCATGTACATTTGACCACAGTCTGGAAGAGGCATTCCTTACCAAGGTGCTTAAGTACCAGCGTCTTAAAGATGCTATTATACAGCTTGGCTACAAATGTAAACTACTTGTGTTCATATTTGGAAGCCTTGGTAATGTCCATAAATCAGTCGTGAGGTGCCTGCAGATTGCAGGCATGCCCAAGCTGAGAGCTGATCAGGCATCGGCAAAATTCTGTTCAGTGTCTGCAATAATTGGCAGTCGCCATATATGGAGAAGGCGATGCCCGTGATCTGTATCCTGAAGCACTTGTTGTAGAGTTTTCCAAGTTTGCGCATCCACTATTGTTTGTGTTCAAGAATTTCTTCTTAAGTGTGTGTGTGTGTGTGTGTGTGTGTGTGTGTGTGTGTGTGTGTGTGTGTGTGTGTGTGTGTGTGTTACAGACACATAGCAGAGTTGATCTTCTACATGGAGGAGCTGAGGGCCCATGTGAGGAAGTATGGTCCAGTCATGCAGAGGTACTACGTTCAGTATCTATCTGGTTTCGATGCTGTGGTGCTCAACGAACTGGTGCAGGTACACACACACACACACACACACACACACACACACACACACACACACACACACACACACAAGCATTGAAAATGTCAGTGGGACAATCTTAATTAACGGGGGGAAGGGGGTTACTGAAACTACCCCTACCACCCATGGTTTCATATTCCTAATATTTATTTGTATGACAATGATGAATAATGGCTAAAGGAACATGCATCGATAACATTAATCACCGTAAGAATGGAACTTGTTTTTTCTATGCTAGAACCTCTCTGTGTGTCCAGAAGATGAATCAATCATCATGTCTTCCTTCGTCAACACGATGACCTCTCTCAGCGTCAAACAAGGTAAACATAAACTACTGTACTGTAAATCATGGTTTGAGGTAATCATGTATGATCATTTAACCCTGAGAGTGTACAATTGCAACAGGTCATTATTTCTTTATACAGTCTTTCAGTTCAATTAACCCATTTAGGCCTGAGGTCGAAATTAAAAAAAAAGTCTTCAAAATCCTGACGGCTTTCTGAAATGTTTCTGTTTCAGTTGTGCTCAATATTTCATGTCAAGGAAAGGACCCCAATATGAAAATATGTTGTTCCAGGGACCCCAACACAGAAGCAAAGAATTGAGTTAAAATGTTCACTCTGTAACAATATATATTCAAAGATGTGAGGCACATTTTCACCATTTAAAAGAAATAGCAGACCTACAAGCTCGTAGAGCGCCACTCGGCGTGAGCTTGTAGATCTTGTATAACATAAAAGGGGTTCCCGCGCAAAATGGGTTAATACTGGAATGTACTGTGTTTATATTATGCCAAAAACTGTTTCATGGTTTCTCTCTCTCAAAAAAATCTAAAAGGAAAAGAAAAACCTGGTACAACAGAATAACATTCATAAGCCAAACGCCAGCAGACAGTAAACATCAAAGATTAAATGCTTATGTCCATGTCAGCTCAGTGTTGTGGAATATAATTATTGAAGGATGATGTGATGTGTGTGAATATTGTTTTAAAAATAACATCAAACACAGTGTTGTGGTAATTTTGCACATGCTTGTTCCTTATAGTGGAGGATGGAGATGTGTTTGACTTCAGAGGCATGAGACTGGACTGGTTCAGATTGCAGGTACACACACACACACACACACACACACACACACACACACACACACACACACACAGTTTGCAGAGCACAGGAAAGTACAGTTCAATACAAGGCTATGGCTCGTTTCCATCTGGGTCCTTCATACTCAATTCATAGAAGATGAAGATCTTCGCTTCCGGATGTGAATGTGTGCACGTGTGAACAGCAAAAATATTCCACTTACATGGAAGCATCTCCCAGATAAAATACCGTTTACATAGAAATAATAGTTCTAAAACAGAACGATGATGATCTTATGGTTCCTGTCCAGGTTCTCTGTCATCTGGAGGCAGTAATCTGTCTCTACCTGGGTTAGTCAGTCCCGCTGGGCCCCCGAGACCCCCCTACAAACCCAGCAGCCTTCCACGCCAGTGCGACCCTATGTGAGTATACCACTGGTGGGAAGTAGTACATTTACTCAAGACCTGAACGCATGTACACATTACACTTTCACTTTACTTGGGTATTTACATTTTTTAGATACTTTAACATTTCACTTAAAGTGCACGACCACTTTGGTAGAGGTTTGGGTTGTGTAGTTCCCTTGCTTTGATGTAACTCCAAATGTGGACAAGAAATCAAAAAATGTCTCCAGTGATTAGAAATTGATAATTCAAAATATGCTTCTCATTGACTTAATGTACATTGTACGTTGAAACAGCTCTCAAAGGCATTCTTTTAGTACGTAAACAAACACAAAGTTGATTCAGAGACAATATATTTTTTATAAAAATGTTAAATTCTTGTTGATTTTTATCAATCGGTATTTGGAGATCCGGATCCACAGATCCTGTCCGTGTTTTCTTCCTAATAAAAATGGCAAAATCAACAGGAAGTTAACATTTTTATAATAATATATTGTCTGAGTTATATCAATATAACATTTTTATATATGATATATAACATTACGAGGTTTAGTGATGTTGTCCGAATCAACTTTGTTTGTGTTTGTTTACATACTAAAAGTATGAATACTTTCATACTATGTCATATAATCCTAGGCTTTTGACTTTGTTCCATGTGTTCCCAAAACTTATGTTTGGCCTTGAATATTGTCCATTTGTTCTTCCTGGAGTCTCAAGCGATGTGTCAGTTTCTCCATGAGACATATATCCTCTATATCAGGGGTGGGCAACTTTGACGATGGAGAGGGCCACTATATTTCCACACTCACTCCCTAGGGCCATATATTACTGTCATAGCAAAAATAGCCGATCTACAAGCTCAATTGAGCTTGTAGATCGGCTATTTTTGCTATATTCGAATTGGAATCCTGAAAATTTACATTTTTATGTCATTTCAAATGCCTTTAATTATACGTGTGTTGAGCATTGAGCTACTAATTTAGACTGAAGTATAATTAAAGCGGGTCATGTTCACATTGTTGTGGAATTGTAAACAGCTGGAACCAATATTATATCAGTATTCTGATATTAACCTGAGGGCCACATTAAGTGAAGGTGGGGGCCGCATGTGGCCCCCGGGCCGCCAGTTGCCCACCCCTGCTCTATATCAACTCTAACTTTTACTCAAGTGATATGGTATTGCTAAGTTTAACTTCCACCTCTGTCAAACACTTTCTCTCCACTGCACATCTGGAGTGCTCGTTTAAAGGGGCATGCAACCCTATAGGCTGATTTTTGTATTATTATATATATTTTAGTTCAGGTTAAAGACAACATCAGATTAAAAATATGTACAGTAAGAAATGCATCTGTGGCTAATCAAATAAGACCCATTGGTGTGCCAATGTGCAATCACAGACAGTAGTCAACAGTATTATAAATGCACATTGACGCACCTATACAATACATCTAACACACCCATTATTCATTTTGATTATCTGCAGCTGTGTCGCTCACGTCACAGCGTAGGCTACTACTATAAGGTCAGCCTTAGTGTTTGAGTTGGAAAAGAAACTACTAAATCAGCCTAGGGCTTCTCCCAACTTTAACTCTGAACGTGCACATGTGTGCCGGTATACCAAATGGTCCATTTGGTTTTTATAAACTCTCAGTTAAAGCTGAGTAATGTATAAATCTACAATGAGGCTTCTATTGTGTGGACCCATACATGAAAACTCTGGATTTAGCTGCTAAATAACCCAGTAAAGCAGAGAAGACCTACAGTAAAAGTAATCCCAGATTATATAGATTTGTAAAGTCAATGCTGTTGACTTTACAAATGCTAATGAAAAAGACAACAATTATTGCAACAATGCATGCATTGTCATATTTGTATGTATTATTGTTTGTTTGTTTTAATTCACTTTTTCTTTTGTCCATGGACTAAAGTCAATTTGACGAGGACCAGGACACATATGATGACATAGATACCTTGGAGAGGAATGGTATGTGACATCTTAGCTCTTCTGCTTCTTAAAATTCAACCTGCTTAACTCTTATTTTGATTGGTTTTGATCTGTTGTTGTTTTACTTACATGATAGTATTGACATTTCAGAACAGAGATTAAAAAATATATATACTAATTGGACCCACTTAGATTAGATACTAATGCTTAATTTACTTTGTAGCACATGTCAAGTACCAACACTAGCGGATCTACAAATGTAAAAAGATTCTCTGAAAAGTATTGTCTACAATACACTACAGTATGTTAAGCATGTAATCCGTGATCTAACTACCAACAGACCAAACAACCAACATTTAGTATTATTATAGAAGAGTCGCTGTCAGTGTTTTCAGTGTCTGGCTATATTACATCCATGTATTCTTTGAAGACAAATTCAAAAGATCATTTTAACACACATACTTTCTTTGTGCTGAGCTAAACTGCGAGGACAGTGAAATCATTTAGGAAAAAGGCTCCCAAGTCAATTGTTTAATGCTCCAAAACGTTTTAAAACACTGTTTGCCCTGTCTGAATAAAGTTTGCAGCAATAAAAAGGTGAATTGCAAGCCTTTTTCCTGAATCCTTTCAATAAATGCACTACCATGTCCCAATGAAGAGCATCATTTCAATATAGTTTCTGTTTTCTGTTTTTTCATCCACAGATTCCTGGACGGACTGCAGTTCACAGCATCTGACTGGAGTAAGGACACAATATTAATTATAACGCCAGATTTTAAAACATAGGATGTAGATTTTGCAGGTGCAATAGAGCAGCAGATTGGTGTCAATTGCCAGCAAACCATGCAATGCATTATTGTGCATTTTAATGTTGTAGATCTGTGTAACTAAAATAAATGCACCAGCTAGGTTTATCTCGGACTATTTCCTGTTGAACATGCACTAGCCTGCTCATGGCCCACGTAAAGGACAATTACAGTACCCTGAATCATGAAGACAAGATGTGTATAGTGTTTAGAAGAACTGTGTGTTTGTGTACGTGAACGTGGGAGAAGGATGACTAATTCTAACGAACAGAATAACAAATAAAATATGGTATGTGTTGTTATTTACAGTTTATATCCGCTTTGCTAAAAAGCTTTTCAGAAGTGTGTTCGTTCAGGTAAAGAAAACTAGACGGACGTGTTTGAAGTATATTAAAGTGATTACGGTAACTTCACAATTTTGATCTGTTCATGGACGTTTTCTCTTTCAGGGGAGTGACGACAGTGAGGTGTATGAAATCATTGACGAGTAAGTGTAATACAGATGCAAATAATAATAACAAATATAAATGCAATCAATTAAATTACAGATAAAGAAAGGGAACTTTTATCTCTTGCACTCTCGCCCACACAAAATGTGCAGGTGCCAGTAATGTGAACCTATAGGAATGGCACAGGGAGGAGATCCCAAACACTTTTTTGATCAGCAGTATCATATTATCTTCAAGGGCTTTAATTTGTCAATGTTATGACAGATGAAGGCAATTTTATTTTAATTGTATTTTTTGAGTCCCAGGGCTATTCAAAGAACTTCCCCAGACACCCGCACCGGGCCCCAACGACACCCTTTAGCTAAGTGGTTCTCAAAGTGGGGTCCAGGGACCCCCATGGCCAAATACTAATTAATTTGGGGGGTTCTTGACATGAAAACATTTGAGAACATTTGAGAACCCCTGCGAAACTGTATCTCCAAAATAGGTTTCCTATATGATTCTCTGACAAAGAACCACTTTTAGTGATATTTAGCACATTCTTTGTGATATGTTTCTCTTTCTTTCGCATTCTGAAAGAAGACAACTGGAACTGAAGAAGGGATTCTCTGAGAAGAAGACAGAGGTGAAGACACATGGACAGCAGGAGGACAAGAGACAACAAAAGGAGAGACTGAAAGGGGAGCGTGAGTTGAGGAAGAAATTCCAGGTAGGATGTGGAAATGCCCACCTGCATGTCCATCTGTCCATGAAAAGTAAGAGAACTGTGTGACATAATAATAATAATAATAATAATAATAATAATAACTTTATTTGTATAGCACTTTTTAAAAACAAGTTTGTCGTGTGGTTTTGGGAGGACTCCTCCCTGAGTGGCTCCCAGGCAGTCCGCAGCAAAAGGACGAACAGTTTAAACTTTAAACACATACAGTACCTATTATATTAGCCCTATTATATTATTATTATTACTAGAGCGGTGCCCATTGGGCACTTGGAACGATGCAAGTTGGAAATGAATGCCCCACCCAGTTATTATGTCTGTGTCCCTTTTATGCCCATATGGAGTTCTTTGTCAGGCATGCCCAAATATGGAGTCTATGCAGATGTCAGAACAAAGACTGTGATGTCAGAACAGGCCAGTTCCATATATGGAGATATATATAGACGGACTCGGCACCAGGCACTTGCACTCCCTGTGGTGGTGTGGAACGCGTATTATATGTCGAATTTGAAGTCGGTGGGGCAAACGGTTCTCGAGTTACGTGGATTACAGACGTACGTACGTACGCACAGAGACTTAGTGCATTTATTTATACATAGATATCTCCAAGCTCTCAAAATGCAGCGATGGGTTGTGAGACTGTATATTGGCTATTTAAAAATATATAAATACTTTGTTTAAAGCATATTCACTTTGGGGGTCCATGACATGCAAATGGTGGAGAACCTCTGCTGCAGGATATCATCAATGTATTGTATACTCTGAGTGTACTCTGTGGACTCAAAGTCAAAAGGGTTCATTTGTAAACCCTCAGAGTTGAGTTGACAGTGTTTGTCTTTCCTGCTGCAGATCAAAGGGGAAGTGGAGGTTCTCTACGTGGCTCAGGTGCGACAGGACTGGCATGGTGGCAAACTGGACCTGAACGTGCACCAGGGAGACAGAGTGGAGATCCTCCGGGTGAAGGACAATCCGGGCGGCCGGTGGCTCGCTCGCACCCCCAATGGAGACTGTGAGTTGTTTGGGTTTGGGCCGGCCCTCGGCCCACCTCAAACCCAAAAGAAAACATTTGTCATGCTGTATTTCAAAATGTACTTTTTTCATTGCTCCGATGCGCACCAAACAAAACACTGTTCAGGCGTATGGCTTGAGGATAGGCACAACAGCGGCCACATTGGACAGTCCAGCTTGCTCCCAAAAATGCACACATAGGCCTGGGCCGCGGCTGAGCGGTCCAAGCACCTAGGCTGGTAATGCAGCCTGACGGCGTGTCGCGGGTTCGAGTCCCGAGCCTGTCGGCCTTTGCCCCATCTCTCTCCCCCTTTCCTGTCTAATTATTACTGTACCCTATCAATAAAGGCAAAAAACGCCCCAAAAAAGCACACATACTGCTGTTACACAAGCAACAGCAGTATTACAGCAGTCTTTAACACTCAAATGGCTATATAACCTATAACTTGATGATCATTGACCATCCCTCTGATCAGTGCAATATGGAACAATAGCGGTCTGAAGATCTAGTTTTTCAAGAACTTTCAGTGTTGCAAAATTTGCTGAGCTACAGGCTCAGAATGTCTCACAAATGCAAGCCGCTGTGAGCTTATAGATCGGCTAACATCATTGTTCATTGTACCGAAAAGTAAATGCTCACGGATGTTTATTAGTCTTGTCCTCTTGCAGACGGTTATATCAGCAACACCTGCGTGGATGTGGACTATGACGAGGTGAAACGTAAAGTTCTTCGAGCCAAAGGGTTGGATGCATATCCGCTACCACCACCTCCACCCGACCCCTGCCCGCCGGCTCTGCATCACCCCCGCCTACCGCCTTCACACGACCCCCGCCTACTGGCTTCACATCACCCCCGCCTACCACCCCCACAACATGACCCCCACCTACCACCCCCACATGACCTGCGTCTACCGCCCCCACAACATGACCTCCGCCTACCACCCCCACATCACCCCCGCCTACCACCCCCACATGACCTCCACCTACCGCCCCCTCCACCCGACCCCCCTCTGACTGACGACATCTACTACGATGTGGACTCGGGTGACCACATGGACAGGTGAGGGTCGTAGGCCATGTGTATTTTCGTGCCTATTATTCGATCAATCAAGCTTTTTTGTATATATTTGTTTGGCTGGAAATGGGGAGAGAGAGAGAGTCACGGGAGTGACACGCAGGAAAGGTCGTCGGGATCGGGACTTGCACCCACGGCATAATTACATTCACACACACGTTATATAACACTGATGGCTGGAGGAAACCATGCAAGGCACCAACCTGCACATTGGGAGAAATTAGGGGTTCAGAGTCTTGCTCAAGGACACTTCGACACTTAACTTTGGGGGAGCCTGGGATCTTGTACGTACAAGATAAAATATATTCAGGGGCTCCGTAGATATGGTATATAAATAGCTATTAATTATGTACAGTATTACCTCGATTCTGTATTCTGTCTAAGTTGAGTTCTTTATTGTTTTTCTGCTTTGCCGTTTCAGCAGCAGCTGGGCACAGGAAAACGGTGAGTGCTGACTGTGTCAGAATGGTTCATATTCATGATGTTTATGATAGGTGAAGACTGAGTGAATAAGACTATAGTGGTTATCTGTGTCTCTGATTTTTTCAGATTTTATGGGTCCATCAGTGCCAGTGGATTTCCCCGCGCCTCCTCATGAAATCAGGTATCTGTCCAAGTGAAGTTGAGCAGCTCAATTCAATTCAATTCAATTCAATTCAATTCAATTCAATTCAATTCAATTCAATTCAATTCAATTCAATTCAATTCAATTCAATTCAATTCACAACACACTGTCTTAAAGGTGTTTGCACACTGGTGCGTTCTGATTCTGATCAGGGTCGATTTGATTAGTTTTACGCAGCTTTCTAGTGGGGCCCAGTGGGGTGTTGGTGACAGGCTGACAGCTAGTGATAGCCTACTGCTTTCGGATCTGCAAAACGCACCAGTGTGCAACCACCTTAAGGACTGTGAGTAGAGCAGAGACCCACTGTTCTCAATTAGCTCTCATTTGCAATTTGGAACCTATTTTAATGAATAGATTGTTATTTTAACCAATCTGTATGTTGGACTGTTAATACAATATGACTTGCACATCTGCAGTGGTTGGAGGTTGTCT
This sequence comes from Protomyctophum bolini, assembly GCF_963924005.1. NCBI lineage: Eukaryota > Metazoa > Chordata > Actinopteri > Myctophiformes > Myctophidae > Protomyctophum > Protomyctophum bolini. The sequence continues at coordinate 41,149,695 of NC_137869.1, forward strand.
CCCAAGTCTCTATTACAACTAAAATAACGGATCGGTTATTTTCGGCAAGCAACACTGTTAGTACTACAATATATGGAGTTGACTCCATACTACAAAGTATAAATTAAGCTTGTGTTGTTGCCAATTTGTTACAGGATAGATCCTAAAGTGGAAATGGAGCTGAGAAAAAGGTTTAAGGTAAATATCTCTTGTTACTTAAAGCTGCTATAAGCAATAATAATATGTCAAAGTTTGAATTTCAGACTGCCGTCTGAATACAAAAGAATGTAGTCACAGAGACTACATTTTTTGGGAGCGTTCTACCCATTGCTGGATGTCTGAATACCAACAAAAAAAATTCAAAAATTAAAATGTTGACCTTATTGCTTATAGCAGCTTTAATTTATTTACACTACGACAATGGTCATTGGGAACGCATGCCCCTCAGGTTATGCAATACTCTTTGAGCTCGTTGAGCATGTAAAGTAAATGTCACGTTGACAGGTGCGCTGATGTTCCAATCCGCACCAAACTTGGCACAAACACAGTTCAGGCACCGAAACGACTAAATTGCACACATATGTGGCACTATAACAGTGTTACGGCAGTGTTAAACACTTGTAATTTGCAATCACACATTGCTCTGATCTTATAGTGGCCTGAAAATCTAGGATATAAAACGCACTTCTCGATTATTCGATGAATCAAAACGTGATCGATAGACTAATTGCTAAGAATACAATTGATGGTTTCAGCCCTGTACTGGTCTAAACCTGAATGTTCTCTTTCCCAGTATGAGGGACCCCTGACGGTTCTGCACACCATGATGGTGGACCCCAACGGCATCATCAGGAAGCCGGGGGGGAAGGATTTGGCAGTAGCACAGGGAGAGATCCTGGACGTCATCCAACTGACCAATGACACGAAAGCCCTGTGTCGGAACCAGTACAGACGATGTAGGTTCACACACCACTTCCTGTCTGAATAGTCATTTGATGTCACTGTTTCCCAGCGTAGAGTCTGAGGACCACAAGGGGTCCAAATAAACACCATGAGTCTGTAACTCTCTTACAGCAAAAAACTAAATGAAATGGGGGGTCCAAGGTCTAATGCATGCGTATCAAAATTGGGGGTTTATGTGCTCCTGGTCATATTATTGTACACTCATTTTGTATGTCTGTGGCAGAAATAGAATATTGACAAAAACATTCCACCACAAGCCAGCATGGTGATGATCCCTGGTCCCATCAGTTAACAGCTGTTTATTACATTCACTTTCATGGCCTGAACTGCAGCAGCCAGTAATTCACGCCCAGTAGCCAGGTTCGTAGCACCCTCTTGTGGCAGAGGCCAGGGATCACTTGGTTTTGAATTTCTGCCCTACAAACCAGACCAGACAGTAATAGCTAGGTCTACAAGGGAGAATGTTGAATAAAATGTTCACATAATACTGAAAGTATCGTTCATCCAGAAGATAATGTTTCACTCGTCATTTTATATATTTTATGGATGCATAGCTTTGTTGAAAATTAAACCATTGTGTGATGGAGTAGAAGTTTATCAATAGAACAATTTAGGCAACATACTGGTACGTACTATCAAAAATAATCTGTACATTGAAACTACGGAAACTATGGGATATCAGGTTAATCATGAACCCAGAATCTGTCTAAATCTAAATGGCATTTTAACCTTAAGTCTTCACATGGCCAGGCTAGGTCAAGTCATTGTTATTTGAAGTCTTCATCTTGTCTTCCTGCATACAGATGGATATGTCTCCAGGGCTCTGCTTCTCCAAATGTAAGTCTCCTCTGCCCGTTGTATAACTAATATTTGACTAAAAAGATGCCCTGCATTTGGTGTCGCTGTGCAGTAGCCTACAAAAAAAGAAAAAGTGCTTTTGTTGTCCATTCAAGAGTTTCAATGTTTTTTTTACAGGGAAGGGGACGATATTTATGATGATGTGGACACTTTTAACGGTATGTTCTCCCAGGCTCATCAGTATGCGACCACAACATTTTTGTGATACTAATATTAATGTGGTAAATACACTATACATTATGCATGGTAACAGTAAATGGTTATATGGTTTCATAAATGTTTACACATTAACATTTTTGGAGATAAGAGCAGAGAGAGGGAGAGCTTTTGTTTAGTTATTTCGGTCCGTTGAATAAACTATCATTTTTGGGGGGGTGTGTTTTTTTCATATTGATCCATGCAATTTTCGCCATAGTGTTATAAAATAAAATGCATGATAGCACTCATAAAGCTACCACTGGTGCAATGCTATCACATATTTTCTAACTCTAGACATGTATACCTTCACAAAAATCACTATGAGCATTATTCAGCCAGGTGGTACAGACCAACCCCCCTGGCTCACGGTCTATAAGTAAGTACTGTACAGTACAGTACAGTACAGTACAGTACAGTACATGCAGCATTGCAGCCACGGGTAACGCTTCTGAGTTAAAACTATCAGGTGTGTCTAACCTCAGACACACCTGAGGAATGAGGTACTGGAATGGCATAGACATATTAGTCTTTGTGCAAGTCCACATGAAGTATACAATTAAATCCAAATCAAAAGATAAGATGTGCACCCACAGGTAAAATCCACATGGTAAATTGTAAAAGACACAAACAGAGTAAAGATTGAGCAAAATTGACCCGTAGGAGTCCATTTGTTTCCACAATCTCTTTTCTGATTTTTGATTTTTTTTATGCATTATAATGCATAATACACTGCAGGGGGTCCGGTTTGGGAATCCATGCACTAGATTAGGACATGGTGTCTGTCCCTCCATTGGGGTACAAATGAAGCTTTTGTTTCTCATCTGTTTTGATTTGATCTCTTTGCAGATGCTGACATGAAGATCTATGACAATGACAACCTACACTGATAGAAACATCCATCACTGTTTCGCACGGCTTCTCAAAGTGGCATATTTTGAGAATTGTATGTCAATTTACAATAATGCACTATTTGCTGTTGAGATTTAAACACATAAAATATTTTTTTGTTATTTGATTGTGTCATGATTTTATATTGAAAGCACCTTGCTCTTCCATAGAAAAGGTGAACAATATTGATTGACCATGTTACTAATTTTGTTAAAAAGATCATTTTCTTATGAGTAGCCAACACCTCGAGAGTTACTTTAAACCAATGGAAACAGTTATTACTCTGTTGTTTTAATGGAAATTACTACAGCTGTGATTAAATTATGACAATTTAATACCAGACTAGTCCTAATGTTAACCAGAGATCAGTAATTCTCACACTTTCAAGATTTTCAAAAATAGCAAAAACTATAGCTTGCCCTAAATGACAAAATTAAGGAGCTAAATGCTGCCAACACCTAGCCTGATTATCAGACTGTATAGCTTTCTTGAGAGTGGGCGGGATCTTTGGGCTGGATCCAGGCTAGCCAACACCATAGTCGCCAGGAATATGAGGAGGAGGCCACCACAGCCCAGCCCAGGCCAGGGCGTGTCAAACATGATATATCTATAGATTTAAAGATGACATGGAAGAAGACACTGCTGGCGTGGAAGAAGCTCTGGACGTTCCAGGTGAGGCGGCCGCCAACGCAGACAGTGCTTGATGCGGAGATGATGGATGTCAAAAGGCTCATGGAGAGGCACGCAACGCCACCAAATCAAGCCTGATTGAATGGCAGGTTGTTCCCTGGCCACGCACAGGTGTGGGAGGCTATATAAGTGGCATAGCTGCACTCATTTCCTCAAGCCCAGATCACCAAACCACTGCTGCGGTCTCCCAAACCTAAACCGCCACCTTTAGTTTCTACCACCTTCTGCAACCCTCCAACCTGTGTGAGTCCAAGAACCAACGTCAGTTTGGATCATTTAGCCACTGTTTGTTCTCCCCTGTACAGTGCAGGGGTTAATGAGCACACATTAATGTATGTAAGGGACAATGTATCACAATGTATTATGGACTGCACATGTTTGAGCTGTAGCTCGACCACTTTTAACTGTTTGTTCTGACCTGAAATCCTAAGCAGTGCATTTAAGTTATATGTTTATTGATTATTTCATATATATGTTTATCCTGCTTAAATATAGTTTCTTACATTTAATCCTGAGTGTTATGATATACTGTATTCTACGTATTGGACCCTCGTCTGGTTCTGGTGTGTGACGACCCGGTTGGCATTTCCATGGTTCGGCGGCGAACAGACAGACAGGCCGGCCCGGGAGAAGATTAACATGACACGAGACTTGGTCACATCAAAACGTTCACACGGTTTATTCCACTTACAGCAGCATATATATCTTGGATACTTCATGTCCTAATGACGTCACAGACTAGACATCACAATCACTGCCTGCCAGCCGCGGCCTTCAGCGTGCTCTAACACAGCTCCACTCTTATGTTACCATTAAGGCAGGCAGTACACCATACATACAAGTACATTGCACGTATCAGTACCGAGTATCCGAACACAGTACCAAGTATCAGAACACTATAATACAACAGCCCACTCTTTTGTCCTATAAGGACAACGTCATCTGATACTGTATTTATAATGCGGAAAAGTGTACAATCAAATATGGATACCGAAAAACCTGGACTCCGCCAGGGAAATTGTATCCAGCCTCTCGTTTATGTGATCTCTTTGCTTAATCAATAATCATTGATCAATCTCTGAGCAAGCACGCGCACGCCACCTGATTGTACACTTGAAACACAGACATAGGTGTAGAGAGAGAGAGAGAGAGAGAGAGAGAGAGAGAGAGAGAGAGATAAAATAGGAAACACAGAAAGAAAAGAGGAGGAGAAATCAACAATAAATACAATATATAATATATACTATATAATATACAACATATACACGTGGGGATAGGACAGGGTACATTAAAATATACACTCAACCTGAAATCATCCTGAAATCACTGATTATGTTTAAATTAGTTCATTTCTAACTAATGAATAATCACACTGAATAATGAATAATCACACTTAATTTCAACACCACAGGATTAGTTCATTCTAATCTATTCTCTCAGTCTAGCAGGCTTAGCCTGTATTACTCAACATTCTCTCCCAGTCGTCCTATCTGGCACATGTTGTTGATCTGTCTGGGACGGAAGTACAGCCTGTCTTTACCTGGACTGGAACAAGGCAACCATCTCTGACATTTATAACTGACCATCAAATAAACACATATTTGACATTGAGACACAAGAAACCAGTCATTAATCTAATAAAAAGAAAATGTTAGAACATATGTTCCCATCGTCCAGGAACTCCGTCCAAGAACCATCGCATGACAAAACTGAAAAGGTTCCACCCGTCCAAGAACCTACTCCCAAAATGTTCCCGAACTGGCTTACTCAACAGAAAATGTTCAAGACTTACTCCACCAGTCCACTCTTACGACCCTACTCCACTGGAACCGATATGGCACAGAGCCCAAGCAACAGTTCGCACAGAGCCCAGGCAACAGTTCGCACAGAGCCCCCCGTACCGCATCCATCAGATAGTGCGCCGATGCATATGGACTTGTCCGCACCAGCATGCGTCATATAGACCTGGTCGTGCATTGTTGATGATATAGCATCCCGCTTACTCCATAAACATCGCGCGCGCGAAACAAATCTCGCGCACATTCTGCTCCAGGATGCTTGTCTCATATAGTCTGAGCAAAATAGGTCTTCGTCACAATGTGACTACTTCCTATTTCCTCCATGAGTTCAAGACCTGGAAAATGGTCATAGGACGTTGTTCAAATGGCACACTTGCGTCACTGCGGTCTAGGCCGACACAGACCCTCTTGGCCCGTGACCCGTGTCACCCGACAGATGCAGACCCTTGCGTCCGGTGGCTGGTCTGGCCCTCTTGCAGACCTACCGGGGGTCTGCAGTACCGTCATGCTGGTCTGCTGTAGGCCGTAGTGGCGATGTGATGGTCCTGCTGTAGGCCGTGGTCTGGCCCTGCTGTAGGCCGTGGTCAGGCCTTGCTGTCAGACCCTTGGTCGGGCCCTGGTTGCTGTTCTATGCCCGAGGCGATTTCCCTTCCCCGGCTGAACGCTTAGGCCTTCTGGACCTGGTGATACACCAGTCCTGGGGCCGGAAACCCACTCAATTTCTGTATTTTCCCGTCTGCTGTCCGTCTCCTGTGGACAAAACTGAAAAGCACTGGGTTCCCCCCCCCCAAACAGAACAAAGATACACACGCATACTGTGTGTGTGTGCGTGGGAGCTTCATATCCCATCCTCATACTCTATTGATTTTACTTCATCAATATTCCGTCAATCAATCAATCACCCATCCAAGGGGAATAATAATACAATTAAAATTTCTAAATGTGTATTTTTGAGCATGTGATGTGTATAATACTTACATGAATGACCCCTGCTACTGGTGCTTCCTGCACCTCCGCCTCGTGTCTGCCCACCTGCTCTGTGTAAACAATTCCTACAGAGCTCTGTGTTCCCACAACAAGATAAGCCACTGGGCCTTGCTTTACCACAACAAGACACCAAGCACAGACACTCAATTGTTATGGGTTAATTGTTAATTCTTTCAGACCATTGCGTCACACTTGCACATGCAAATAAAATTTGTATTTGCCCTCTTGCAACACAATTAACCAGAGACATTTCATGAAAAATGGCGTTTGGGGAGATAGAAACATGAATGATAGTTATTCAGCTGACTCAGGTCCTGATTCAGCATGACTGCATTCCTGTGTGTTTCTGTGAAAATAGAAATATATTAGGGTTAGAATTGTCCACTCTTAACCACGCTTGCTAAACCATGGTAGAATTGTCCACTCTTAACCACGCTTGCTAAACCATGGTAGAATTGTCCACTCTTAACCACGCTTGCTAAACCATGGTAGAATTGTCCACTCTTAACCACGCTTGCTAAACCATGGTGGAGCCCCCTAATATTACCAATGCCCAATTCACTCACACTAGTCAGACTCTTGACCATTATTTTTCCCTGGTCCTTTATAGCTTGACGGACCTTTCATAATTTGGCCTTTTCTATGCTGAATCACACTTCATTTAAATCCTTTATTTATTTGAACCGAATACGCACCCTTCTCTCACTCCTCCCACAAAACATGCGTCCATGTTGTAGGTTGACAAGAAGCGCCCGTTCAGCCTACTCTACAGCCTACTCTGCTGAGCATCGTTTCTGGGGTTACCCTAACAACTTGAACTTAGTAATTAATAAACTCGACTTGGGTTTTTTTCCTAACCACACTTAATGTTTAATACAAATTATTTCAGGCCTGTTGACTAGATTAGTGCACTGACTATCTTACTACACAAACGCTTACACACCTATTTTGTCTAACCTTACCATAACATTGTCCCAAAACACCAAAACAAAATCGTCTGTCTCAAGATCGATTTATTCGTGAGTCTATACCCGCTCCTTCACAGGTGTATCTACTGATGGGACCTACCGGTATCTGTTATATATATAGGGTGTGTGCTGTGCTGCAGCACTGCATTACATTTTAAAACACTGTCTATTGTCCTTAGTGTTCACATTTGCCCTTACTTATTCAGACTTTATAGGACTAAAGTTGGTCTAACCCAATGAGACACACTTACTTGTAATTCACTATTGACTGGGCCTAGGATCTATACAGTATTGGTTTTATATTTTATTTTATTATTGGAGTTCCCTTCCAAATGGATTACAGCTGAGCTTATAAATTGCACCAACACTAAAGAATGAATTAGCCCTTCCTTACTTGAGTCATAATATACTTGATTTATTGACTTTTAATACTGAAAATGTCAATTCTACCCTGATGCACACACGTACGCGCGTACCTCCCTTTGAACAGGCACTTCTTCCTAGACCAAACAACCCTGTTGTCTATCTTTCTGTGTGCGTGCGTGTGTGCATGTGTGCACATTAGTATGTGCCTCTGAGCAATTCCCATGACCTCCCATATTCTACATGTTTGAATGTAAAAAAACTTGCCACCTTTTCCTAATTCCACCATAAAACTGGTAAAATAAATATTTAGCATTCCCATTCCACATCGTACTCAGCTGTTGCTGTAGATATGACCCCAACACTTCCTGTAGTCACGTGATGGAAGTGACATGCAGAAGTGACATGCACAAACCCCAAATGTTCATTGTTCAATTTAGTGTGGTCTCAACACACAAAAACCGCATGACATCAATGTGCCCCCCCGGCACAAAACACTCAAAGTTCAGTGCAAAACACATGTTCAGTGGTAAAACTCCACAAAATGTCATTCTGCTTCCTCTCTTCGTACAAAAAGAAAAGGTCCAGGTTCATTGTTCAGTTCAATCGCTTGTGTGCTCAACACACAAACCATCGCATGACATCAATGTGTCCCCCGAACACCCATGTCCCCAAAGTTCAGTGCCAAAAACAAATGTTCAGTGGTAAAACTCCACAAAATGTCTTTCGGCATCCACTCTTAGGACAAAAAGTCATTGTATTGTCTTTCTGGTTGAAGTTCACCCCCCCTTCGGCTGGGTGGGTGCTGGCTGGGTGGGCAGATGACGATTCAGCTTTTAGATGTGACAAAAAATGGGAATTATAAATATTTTTAATACACTGGGTATATATATTTGAATGTGGCAGTTTTACTAAAATGTTTTTTTGAACATAAATGTTGACTACACTTACACTTCCTTTTAGTGTGTTTGTGTGTGTAGTTGTATGAGAAATGTACACACATGGCGTGCTTTGACTGCACCTATAATATGAACTGACCTACCAAGGCTGACTGTTGCCTCGAATATCCACTTAACAGGCTGAACTACACATAAGATATGACCTGACCTCCCTGAGTCATTTCCATTATGGTCTCTACTTAGGTTGATAAACTCCCTATCTGTTTCAGGCCTGTCTGATTCATATTCAACACACCCCCTTCCATATGGGACACTAAATTTGGGATCATGAATTTGGTGCAACCTAAAAAGCTGTCTAATGATTGTATTTTGATTGGAACTCCACCAATTACTGCATTATAACGGAATAATGACTAATTTTCCTTCCTGTATTAGCTTACATTTCTTGATACATATTACTTAAACTTGAAATAAATGTACTTAAGCTGGCCAATTTTGAGCTATGACACTTAGTGAACGAAGCTCTACGGCCATTATCGAGCTTGTAGATCTGTTATTTTTTCCGACAGTGAAATGAGGCCCTACAGGCCTTTACGAGCTTCTAGAACTGCACTTTTTAGTTCTCAAACTGAACACTTCAGTTGGGTACCTTAATGTTCTATCTACAGTGACTTTTTAATACAAATGATCAGAGTGGAACCACACAAACGCCAGACTAAATATGGACTAATACCATATTGCTGCGTGAAACACAACGCAGTCTTTCCAAACTCTGTCAAGTCACAAGAACTACACCTTAGGTCCTTTATTTACTTTTACTGCAGGTATATTTAGTGCTCTTGGGAATATTACATTTAGATCCTAAATGTCGTGGCATTATCTTTATTCCTTTAGCTTCTTTTATTTGTTTACTTACACTAATGTCCAGTGGATGATGTCTCATCCACTTCTGTTCTTTGGCCTAATGCCAATATATGTTGTTTTTCCTGAATAACATTCCTGTCATGTCACAATACACGTGCCTACGCATCTCAGCCCTATACATTTAAGGCGGGCACTTAGGTCCTTCGGACTTCCCTGATAAAGGGCGCTGTCCAGGGCTGGACCCCTTTCCGCCTGAGGTCTCCCCCCAGGCAACCCTGGACAGAGAACTCAAGCCTCCTTGCTTCCCGGCCCCTTCTTTTCAAAGGCAGCCGATCACAAAGAGCGCTGCTCGCCTACTAACTCATTCGCTTTCAGCTTACAACGGCTTGACTGTACATTGAGCGGAGCACGGAAGCCACCAGTTCTATCTTTCAAGCAACTGGCTTGGACTTAATTCCATTGTGACCCCACCGGCCAGAGACGCAGTCGATAGCGAGCTCCTTGGTCCCGTAGTGATGATTAGTCACTCAGGAGGAATCCGACGGTCTGATCCGAATCCCACGTAGCTATGGGTTGTTCGAACTTTGACCGTTTTCACTGGCCTTGCCTATTCACAGAGGCCGTCTCGTACGAACCTCTGCTAGGTGTGGGCTGTCGCCCACGTACCACGCATCGCCTGCGAGTTACTGCCGACGAGTGCGCTGACTAGAGGATACCACGGTAGGGTGTGCTCACCCTTCATCAGACACGGAGGCCTTCAGTAGCTCTCCCCAGCACTATAGTATATCTTTAACGTGCCCTCGGAACCTCACGGTTCCACCGTCCCCTGTTAATGACTAGGTTCTAGGGAGCCCAATCCCCTTCCCTAATCATTAATACTGTCACCTTATTCATGTCTATGGCTATAATATGTTTTATTCTGTCCCATTTAATATCTTGACTGAATTCCATTCAGTCTCCTAACTTGGCATAATGAAGGGTCTATTATTGTCTGAGCCTACATGTATATGACCTTGGCTTAATGAGATAAGAGATAACACACTCCGTGAAGGGACTCTCTTGCTGTGTGTGGTGAGTTATAAATAGTTGGCTGCGTCAACGCTCTCCCGGCTTTTCTCTTGGCCCATTGAGAATTTCTCTTCTCACTGTGGGTCAGAGAAATGCTTGTCTCTGCTGATAAGGTCTCGACAAGTTACCATGGCTACGCCATCTTGAGCGCCCGAGGTGCGGAACAGAAAAGATGAGTTCTACGTCTCCGCTTCTATGCTACAGCGTTCATACTGAGTTGCAAACCTTTTCTCAAAAAAAAACTTTATAGCACTTCTAATCCTTATTTTGAGGATATCTTTTATTATTATATTATTTATCTATACGCACAATACATGTGCCCAATCATACCAGGCCTATATTTGCTTTTTCAGTGATTATTAGCTCTCATACTGAGAGCTACATATTGACCTTGGGCTTCGTGAGGGAGTGATTCTTACTAGCTGACTGCTGTGGGGGAGGTTTATAAACAAGTTCACAACACTGCTCTTTCGGCTTTCCTCCCTTGGCCCAGTGAGAAAAGAGATAGCTTCTCCTCTTCTGATAAGGCCAGTGTGCTGGTGAAAGAAATCACCAAGTTGCTATGGTTACGCAAGCCTCTGCGCTCTCCCGTCGCGAGAGTATGGCCCGTTGATCAGAAAAGATGAATACTCGTCTCTAACGGGCTCTACCAACCAAAAACGCTTACAGCTTTCTCAGAATTTTATATGCGCTTCTGGTCCATACTTCAAGGCCTTCCTTTTCTTTCGAGTACGTTTTGGTGTAATGACTTTTCAAGCTCACAGGGCAGGCTCAATAGACACTTTACACTAATCAAACATTAGATTAATATATTTCTGCCATACAAGGTACATTTTACACTTGATTCTCCAGCGCTTATATTTGATTTATATAAACACCAATATACATATAGCAGCTTCTGCTGCCTTCTAACTAATAGGCTGGAGACCTTTCTTAACACTCCGTTTTTGGCTATTTATAGCACTGGTAGATCGGCTATTTTGCACACTCATTTAAGTGAAATGAAACAGAAATGCGCCGTTGTCTCACTGAATACTGATTAATATTTCACTTATTCAATCCATCAGCCCCCTTAGGTTAGGGGTTGTTTTAACTTTGTAATCGCCAACATTCAACTCAATACACAGAGTGTAGCTCAGCAGCATGCCAGTGTTATATGAAAACCCCAGGGATAACACGTTAAACCACTCTTATATGCCCACTTCAATATCATCATGGCATATTTGGATGAATGTGGCAACTACTGTGTATTCTTAAAGCGTGACTGGGAAACACAACGTCACGTTACTTGCACATGTCCACCCCTCTTTCTGGGGGTAGCTTAACTTTGACTGTCCATTTGCGACAAGACACAAAACACAAAACACAAAAGAATTGACAACCACATGGAATGCACAACGATGTCTGTTCACACACCAGCCCTTATCTCTGCTACCTTGAAATTGGTAGCTAAATCTAGCAGTGACTTTTGACTATGACCAGAGTGTAACTAAAGTTTGCTGTGGGAACCACACCACAGGCTTAGTACGCTTATCTCACAGACGTACCCTGTTAGACAACATCTAACAGATTTATAAAAACAACAGACTGCAGCGTATACTGCCAGCTGTTGTGCGGACGGAAGCATTCGTCCGGCTTTGTTAATCCTAGCATGCGGGCATGCACTAGGACCACTGACCTACTACAAGGAGAGTGTAATAAACCCTGCTGGCGTACCAAACGTCAGGCTGAATATGGACTCTAACCATATTGCTGCGCGTATCTAACTCTACGCAGTCTTTCTGCTAATGAACCTCATTAGGCTTATATATGGACTCTAACCATATTGCTGCTTGAACCCAAACAGTCTTATCTCTTAACTCTGTCACGTCACTAAAAAAAAAACACAAAAACTGTATAAGTCACTTAAATGTTAAATTACCACTTAGGGTCTATACCAATGAAATTTGGAAGCATGTAATCTTGTGGGAACGAAAAAAAAAGACAAGGTTTAACTAAGGTAAACCCTGCATCATAACCTATATATTACCAGGTAAGAGGAGAGACACTTTTCTCTAATGAAGAGTAAAATATGAAGTGACTCACCTCTTATCTGTCCCGTTTCTGACACCAAACTGTTATGATATACTGTATTCTACGTATTGGACCCTCGTCTGGTTCTGGTGTGTGACGACCCGGTTGGCATTTCCATGGTTCGGCGGCGAACAGACAGACAGGCCGGCCCGGGAGAAGATTAACATGACACGAGACTTGGTCACATCAAAACGTTCACACGGTTTATTCCACTTACAGCAGCATATATATCTTGGATACTTCATGTCCTAATGACGTCACAGACTAGACATCACAATCACTGCCTGCCAGCCGCGGCCTTCAGCGTGCTCTAACACAGCTCCACTCTTATGTTACCATTAAGGCAGGCAGTACACCATACATACAAGTACATTGCACGTATCAGTACCGAGTATCCGAACACAGTACCAAGTATCAGAACACTATAATACAACACTGAGTAAATCTGACGTGTACTTATGTACTCTTATTTGATGCTTTAAGTATTATATGATATTCTGATTTATGATTATTATGAATATGATTTATTTATTATTGCCAATCTTGAATATGAATTGAATGCTATTTATTTCGTTTATTGGATATGTATATAATTCCAAATATTGTATATTTGTTTACTTTGTACATCGATGTCTCAGTAAAGATACCACAAAGGATCTCTGTCTCCGCCTCCGCCCCGTATGGCACTGTCTAGTGAGCTAATCTAGTGAGCTAATTTAAGACTTGCGGTGGACGATCTCTTCAAAATAAGAGTACCCTCTAGAGCGTTGGAAAAAAGTTTAATTTGCACATTAGAACTACAAATTAAGCATTTAAATGATGCTATTAAATGATTTAAATGATGCTATAAGACACGCATTATGTTCCATGATCAGCAGTTTACTAGTAAATCAAATCAGGGAATCCAGAGTAGCATGTAATCCACCCTCTAATCCACCAGGGTAACATTATAGAGAAAATGTAATGGAAAAACATAACTTTAATAATAATATCTTTAGCCTTGAACAAGGAAGATTTTTTTTCCTTTTTTTCTTTTTTACTAATTTATCTATTCTGACGTCTGTCGGATACTGAACACCACCCCACTGGACACTCTTACCACAAACGTCAAAATATAAAGTGAGCCAGTTGTGTTCTGAAATATCCTGTTATTATAAAGATTAAGAAGTTGTAATCCCGACTCACCACCATGTTACAATGTGTATCAGCACTGCTGTGCTGTTGCAGCAGACGATGAGCTGCAGATGAAAGTGGATATTATACAAGAGGGAGACCAGAAATTCTGTGGAATTCAGCCATTGCATGATGCTCACTAGCTCTGGTCCATAGCCTAATTAATCATAGAAGCATTAGGCTATGGACCAGAGCTAGATGCTCACATGGTCTCCACTCCAGTTTATTGTCAGGTGGAGGATTTTGTCAGAAGTTCAATGCACCCACTTAGCTCTCCATCTCCCTTTAAAACAGGATGGCATCCGTTCTGAATGATGAGAACCAAAGTCCCTGTCCTGAAGCGAAGCACATCGATTCAGTCCTGGACATCTTTGCTTTGGATCAGCCGACTGGGAGACCCTCCATTCTGCGACAGTCTGAGAACCTGCCCAGCAAGACTGTAGCAAAGGGAGTAAAGGTACAGAATTGAGTTGCCTATTTTTTTATGTACTGTTTTTTAACCTATCTTACTTAAATTATGGTCAGGATGTGTACCCTTAAGCAGTGACTGTATTATTTGATTTATTTTTATTATGTTTACTCAAGTAGTGTTTAAGATTGTAATGAGAGTAATGTGCTCCCTTTTTTTTTTTTTTTTTTGAGTCACTATTATTATAATATGGTCAAACTTTAGTAATACATTTTATTATAATGCACTTTACATGCTTGCAAATCTCAAAGTGCTAAAATGTATAGAGAGATTTCACACTGATTAGAAAGATGATTGCTGGGACATTTTAGTTTGAATTTAAAGTTCCAGTTAACCAGCTATACTACACTGATTATTATTTATATGTCAATCCAGGTTTGTTTTCAGACTCCAAGAAGAGACCCTTTCACCAAAAGAATTGTATCTCCTTCAAAGACTGGCAAGAGAACAATCCTGGATGAGTGCACAAAAGCAATGGAGTCCTTACAGTTGCATAACTCAAGGTAAATCTTCAGTTTCTTATGAGTAATATTGTGCTGACAAAACTATTACGATGGCTAATCTGTTCTCTTTTGTATCTTATAGTACTTTGCCTCAGGATGTCACTGCACCAGTTGACAGGCCCAAAATTGGTAAAACATCCAGATATGAATATCGTAGCATTTGCACCTCTTATTTAGCTTTCCGAACTGCTTAGCTAATGAAGTGTTATCCCTTGTTCAATTTGTCCACACAGAGTTATCACCTAATCTTGATGACATGCCCATACAAAGCAAGGGTGGCTACAACTTTGATTTGGACAACTTGGATGCCATAAATCCATTTCAGGCGTCTATTAAAGTCCCTAACTCTCCAACCAGGCCTGCTCTCGAAGACGTTCCTGCAGGCACAAAAGTACCTCAATGTGGAATACCAGAGAATGTGTCACAGGAGATTTCTCAAACCGAAACGGTACTGGATGATACACTTCCTATCACCCCCTCTATGGAAAATTCACTTGCTAATATGTCTACAGACATACACTCCACGGATAGCAGTGTGGTCATAATGTCGAAAGGAACGGCTGACAAGGAACAACATTCATCGTCCAACATAACCGATGAGGAAGCGGCTATGTCTTCCACTGTCATTCCAGAAGAAGCTACAGCCAATTATTCTGTAGAAGATGCCCCTCTGCCAACCAAAGGCTCTTACAATTTTGATTTTGACAAGGAACAACTTTCATCGTCTAACATAACCGATGAGGAAACGCCTGCGGCTATGTCTTCCACTGTGATTCCAGAAGAAGCTACAGCCAATTATTCTGTAGAAGATGATCCTCTGCCAACCAAAGGCTCTTACAATTTTGATTTTGACAAGGAACAACATTCATCGTCCAACAGAACCGATGAGGAAACGCCTGCTGCTATGTCTTCCACTGTCATTCCAGAAGAAGCTACAGCTAATTCTGTTGAAGATGCTCCTCTGCCAACCAAAGGCTCGTACAATTTTGATTTTGACAAGGAACAACATTCATCGTCCAACATAACCGATGAGGAAACGCCTGCTGCTATGTCTTCTACTGTCATTCCAGAAGAAGCTACAGCCAATTATTCTGTAGAAGATGCTCCTCTGCCAACCAAAGGCTCTTACAATTTTGATTTTGACAACTTGGATTCGGTCAATCCTTTCATGACGGGAGGCTCAAAAATGCAGAATTCTCCTCAGGTTGGGAAAAAAGTGTCATGCAGTGACCCGCCGGATATGGAAAGCGTAAACAAGGTAGACGTACCTGCCACGGTGGTATCCGACACGCCTAAACTAACGGAGGATGACTTCATGTCCCAACCCACTGGTGCTCCTCTTAAGGTCCTGGAAAGCATAAATAGTGTAGATGTACCAGAGAAGCCGGTAGCCACTGCAGTATCTGACACCCTTAAACCAACGAAGGATGAATCTGTGTCTCAAACAACTGATGCTCTGCTTAACGAAGGCCCAGTGAAACTTGAGTTCAATTTTGACGATGGTATTGATGTCAAACGGAAGCCACCCAAAAGGTTTAGTAAAAAGCCGCCTGGTTTGAAATCTACGGAGAGAAAGCCTGCACCTGAAAAAAAGAAGGAACCCACCCCACCAACAAAATCTCCAGTCAAGCCTGTGGCCGATGACGTTGATATTGCTCCTATTCCAAAGTCTTCTTACTCCTTTCAACTTGACGATGACCCAAACTTCAATCCCTTTGGCACAAATGCAAAAATGAACAATTCACTAACATCTGGGGAGAAGTCCAGTCCCGTGGGAATTCTGGGCAAGGCACCAAATCCAGTTAAAGAGATTCCCACTCCTGTGTGGTATGTAAAAAATAACTTTAAGGCCTAAACTGCACCAATGATATGCAACTACTCGCAACCAAACGGTTGCGAGTAGTTGCATGAAACTATTATCCCCAATGGCAGTTCCAAAGAGTTGCATTAGTGCGGTTTAGGCCTAAAAGGCAATCTAATTGCTCTGACCAATGCAAATTTTGAAGCACAAAATGTTATGTGTTAAAAGTATTCCAGCTTACGTGTGTGTGTCTTGTCTTTGCTCTCTAGTACTGGAGATGAGAAAGATGACATCCAAAAGATTGATGGACCCACTCTTGTTGCATTGAAAGAAGTAATTAATGATCTTAACATCTATTTGTTGAATATATATTTTTGTCTCCTTGCACACTTAGTTCTGAACTCCCAAGATTGAGCGGGGTGCATACTTAGTTTAGACTACATTGGCACCGTTTTAAATTTATTTTCTTTTTTTTAACCCATTCTGACCGGGCACCCATTTTGGTGTTGGCATCATGTTATGCTTTACCTATTGAAAAATAGCAGATCTACAAGCTCATATCGCGCCACCGAGTGGCGCGATACGAGCTTGTAGGTCTGCTATTTTTGAAAAATTCGAAGAACGACTGACATTTTTAGAATCTGATCTCAGGTCAGAATGGGTTAATCAGACCAGTGTGTGTCCCGTGGAAACCTCGTATGAATCTGATCTCAGGTCAGAATGGGTTAATGTAATAATCTGCTGTACTGTTGCTGCTGGACAGTCAAAGCATTAGCAGTGGCCCCCCCTACTATAGCTGTACTAAACTTGAGTCTTTGTATTTTGACACATTTGTCCACCACTGTACTTAGTTTGTACTGATTATAAGCCTATCTTTTTTGTTTTTATTTTTAGAATAACATGACGACTGAGAAGATGGAGACTGCTCCTGGCCCTGACTTGGGATTTGAGACTGAGCAACCTGTGTTTATTACACCTGAATTCATTACACTGGGTCACCTTGATCAGAACTCACAGACTGGGCTGCTGGAACCCAGTGAGGAGTTTGTTCCTGGAACCATGTGTAAGTCATATTGTCTCACATTTTAGGACACTTCAACCTACAGACATTTAATGTTTACTTATCTTTTGTATTCTTGAGTGGTACATTTGAGGACTCTTTTATTTGTATATTCAAAAATAACTAAATTAAGTATAAAATTTCTCTTCCATACATTGAATATAAGCTACCTGAATTTGCCCTCTTTAATTTGCTATGTTATCTTTTCTCTAGTCATGGCAAATGACTTTGATGGTCAAATGGACTACCTCGAACAATGTGGGACTGGCAGCGTGAGTGTTGCCCTCATGTTTCTTCTTCTCTTTTTTTTCTCCTTGTACTTTTGTACTTACTAAATTTAAATGTGTTTTTTGTTTGCTAATCTGCTGTTAACAGTTCAAGGAATCTGCATTAAGGAAACAGTCTCTCTACCTTAAGTTTGACCCCCTGATGAAAGAGAGCCCCAAAAAGGCAGTGGGCCCTGGTGCACAGAATCCTATCCCTCGTCTAGCCCCCTTTGTTTCACGGTATGTTGCACCAACCTCACCCGCCAGATGCCCTAGCTTGACTTGTTCTATGCTGAGCATCAAATAGTCTTTACTTTAAAGCCAGTCAATTAATTAAACTGTGCTTTCTTTTCAGTTTGGAAGCTCCACAGATTGCTGATACAAAGGCTGCACAAGATGATTTCAAGCTAGTTGATGTCATAGAATCAGTAAGTCACCTGTCACATTTGCCACTGTAATTGGTCATACTAATATATGCAAGAGCCTTTTTTTCTGGATCATCCATCACTTCTTTCTTCTTAAATTGTACTAAAATTGTCTACCCCATCAGTAAAACACTTTAGACAATGTTTCTGCTAGCCACGAAGGAATGTGAAAGTAAAGAAAGAGGGAAGCGGTTTAACCTTGGGATGGAACAGAACTGGGAAATCACATCAGTTTTTTTTTTTTTTTTTCATTTCAGTTGATTTGCAAAAGCTTTAAAATTCCACCAGCTGCATTACAATTTTAAAACTCTGAAATTCATGGGATTGTAACATTAAATGGAGTTAATTTGTGTTGCATCAAAGCTGTTGAATCAGCCTATCTAAGCTATGTAAACTCTCATTTTTATTTAGACTGTGGATCCATTTGTCCAGGATTCTGAAATGCATGTGTGCAGAGTCGCTCCTCTTCCCCAGCCAACAAATACAGAGGATGCAATTGTTGAAATGTTGAAATACAGTCAGAAAGACATGGATCAAGCCATTGCGTTGGTTCAGACGGTGGTAAGTTAAGAGCTGATTTAATTCTCATTGCCACTGTTTATGTATTACTTTTAGTGTCAAGTTAATGTCTTGAGTATGAAATAATTAGATTAATTAAATTCAGACATACACTGATTCTAACAATAGAGTATATTTATTCAACAGGCAAATGAAAAAGATAAGCAATGGAAAGCAAAATATGACAAGCTTTTTGCAGAATCTGAGGACAAGAAGTGAGCCATTTATTACTGTTATTTGCTACTTTATCAATTTTATTCATGTACAGTTTAAGCAATTTTTCAATTTCTTGCACAGGAGAATCGTTTCTGAACTCGAGAGCTCAAGTGCAAAGATGAGATGTAAGTTATTGAAACCGAATTTGTATTTGATGGCAGGGTTCTGTGAATGTGCACTATCCCCCATCTTTATGGATCATTGTTTGTCTCTGTCAATCTTGCCTCATTCTACCAGCTACACAAGAGAGAGACCGCCAGAAGATGGAAACAAGCCTCAAGGAGGCCTTGAGGGAGGCCTTGCAGGAGAAGGAACAAGTGCAAACCGAGCTGAGTAACTTGGAGAGGTCTTTCTCTGAAGTCTTAAAGAGACTGGACAAATATAAGGAGGTCATTGTAGGTTGCAGAAAGGTGAGTAATAGTCATCACAGCATGACTTGGAGGTCATGCTGAACATATCTAATTTTTAACACTCATCATATTCTGAGAACATGTTGAAGATCTGATGTAACACTTCTTGAACTTGTCATGTGTCAAGAGCTAGCACTTGAAAATCGCTGCCAACCTGTGTTAAAACGTATCGAATTGGGTAGTTTTACATACAGTAGGCTGCCTGGTATGGAGAGAGAGTGAGTTCTTTTCTTCTTCTTTTCTCATGTCCTCCATAGGCTCTGTGCATAACTAGTCCCAGGGTTCGAGATGGAGGCACATCCGTTTTTTGTTTCCTGTACTGGGGTGATTTTCTCAATGGGTAATGTTAATTGTAAATTCTGATCTTTTATTTGATGGGCTCTGCAACAGATTTGAACTGATTGTGTAAACGCCTGCACCTGATATGTGTTTCCCAGTTTAAATCTGCTGCAGACCCAATCAAACAAAGCTATAGTAAAATGATCGGGTACACCCAGTACAGGCTTTAGTTTCGACATACTATTGGCCCGACTGTCATTAGAACGACAACCTACCTCAAACCCTAACCATAACCGCAAGCGGGGAGCAGCGCATGTTCACCAACCTTAATCCGATCGTTGTTTCCCCATGTCTGTCCAATGGTCAGATAAGCATGCACAACCCAAAATGATCCAGAACAGGAAATTAGTATGCCATCTTCGAGAACCCCAGGACTACAGTTGTACACACAGAGACTAGGAATGTGGGTGACGTTTGCCTGGGCTCACCTACCTAAGGCTCACCTATTAAGGCTCAGTCCTTGCATAGCCGGCCCGATTGAAAAGTACAAAAAAGGATTTGCTTTTATAAACTGAAATTTTTGTTATGACACAATTGTTTTATCTGCCTAATTACTAGAATGAAGAAACTCTGAAAGCATGCGCTCAGGATGCCCTGGCCAGGATCAAAAAGGAGGAGCAGCGCTATCAGACACTGAAAGCCCATGCCGAGGAGAAAATTGAGATGTAAGATTTACTAGACTCTACCATTCTGTTTATTGTATGAGCCCTGCCAAGACACTGGTTTTGTAAACTGACTGTGCTTGTGCTGTTTTCAGGGCAAATAAACAGATTTTTGAGGTGCGGTCAAAGTTCAAGGCTGAGATGGCAGGACTTCAAGCCCAGCTGCGCATGGAGCAGCTAAAGGTTCATTCTCTGGAAAAGAGCCTTGACCAGAAAGTAAGTGAACACTGTTAAGCAGAATAAAAATGACATTAGTTGATTATCTACTCTCTAAACTGTTTGTAATAATCTGAAGATATCTACTTATGTTTTCTGCCTTTTTCTCACCATTCTCTGTACCTCAGGGAAAAGAGTGTGAAGAGCTTAGTAAGGTCTGCGACGAACTCATCACAAAAGTGAGGAGCTGAAAACGGGATCATCATATTATTGTCCTGCTGTTTTGTTGATGTTCGTCTCTTATTGCTGTTTAATGTTTTATGTTCTGCTCTTATTGCTGTTCTGTGATTAGCTCATCTAAAATGGCCAGAGGAGCTGAAAACGGCACACTTTGTTTTATTGATGTTTATTGTCGCTCTGATTAGATTTCTTGGAATATTTTGTACAAATAAAGTTAATACTGTTCTGATTATATGGTTTAAAATGTCTCTTATTGCTTGTTTGTTGTATCCCATTAATAAAGCTATTAACTATTTTATACTTTGGCTTTTCAAAAATAGCAGATATACAATCTCGTAGATTTTTATCGTAAACATGCCACAAATAAAATAAAAATTAAACTCAAATCTTTGCTTCTGGGTAGACCCTAGATTAGAACTACATATTTTGGGTCTGTGGCCAAATACTTGGCACGACTGACGAACTCTTTTTCAGAAAACTGAAACACAAATGTCTTGCAAACTATGGCAGTGATACTCAACCTCAGGCCCGCGGGCCACATCAGGCCCGCGGGACCATTATGACTGGCCCACCAATGAAAATCTAAAAAAAAGAAGAAAAAAAAATCTGGAAAATGAAATAAAAATAAATAAATCTGAATGAAGTTATCTTTAATTACATTATTATAAGTAATACTATTAGAGTTGTACTATTACTCGAACGAAAATAAAAGCTTGGGGGGCCAGACAGCTACTCATGGACAATTGGACAGGCAGGAAGGCAGCTGCCATTAATAGTTGGAAATGGAAATGGAAATTGCGGAAATTGTAATTGCGGAAATGGTGGAAATGGAAATTGCGGAAATGGTAATTGCGGAAATGGTGGAAATTGCGGAAATGGTAATTGCGAAAATTGCTCTTCACTTATAGCTATCTATTTTCAGGTAGATTGTTTTATTTTACTCAGTCAGCCATATCACTACTCATTTTTTTTCATGAAAAAGGTCATATCTGGGTAATCTATTTTCAGGCAAATTGTGTTTATTGTATTTTATTTTACTCAGCCATAACAATTTATTTTCTGTTAACCAACTTGCTGGCTGGCAGGCAGGCAGACAGCTACTCATAGACAGGCAGACAGACAGACAGCTACTCATGGAGAATTGGACAGGCAGGCAGTCAGACAGCTACTCATAGACAGGCAGACAGACAGCTACTCATGGAGAATTGGACAGGCAGGCAGACAGCTACTCATGGACAATTGGACAGGCAGGAAGGCAGACAGCTACTCATAGACAGACAGACAGCTACTCATGGACAATTGGACAGGCAGGAAGGCAGACAGCTACTCATAGACAGACAGACAGCTACTCATAGACAATTGGGCAGGCAGGCAGACAGTTGCCTCGCGGAGCCGTCTTTTGTCCAGTGTCCAGTCTGGGTCCGGAAACGGTACATTTTTTTGCATTGACCCCAGTAGAAGCTCTGCTGCTGTGAATTTTACACCTCTCCCGCTTAGTGGAGAGTGGGGTGTGGTAGAGGACATCTCCCCGGACGCGTGGGTATGTCCAGATAGTTGCCTCGCGGAGCCGTCTTTTGTCCAGTGTCCAGAAACGGTACATTTTTTTGCATTGACCCCATTAGAAGCTCTGCTGCTGTGAATTTTACACCTCTCCCGCTTAGCGGAGACTGTGGGGTGGTAGAGGACATCTCCCCGGACGCGTGGGTATGTCTAGATAGTTTCCTCGCGGAGGCCTCTTTGTCCAGTGTCCATTCTGGGTCTGGAAACGGCACTTTTTTGAGTGTTGACCCCAATAGAAGGTCTGCTGCTCTGAATTTTACACCTCTCCCGCTTAGCGGAGACTGTGGGGTGGTAGAGGACATCTCCCCGGACGTGTGGGTATGTCCAGATAGTTGCCTCGCGGAGGCCTCTTTGTCCAGTGTCCATTCTGGGTCCGGAAACGGTACATTTTTTTGCATTGACCCCAGTAGAAGCTCTGCTGCTGTGAATTTTACACCTCTCCCGCTTAGCGGAGACTGTGGGGTGGTAGAGGACATCTTCCCGAACGCGTGGGTATGTCCAGATAGTTGCCTCGTGGAGCCGTCTTTTGTCCAGTGTCCACTTTATAAAGTCCATGCACTCCAGTGAATAGCATTTATCCATTTAGATAACTTTTTTATGTTATTTAATTACTTATTTTTACACAGAAACATAATGTGTGTCTTTACAATAACTGTAATGTAATAATAATACTAATAATGTAATGTAATAATTATTTAAATAACGAATTAAATATCCTTATTTTATTCTGAAGGCAACCGGATGTCTTAAATTAGCTAGCTCTCAGACAGGAAGTTCTAAATTAGCTCATGAGACGGAGCCTCTCCGTATAATATGGTCAGCTGCCTGACCCGTGAGTGAGGGGCCGTGACCATCACCACTCAGTTAAGTCTTTTGTATTTAGTTTGGGCTTGAAATGTACTGTAATTCTGCAAACTGTTAATATACATTTCAATCAATGTTGTGTTAGAAGACACATCGCCTGGTGTATAGGTATGCTCCCTGCTAGAGCGCTCGCTCCAAGTGGTGGGCATGTGGTTCAACTTCTTACTACTTTGCTATGATTCTTTTATACCTGTCAACTACTGCCATCTACAGACCAATGGAAGGTAGTGCAGTTGTGCTGTGTTTTGTGTGACCGGTACGCTTCATTACTCTTCCAAGTTATCATAATGCCCCCCTCCCACACACACACTGGTCCTGCTGCCTTTACAGTAGCTACATTAAAATACCACATGATGGAACATCGTAGAAAAACACTCACTCTCAAAGCCCTAAATTACAAACTTTGTAGTAGTTCTCAACCATGTTTTAGGGGGAATCAGGGCCCACTTGAAAATTGCATCATTGAAAAAAAGTGCATTTTCAGAGAATGTTTAAGGATCTTTTGTTTTTATCTTAAAAAATTGTGCAAAACAAGATTGCTGCCACTCAAAATTCGGCACACGTTCACACATGACACCCAAAATAAAATATGCCTGCACATTTCATTATATCTGAATATTGTTTAAGGGGACATTTTAAACGCAGCTTTACTTCTGGGAGAAGATGGGCCATGGGCATGGCTGAATTCATCGAGGGTCCTTTACATGAAAAGGCACTGGACTAGTTCAATAAACACTTGTAAATCGCTGGATAAGAATGTCTGAATATGTATACATATGGAAAAATGAAGGTTAACGGTTGTTTAGTCAGTCAAGCCTGAAACACAACTTTTCTAACTCAGACAGTGTAGACATTTTTCTACACTTGATATGGCCAATCTTCAGTTACTGGAAAGAGCAACTTCACATTTACATAAATTATATTTCACAGTAAAACCAAAGAAGAAAATAAAGAGATGAAGCTTTATATATGAACATCATATAAAATGCATTATTTATTACACAAGAAAACAAGATGACAGCATTACTGTAAAATAAATAAATAATACTAGGACCCATCTCGTAGTGGTGTCACTAAATATGTCAGTAAATATATAAAACAATTCTCCAAAATATGTAAATAAAAAAGACACATTTTCAGAAATAGTGAAAATAGCAGATGGAGTGAAAGTGCTGACAAATAAATATTCAAAAAATGAGTGCACGAGTAAAACGTCCAGAATACTGTCCATCAACGCCAATGATGCTGGAGAGCGGTGATTCGTTGGTAGGGTCGAAGTCTCTTGGCACTGATGCAGGCAGACGATGGTCCCTGTGCAGGTCCCTGTGAGGAAACAATGACATGTGTTAGTATCATGTCCATTGTCCAGCCTTTCTCAACTACAATACCTTGCCAATTAAAACCACAGGAATAATGCATAGGGTAAGTTATGTCTCACCATACCTAAAGATACGTATTCAAACAATATAAAAAGTCACAATGTTCAAAAATAATTATTTTATTCAACTACAACTCAACATTGTATTACCACATTGTATCCAATATGTACATATTGTACTGTGATATCCGATATGGCCATCACACTGTTTATACGTCGTAAGCTCCCTCCTTAATGAAATTAAATTACAATAAGGATAATTGTTGTCACGACAACGGGAGGCAACGAGATAAATAAGACGTAAAGACATAAATAAGACACCTAGGTTGGCCACAAGGCAGATTAAGATTGACATTGGTGATACTACTATACTAACACCGCTACGACTCAGTCCGACCCTCAAGAGCTGCTATTCTGCACTCTCGGCTTCATACTAAGACCCTAAGAAGGCTTGGCCACAATAATATTTAGCAATTAAAATTTTGAGAACATTTTCTGATTTACATTGTTGGAATACATAATTTGTGTAACTAGCAACTTATTATATGAACGTTTTGCCAACTCACCTTCCTCTTGCGACTGTTTGGAGCTGTGTCCATGGCTTTGATGACCTTGGACTCCCTGCTGTTGGCGAAGTGGACGAAATCAATCTGTTGGAGAAAATGCAGTGATTTGTAACTCAAGCCGATTTCCTTCATGAATTAAACTAAACGTAATCGTTTTAATTGGAGGTTAGTGTACACACATAGTACCATAATGTGTGTACACTTACCAGTGATATTGTTCACAATTACAAACTCCAAGAGGAAAGTACAGCCAACTCCAGGCAACAACATGGGGCTTAAATAGTTAAAGGTTTTTTGAATATGAGCTTAGTCTAATTTCTCTATTGTACAGATCTGTATCTGTAGTAAAGGTGCACTTACCATAAAGTGGTGTTTGGCTGGTGGTGGCCTTTGACCTTGGCAGGCTATTCCTTGGCCGCATTCACCATGGCACGGTTTTCCTCTCCTTCCCTCGCAGACGCTCAATTTGGGCCTAACATTGGCAGCCGTACTTTGCGAGAACTTCTGCTGGAGGACGTGGCGCATACCCCTGCAAAAAGAGTGAGATGGGAATAAGGAGATTAAGCATGAACTCCAGTAAATAAACAACAAGGTAAATATAAATACTAGTCACATCAAGAGTGCAGAGAGAACAATGTACGCCTCAAAGAAACTAGGATTCCAGGTAAACAATGAATCTATATGTCTAAACAACATTCTTCAACATTTGTGGTCAAGAAAAAGAAATGTATAAACACAAAACCATGAGAACAAGTGACCAAGATGAATACATACGTGAACAAAGCAGAAGATCCAGTTCCTTCCGTCTTGGCCACGGGCACGGTGTCCCTCTTCCTGGTGGTGGTGGTGAGTTGCCTAGGGGGTAGCCTCGATACCCAGGCTTTCCTAGGGGGAGGAGATACAGGGGAGTCAGTTTCCGTGTCTGAGTCGTCTGTCAAACACGGAAACCAACTCACCTGTGGCTCTTTGGGTGCTTCTCCCCGTGAGGCCTTCACTGGCACCCCCTTCAGTATCACCCTGGAATTCTTGGGGTCATCGATGCATTTCCAGGTCCAGTTGTCTAGGTCCAGGTCCTGTGTGAGGAAATGTAGACAATTGTAACTTGGGATAATTTCCTTCAATAAATGTAACTACAGGAAATTGAAGTCCTTTGAATTTTCTTATAGACAAAATTATGTAGTTATGTAGACTTCCCAAAATAGGCAGTAAGATCACACTCACTGTGAGATTGTAGATCGGCTATTGAATATACAAAGTATAGAATAGATTTAATGCATTTATTTTTAAATAATACATATCTACAAAGCAGTCACTAAAATGTTCAAATAATTGTAGTGGAGTAAAAAAGTACAATAGCTGGCTGTGCAGTGGAGCAGAAGTATTAAGCTATTGAAAAATGGACACACTCAAGTAAAGTGAGAAACAAATGTACATACCGGTACTTGAAGGTGCTCGGTCCTCTTCAGAACCATCCTGGTTGCCTGGGGGTTGTTGGGGTCCTGGATCAGAGCCGAAGTCCAGGTGAAGCTGGCAGCTGCAGCATCCTGTGGGAGACATTTGTTAGTTAAAGCGCAAATAACATGCATTTTAAAACTGCTTTTAATATTTAATAATCATATTGTCTATGTCCCTCAAAGTTATTTCTAATGGTTTGAGCCTCAATCACCACTCTGATATAACCAGCCTTGTCAATTATTTCTGGACTTTGAAAGCAGTTTTAGCTGCAGTACCACAATGTCTTGAGGTGGAGAGGGTGCTGATATGCAGATTATTTAATATTTGAGTCATTATAATACTCATGCTGATAAAACCAGGCTTGTTTCCATTCCATGCCAGCTTGGAAAATCAACAATGGTGGACATTGTAAACGAAGTGGAATTGCAAATTTGCAACTGAAGACTGAGAAAAGGAGGAATTATACAAAGTAGGGTGACATTGATGACATCACGATGAGGCCAAAATCAGTCGAGCTGTTTCTGAGAGCAATTTCCATTAAAACACCCATATGACATGAAGGCCTGATTGTTCAAAATTGGTTATTTGTGGGGATAGAAAACACACATGGGAGCCCCAAAAACACAAAAGAAATTGAAAAAGTTGAATTTTATGCTATAGGTCCTTTAAGCTAATTTCCTTCATACATTGAAGTGCAAGAAATATTGAATCGATAATTTAATTGAGGATTCAAAAGTTTCAAAAATAGCAGATCTACAAGCTCGAAACGCACTTGCAGGAACCAACACATGGGCACCGGTCACGAGGACGCCCCATACTAACATATGTGGATATACTCAAGAAAGATGCACGAGCGCAAAGCACCAACGAGCTGGCCGGATGTATGGAGAACCGGGATGACTGGAGGCGACGATGGAGGGCTCGTCTGAGGACGACCTAGAGAGAGTGACGTGAAAATTGAATTGAGGATTCAAAAGTTTCAAAAATAGTAGATATATATCTATATACATTATTATTATTTATTTTTTAACAATTGATTTGAAAAATATATAAATGACACTTAGCCAGGAGCCACTGCTCCTTAACGTGGAAGAGCTTCATGCAGGCATGCATCCAGTACAGACGCTTCCTCTGGTCATCTCATGGGTGCTTGGATCCATATATCCCCTGGATGGCCTTAAGTTGGAACGCCTTGGGAACCCCCAGGAATGGATTAAGTGGCTATTAATGCTGCCAGGCAAAGGGAAGTCTGGAACTGTTGCCCCTGAACCAAACTCAAGTGGTTGAAGATGTATAAAAAGATTATGCAGACGGTTAGTTCTTACACAGTAAACATCATCAGACAGTGTTCATTTGTCCGTTTGTAACTCTGAACGGTCCCCACTGCTCCAGCACAATATAGTATAAAAGAAATCAGGTTTTTTTAAGTTAACATCAGCTCATTAAAAACAGCCGATGTACTTACAAGCTCACAATGTGTCACGAATCATGCGAGGCATTTTGTGAGCATGTGGATCTGCCATTTTCAACAAATCTTGAGAAAAACATTTTAACACAAATATTGTAAAATATGGGAAATCTGGGATCTACCCGACAATATTTTTGCGTGGGTGTTTGTATCGTATTCGTAGCGACACGACATAGCCAAATGCATATTAATCTGGGGGTCGTTGAATTGGACATAGTCATACTATCTGACGATGAGAACCTAACGGTAACAAATAGTGGCCGCACTGGCTGGTAGGCCTACAACCCCGGTTGAAACCATTGCAACTATAGGCTATATGACTGAGAGTCAGCAAACCGTTAACATTTGGGTACCTTATATTTGAACAGGTGAGCCGGTTTAACGTGAGAGCAGATCAACTTGAAATCGCCTCGCCTCGCGACGGAGGCGCGCCGTGTCTGGTGGCCTTGAGCCACGTAAGGCACCGCCGAGCGAGGCGCTAGCCGAGCGAGTCGCCGTGCCGAGCGTTGCGACGGCCACCAGACCCGACTCAGCGCCGTCCGAGTTACGTCCCGATAGGCAGAGAATAGTATATATTAGTAGCCCCTAGTTTCATTTGCGAGGACAGCTACGCGTTCTGTCGCCGTTAGAACATCTGCGCCGAAGACGCCGTTTCCACGGCGACGGATGATGTCATTTCATTTTGATCTGATTTCATCCAAATCTGACACACCGGTCCGCAGTTGGCTAAATGTGTACAATATCAGAGTTAAATTAACACGAGTAGAGCAATACTTGTTAATTGTTCGGTCCGCAGTACAATTTAAAAACGACTCCCATGTCCCATTATTACAATTCACCGTGTAATTGTATGCATTTTTGGACGGTTTTCAAAATTTCATTTATCAAGTAAACATTTCAAATGGCCGAAAAATACACGGACCAGTATCCACAGGCACAGTGCAAGTGCAAACTTACTAACTCAAAATAATCAATCCCAAACAAACTACATCGAAAGAAAACAATGCTGTACATTAACTATTTCAAATCAGGGCCTAAACCTAAACAAACCGACCGTCTGTCTAAACTACCCGTTCTCTAAAAAATAACATTATTACAAGTTTACAGTACCGGTACATATATTATTAAATGTTAACATACCATCTCCATGTCCTCAGGTAACGTTGTACGTTGATACTACGTTGTGAAGTCGAAGTTGAAGAAGTTAACTGTCTCTTTGTGGTTGTGTCAGAAGAAAGTCTCAACAAACGTCCGCTCAGTTAGAAGGTCAGTCAGTGAGTGAAGAGATTCAAGAGAATGAAGACAGTTTGATATTACATTAACGTCATATCAGACACCTGCCGTCCGGTTGGCTCTTTTGAATATGAACTCGCGTTTCCATTCGATAAGCGGCGCTCTCGACGCTCGACCCCGCTCTGATTGGTCAGTCAAATCAGAAACCGACAGTTCGCGAGAACGTACGAGACCGGACGAGAGGGAGAACAGACGTACACTCACAGTGCGTCACACCTGCAGCCCGTTGTGAGTTTGCAGATCTGCGGTTGTCGTAGCAGGCTAGGCTACCGCTAGCTAATATTGTATTCATAGGCGACCTTTTCCAAGGGTGCGCTCGTTTTAACCTATAGTTTTCCCCGCCGGCTACTACTAGTAGGGGGCTACCGACATGACGTTTGTTTTTTAAATGCGACACACTATTTTCCCATAATGCACAGAGCGGTGCGTCTACTGAGCGGTGCGTCTACTGATGGCAGACCGTCACACACAACAGCTGAGAAGACTGGACCGAACTTATAGAAGGCAGCCTATAATTATTAGCCTACTGTTTAGTAATTACTAGTGATCCCACAGAAGTCGACCGTAGCCGTAGGATTAAAATGTGTCTGTCCATTTTGGAACCTGGGCTAGCCGTGCAGCAGCTCCATATACACCACACCATCTACGGAATCTACCAGCAAGCAGCAAGAGGTGTGCGTGCGCGTTCGTACACACACACACGCACATGTGTGACACAGACACATGACTAGCAATAGCACATATTTAAGTGTCATTTACTTGAGTTGAATAAGGCGTCATTTTGTCACATCTTCAGTCTTGTCAGACTCTGAATCACTCTGTTTGTCATAAACTGTGAGTCAGACTAGTTGTTGAACAAATTGATGATGATCCTCACAGCATGCTGTTTTTTTGGTACTGATAGCATGTTGAGTTGTAAGAAATCTACCAAACTGTACCAGTAGGTCTTGTCTGCTGGTTATCTATCCTAACAGTGATATGTCTACTGCTAGGTTTGAGTCTACCAGGACCTCTGCCTACTGCTGGTTTTCTACCCCATCAGGAACCTTACTACTATATTACTACACTACTATGCTATAATATGTTTTAAATGTGAATCTTAACATTTTAGGACTTGTTTAGTAAAATGACTGTTTGACATTTACTCAAGTACAGTTTTCAGGTACTTTTACTTCTACTCCACGATAGCCCCATGTGGTAGGTGCCTAGTATGAGGTATAAAGTACAGCAGCCTTGTGTTCCTAAAACAGAAAGATTGGGTATTGGGTAAGACTGACGTTATGTATCTTTCAGGACCTTTCACTGCTTCGTGACTCTCAACCATTACTCTATGGCTCTTTCCTCAGCTATTATTCTTTGTCTGAAATAATTTCTGCATTATCGACATAATGAATTATGCTCTGTTGTATTTAGTACAAACCTCTGATATTCTCTGCAGGTTCTGTGAGAAGATGAAGGCCATCCAGGTGATTTCTGTGACTGCTGTGTGTTCTGGCAGCCAACGCTCAGGTCCTCAAGCCTGGCAAATGCCCCCAGCCTGCTGTTCAGCAGAACTTTGATGCCACCAGGGTGAATACGGAAATACTATATTACATAACATATATCTGGCCTTGGTTTTCGTGTTTGCTACTATCTGATATCTGCTAAGGAGCAACACAAACATTTCTTTACTAATTCAAATGTACGTGCATGAATACTGTAAAATAATTTTTGATTGATTGAACAGGCTACTTTATTAGCAGTTTGCAGAAAAAAGCACAGGAAAATACAGTTCAATACCAGGTCTGCTAAGAGGATTTAAACCCAAGAAAACGTATGGCTTGTTTCCATTGGCGTCCTTTTGTACTATTTAACCCATTTTGGGCGGGAACCCCTTTTGGTGTTTTAACTAAGCAATATGTTATACTTTAGCTATTGAAAAATAGCAGATCTCGTGGCGCGCTACGAGCTTGTAGGTCTGCTATTTTTTTTTAATCGTTAAAATGTGGCGCAAATCATTGAATATATATTTCAGAGCGAACATTTTTAACTAAAATATTTGCTTCTGGGGGTCCCTGGAACTACATATTTTCAGATGGGGGTCCGTGGCCGAATAGAGAGAATTCTGGGGGTCCTTGACATGAAAAAGGTTGAGCACCACTGACATAGAAACATAGGTTTTTCAGAAAAATGGGTTAAAGCTGCAATCTGTAGGTTACATGTACTACCTGGGACTTGAACCTCCGTATCCCGCATGTTTACCTCCACAAGTTTATCCAGGGGAGATAATCCTCACCCTAACCCTAACCTCCCACGGGGCAGCACACCTAAACCTAACCTTAACCCCTGTCTAACCATTGACTTGTCTAAACTATTAAAGTATGCACCCCTCTAGGGTGAAATGACGAGATGACCAGAACAGCTGGTAGTGGTAGTGACAAGCATTCTTATATTGCCAAAGCATTACATAATGGCATTACATAATCTAATGGCTCCTACACAGTGTATGAAACAAAATAATAAATTATACATAATCAGAACAAATAATGTAAACAAGACTCTCTCTCTCTCTCTCTCTCTCTCTCTCTCTCTCTCTCTCTCTCACTCTCCTCTCCTCTCCTGGCTCGCACAATCATCTTATCGGGGCTCGACTACTACTGTCTGAATTGGACTTCCTGTTTCAAAGTCCAGCTGTAGAAGAGAAGAATGGAGCAGTGTTTTGGTTTAACGCAAATGTTATGCTGTCACTGGCAATCATGAACTTGCTTTTAATGGATCTTTATCATGCTTTTATTTTATCGTTGGGAAACTGAGAACTGTGCGCGTTTCATGTTGATTTTCATGTAGATCTATATCTGCAGTAAATGTGGCTGTCCTCGTGCAGCATAGCTGTGACATAAGGTAAAGTTCACTTTCAAACATTACAGTAAAGGCGCTGTATGACGAATATAGCCTATATGATATTCATAACAATAAAACAAAGTAACAGACAGTGAAATGGGAAGTCAAAACAGGCAATAACAAAGACAGTAACACAACACAGAAAAACAATTTAAGTGCTTGTTTTATGGCTGCGTTTTAGAAGCTTTTTTAAAGGAACGTTTACCATTTAAATATCTTCTATAGCTGCTTACAGTAATATAGTATCATCTCAATTCTCTTCAGTTAGACCTCAGGACTTTTGGGGGAGGGTTATCCTTTAGTTTAGAGTCAGACCAAGTGTATGTCTGTTTGCATTTCTGTCTAGTATTCAATCAATCAACCGGGTGTACGACTGTGGAGGCTCCGTCACTTTGTTTTTGGAGGAGAGTGAGGGACAGTAGGACACATCTGTCCTGCAGACTGTACTGTGTGTCATGCAGGATTCATTGGAGGCTCTGGTCAGTGTGCTGGAATCATATAGAGGAAGAGATAAAATTGTGAGTATTCTTTATCATTCATGATGTCAAACAAGCCTAAGATTTAGACTCTCATAGATGTATTTTATGTTTTTGTATGTATTTTATGATCAAATACATCTACTAAGCCTAAGATTGAAATCTTAGGCTAAGTCAGCAACATCACACAATAGTATACAGTAGTAGCAGATCCACAAGCTCACATTACGTCGCCTTGTAGATTTGCTATTCTAGAGCACAATTAAAGGGTAAGACCACTTTTTTTGAGGTTTGGGTTGTGTAGTTACTTTGCCATGATGCTACTCCAAATGTGGACAAGAGATAAAAAAATACTGCTCCAGTGATTAGAAATTGACAATTCAAAATATGCTCCTCATTGACTTGCATTGTAGCTCAAATAGCTCTCAAAGGCACTCTTTTAGTACGTATACAAACACAAACAAAGTTGATTCAGACAATATAGAGCATCACCAAAACTCATGTAGTTTTATTTTTTCATAAAAATGTTAGATTCCTGTTGATTTTACTATTTGAAGATCTGGATCCGGATCCACGGATCCAGTCCGGGTTTTCTTCCCAATAAAATGGACAAATCAACAGGAAGATAACATTTTTATGAAAAAATAAAACTACATGAGTTTTGGTGATGCTCTATATTGTCTGAATCAACATTGTTTCTGTTTGTTTACGTACTAAAAGAGTGACTTTGAGAGCTGTTTTAGCTACAATGTAAGTCAATGAGGAGCATATTTTGAATTATCAATTTCTAATCACTGGAGCAGTTATTTCTTATTTCTTGTCCACATTTGGAGTTGCATCATGGCAAAGTAACTACACAACCCAAACCTCAAAAAAAGTGGTCTTACCCTTTAAGTGCAATATATAGGGTTGAAGTGGTTAATCAATTATGCTATATTTCTGATCGTGTTTATTGATTTGACTATGGGTACCGTTGGATAAATAAGAATGCTGCTTCTCAGACACTTTTATATCTTTTAGTAAGTACTGTGTACTAGTAACTTGAACGCATTATGATATTATAATGATCAGTAGGCTAAAATGATCTACTGTAAATACATCAAGACACTAATCAACTCAGGATTCAAGAGTGACATTGGTTCCACATGTTTTTTTTAGCACCAATTAACATACATACGGGTAACAACACAACATAACCCTGCAAGCTGTGTAAGGAACAAAGGCCAAGGACACTGGTCACTTGCAGGGACGGATTAACCCCAACGAGGGCCCCTGGGCTGGTAATTTTTGCAGGGCCCCTTGTGTTTTTCCGTGTTTTTATCATCTTTTTTACCTAAATTTAACTAAATCAATGGCCAATGAAGGGCCCCAAAGAGCCCTTTTCAGGGCGTCAAACCTAGTACAGAGCGGTCCAATTTCACTGAAGGGCCCATGAGAGCCCTGGGCCACGGCCCTACTGGCCCAATGGCTAATTTGTCCCTGGTCACTTGTTTAACAGCATCTGCTTGCTCACAATGTGTTTATGTGAGATGTTGATAACCTGGGTGTCCAAGCACCTTAAGCACTATAGGACAATGGACTAAATTGTTCTGTTGTTGTGTATACACATTTCCTTTATATATTGTTTTCCATTACCATTACTAATAGTGCTACAATGTCTGAAGAGGAGCTGACCATTGATTGATTGAAATATATTATTTACAGTTTGCAGAATTACAGTACATTTCAAGCACAAACTCAATACAAAGACTGTTAACTGTGAGTGGACGACCCAATTAAGCATTACACTTGTTTACAAGAGGGTCCACCTTGTTCAAATCATCAAAACATTTAGAGACGTACAAATAGACACTTCTATATAGTCAAAGAACGGAACAGAAATTCATCATAAAGGAGGTAAAATGGGAAAAGAAACATACCGGTATACAGTGAGGGTAAAAAGGGGTGGGGGGGGGATTCATATTTGCAAATAATGTGACATTCACTTGATGGTGAAGATTTATTTCCCCGTGGCACAAAAGGGTGAATGAATAACGACAAAAACAGATATCGGTATCGGTCTGCAATGGAATCTTCACGTCGTGCATCCCAAATAAAGACCATCTTTAACCTTCATGTGAGAGTTCATTATATACTGTATTTCAATAACATATTTCAATATTAAACCCATGTATTTGTCTCATTCTTCCTGCGGGTCTAGATAAGAACCGTGTGTTATGGGTCCCAGCTGGTCGGTGGGGTTCTGTCGCGGCGGACGGAGAAGAATTCGTCTCAGCTCGGTGGCAGCCTGCTGCTGCTGTCCGCTCAGCTCAGCCACTGCAGGACGGTGCTACGGCTCTTTGACGACTTCTCCATGTTGACCTACTCCCACAGCTATGGACTGGGTGCAGGGGTGAGTTCAACGAGGGTGATTTGGTTGGCGCGTAGTGTCATGCAGAAAATAAATTGCTGATTTTTTTCACTCCAAATGACTCGATCAGTGTTGTTCGGTAATTTAATACCTGATCTGGAGAAACCGATCTTTTATAGCATTTACGTGGTATAAAAGAAAAACCGGATATATAGTATAATATCGTTTTGCATCTTTGTGACACTGTTCTACATGCATAACACATAACGGGTCCTGTCTGCATGGCATCACATTTCCCCCTGTCTGGCCCATGACAAAAAATGCGTTTCAACAGTTAAAAATTTTAACTTTTTTTTGTTCTTAGGAGGAGGACTGCGCCGTGCGGTGGATCTCAGTGCTGAACAACGTGGCTGATCAGTTGTACTATCCCTGTGAACACATAGCCTGGGCCGCAGACGCAGAGCTCATCGGAACCAAGTCTGACAAGTGGTGGCTGCTCAGCACTGTGCTGTGGGGAACCTCCCTGCTGCTGGGGATCCTTAGGTAAGGCTCAGGTCAACTCCTCTTAAGCCCTGCGCTCACAACATTTCTAAAAGACCTCCTAAACATTTTGCTAAATGTTTCAAAAAATTGCAGATCTAGAAGGCTTGAGGTTGTAGTCGTTAAGTCTATAGCTGGAGCAACCGTGTAGTTGGTCTAGTTCAGGGGTGCCCAAAAGGTAGATCGTGATCTACCAGTAGATGCCCTTAAAGAATATTTCATTAAAAAAAGAAGAAAGAAAAATGGCATAGTTTTAAGATGTTGATATTGATTTTGCATTCATCTTTAGGGCCCCAAATCTCACCTTAGCATGAGTGTATTTAAAACAGAAACTCATATTTTGACAGCAGAAACTGTCATAATTTCACCCCCCTCCCTATCTAATTATTGGACAGTATTAGGATGTTGATTTTGTATTCATCTTTAGGTCCCCAAATCACACCTTAGAAAGCACTAGTGTCTATTTAAAACACAAAGTGTTTTTTGACTGGGGAGTAACGAGACTCGTTGGACCTCAACCACTGTTAACGTCTTAAAGGGAATCATTTTAACAGAAAACAAAAGAAAACAACCCCTGACCAAAAGGTTGGGAATGTGGCGCAAATGGTGATGAAAATGATTGTCCTTGTCTCCAGGTCAGTCAGGGTTGTCATGAAGCTGAGGAAGAGGCTGAAGAGATGTGAGACAGAAAGAGCTCACAGCAGGTATACTGCATGTCCTTTCATATCACTGACATTCTGTTTCTGTTAGGCATGTAACGATATATCGATATTAATCCCGACGATATGAAAAAAAAAAGAAAAAAAAGGGGGGGGGGGTAGTGTGTGGTGTGAAATGTGAGCTTTAGTCATATTCCATCATATTCAAGTGCTTTTGGAGAGAAATGATAGTCACTTTCAGTAGTAGAGCACTGTAGAGGGGAGCTGTGTGTGTCTGTGACTGTGCCCAGGTGATGATGGTCGTTGATGCTCATCAAGGAAGGCAATTATGTTTCTGCACTGTCAAAAGTAATGCTACTTCTTTTGCAATGTAGTTAAATAAAAAATAAAGATAAAATAAAAGATAAATTATATAAAATAAAATAAACTGTAATCCTTCTTTAAAATATATATTTAAATATATATAGTTAATTTTGAGGACTAAAGACTAAGTCGACTAAGGTTTTTGATATTTCGTCGACTAAGACTATCAAAAAATAATTTCAGAAGACTAAATGGGACTAAAGACTAAAGACTGTTATTCAAAAGACTAAGACTTAAGACTAAATCAAAATATGCTGAAAAAATTAACACTGATTGGTCACCCACAACTCTGGGGTGAGTGAAATGTAATTCAAACTTGCCATACAGATCTGCCCAGGGCATTTTCTCTTTTTTTGCTGTGACAGATTTGTCTGTTTTCCAGTCTAGTTGTATTGGTTATAAACATGTGAATGATGATGTAGTATTCAGGATGAACGAACTTTTAGACGCAACTGAAAAGACGTTGTAACTCTTGGTCTCCCACAGCGAGGCCAGTTCAGCGAGCCGCTCTCAGCTCCATGGACAGATGAGAAGGGAGGTCCTCAGCGTCGTCAGCAGCATGGCCGACCTCAGCAACGCCGTCCACTGGATGCCGCCCGGCTTCCTGTGGGCGGGACGCTTTCCCGTCTGGATGGTGGGCCTGATGGGCACCGTCTCGTCTCTGATTGGCTTGGTCCAGATGAACGACAGCAGCAGCAGCAGTAGCAGTGCATAGATGTGGCCTAGTAGCCGACTAGGGATGTTTTAGACTCTAGTCAGCTAAACACTCTATGCCAGTGTATTATTTGAAAATCACAACTATTTTCATTGCGACCTCAGACTTATAAACGGATCAGTTTAGTGTGTGCTGGCACAATCACCTCAATATACTGTATCAGAAACGTCTAATTAGATAGAGAGATTGTCTGGTGGGACATGAAACCAGAAGCCTTAAAATTATGAAATAGTTTGTATATAATGGTTTCATAAAGAGAATGTGAATATAGCAGGACTGGAGGATGTTAAAACCATTTCACAGGGATTAGTCTTTAGATCATGTCACAATAAAACATGCAGTGCATGTGTGTGTGTTGGCATGCAACAGTCCAGCATTCAATCGCTTATAAAACATGTATAATCAACCCCTATTTTAGGTGCTCAACATCACAGGGTCCAGGGACCCTCAAGGAGGGAGTTCCAAATGAACCCTTAAAGGAACCAAGTGCATCCATTTGGTTCCACTTGTACGATGCGAGTTATGGGGGGGTCATTGAACCACTGCTCTAAGCTTTCCAAAATGTCAATCAAATAAGTGGAAAACTTTGCAACTCAGGCTAATTTCAACTTGTAAACTTTTGTTATACACACACACTCTGGGCTTAAAGTTCTCAGTCCTGGGGACGGATTTCAGTCCTGAGGATTTCATAGTCCTGAGGATCTCATTTTAATGAAATCAGTGCAGATTTGCAAAAAAAAAGAAATCAGTTTTGGGATTATCTTTGGCTTTAAGCCCTGCACACTCCAGTCTGTGATTTAAATCTCTCATTATTCCTTAATAAGTAAATGTTTTATGGAGGAAATCAAATTAAATTATTTGGTTTTATCCATACAGTATTAATCGCGGTCGGGTTTTTTCTGCACTGAGCGAGAGAACCGGTCAAGACACCACACACAGGTATTTGGCTCTTCAAAATAAGGGTTGCAAGCGGAAAACCTTGGCAATGCGTGATAAATAGATTAATCAGTCCTGGTGACCATTTTAAATATCATTGTTCTTCACAGCAGTCGTAATCGAGCGGGAAATCTAGAACTCTTATTTATGTAAATACTCTTGGAGTCGGAGAAGTATTGAGAGATCTTTTTGTTGGAACTGGTGCTGCATAGACTGTCAAAAATAAAATATATTGTAGATTATTGTATTATAGATTATTTGTGAAACATCCCACAAAATGAACATGATTTTATTTTTTAAATAAAACTACTATAATTCAAATCTTGTGTTGTCTTTGCAGATCTTTCCTTTCAACATTTCATTGAAAGTGTCAGTGTGGAGTGACGCATGCGCACTTCATTGGCGTCCATTAGCGGTTACAGGACGACTCGCTTAAAGTGCTAGTGTAGCACTTGCAGTGGTAACCGGAACAGAGTGAGCACCCAATATTTCAACTATGTATGTATGTAATGTACGTATAACGCTGTCTCTTGGTGCCCAAGACAAATTTCTCCTCAGAGACAAAGGCTAATTAAATTGAACAAATGGTACACATAAGACATTGCTACAAAACCTCTGATAGTCATTTTGGACATACAGTAAACAAGAAGCTGAAGGGTACATTTAGGTCTGATATTTACCCTGCATGTTAATCATATGTACATTATGTGTATATTATTTCCAACCATTTATTCATTGTTTTTACAATTTAGGCATTTAGCAGACGCTCTTAATCCAGAGCTAATTTAATGTTGAGGTACCCACTAGACTGGACCTGTATGTCTGTATCCCTTGAAACCATGGTGACAACTAGTGGTTCTCAACCTTTTTTGGATCAGGGCCATCAGGGCGCACTTGACAATCTCAAGAATTCACAGCCCACCCAGCTGCACACGGCTGCTGAGTTAAGTGGTAAAATGGGTTGGCTGTGTGCATTTTCAGAGCATGTTTAATTTAATGATCAATCGATTGTGTTTTCCGGCTTGGATCAATGGAACCACTTTAGTATACCTCCTAATTAAGAAACATTCTTTCTAGACGAGGTTTCAAAGAATAGCGTGAAAGTGTTATTACCGGAAGTTATTTTTAACATTTCTTATGTCATTAAGAATATTGTTTTGACAATTTGGTGGCCCGCTTGCACCGGTTGAGAACCAATGGCCCCTAGACCAACTTCTGTTCACATACCAGGTGAACTTTGGTGAAGAGGATGCCATCATCTACCTGCTAAATGAATACGGCCTATACCACCGTGACCCTGGGGGCAACATGGTTGGGTTTTCTTTTTGAAATGTCAAATGTAGATTTTATTGTAAAACATCACCTAAAATGAAAAGCATTATTGCATTATTATTACGGCTAAATCTTGGTTGGTCTTGGCAGATTTTATTTCAAATAAGTTTTAAACATGCATCATCGTATACAAGTCCATGTGTGCACTGAAGCAGGAGGTCTCTCCACTATTCAAATCATAACCCCATACATTTTCAAGCAGTTACGTTTGTAGCAAATGCTAGATATGGAGTTAAGGATCCAGGACATCCAGGGAATGGTCATAAAATATTAGTATATTAATCTCCGTCATTAAAATAGACGGAATACATAAAATATGCAGGCCACATTGCAGAAATTGCCTTTTCTGTCTGTATCCAACATCGTTAATTTATTTAGTATCTTATTTAGTAACTGTGTGTGTCAGACTGTAGCAGGTTTCATCAGAGCTTGCTCTCCAAACAGCTGCTTGAAATGAACCACATGCTCCTCACAATGTTCCCCGGGGTTAAAGGAGGGGTTCCCTCTCAGCCTGTGGTTCCGCTGTTGGAAGGACCTGAACACCGTGTAGAACAACATGTCGTCTGTGGTCTGCCGCGCCGCGTCCAGGAACTTCCTCGCCGACACGTTGTCGTGGCTGCCGACGCTCCGGATGAAGCGCAGCGCTCCCAGCACCTGCTGCTTGGACAACAGGACCTCGACGATCTCGTCGTTGGCCGTGGACAAGCGCTTCAGCATGTCCAGTGACAGCTGGTGAGCGGGCGGGTAGGTGCTCTCCAGGGACAACAGTAGACAGGCCAGAGGTTTGGAGTCACTCAGCACGTGGTACTGCAGGAACTGGTGCAGCATGTAGAACAGGTTGTGTTGAACTAGGGTCTTTATCACCAGCTCGTACAGGTAATGCTGAACGGTGATCTGGAACTGGTTGAGAGATCGGATGTACTCCATCAACACGGCGATGATGAACTTGTGGCACACGTCCTTCCCCTCGGTGAAAGACGACAGGACGTGCGTGTACATGTCCGACTGGTCGATGACGGCCTGCGTTCGGACCGGGCGCTTCTGATTGGCCGCGCTGCCCCGACTTGAGCCCGCCTCCATCGCCACGGAGTACGTGTGCTCGGCCTCCAGGTACTCCTTGTAGACCTGGTTGAGCTTGTCG
Source organism: Protomyctophum bolini (assembly GCF_963924005.1). Lineage (NCBI taxonomy): Eukaryota > Metazoa > Chordata > Actinopteri > Myctophiformes > Myctophidae > Protomyctophum > Protomyctophum bolini. The sequence continues at coordinate 41,190,546 of NC_137869.1, forward strand.
AACACCGTGGCTACCACCGGTAGACTGCTGCTGTCTGACGACCTGTCCAACACCTGGGAGCAGACGGACAGGATGACCATCTTACAGTCTCGTCTGCGCAGCAGGAAGTCCATCAACTTGCCTTTGTCCTGCAGGAGGCCTACCGTAGGAGCCAACTTCACCTGGAGATAGGGAAGAGATATGAAAATTACACGTCACGATTATTGTATCGCAATAATCAAAACATGCTTAAAACTTACAATGCCACTTTTGTTAAACACTTGAACCCCCAACATCCCTATTCTGGGGATTCAGAAGGAAAATAACTGGATGCAACTGGGACGTATCCTCAGTGATGTATCCCAAGGTCATCATTGGGATACATGCCACCAACATGTCGCGTCACAACACATTATGAGCTTGTAGATCTGCTGTTTTCGGCGAATAGATTTGTGTAGCGTGAAATACAGGTTAGTTTTTTATCAAGTAGAGGATTTAAGTGGCACTGGATTTGCAGCTCCGTCATCCTAGTGTATGACGGAGCACAATTTTCCGAAATCAAAATCTCTGCGTCTGTGTGGTTATTGTGATTGATTCTTTTTTATCGATAATGATTATCGTCCCGAAGATTTGGGGCAGCGGTGGCCTAAGGGTTAGAGGAGCGCCCTTGTTGCCGAAACGTTGCCGGTTCGATTCTCCGGACGGGCAGGAAGAATCTGGGTGGGGAAGTGATTGTCATCACTCACCCAACACCGCTGAAGTGCCCTTGAGCAAGGCACTGAACCCCCAACTGCTCCCCCTGGAGCTGCTTAGTGGCCAACGGTATAAGACTGTGGTTGTACTGGTCAGCTCCCAGGTTTTAATGTGTGTGTGTGTGTGTGTGTGTGTGTGTGTGTGTGTCTGTGGGCGTTGCTGAAAATGAGCACCTGTGCACAGCTACTTCCCTGGGTAAAAACAAAACATCCCTACCTGAAGATACCACAGGTAACCTTCACTGGCGCTGATGATGATGTCAGGCTGGAACACGCTCCAGGACGAGGAGTACAGCTCACACGGTGCCGGAGGCGGCACCGCGACCGCCGCCGGGCCCGTCGCCACGCACATGGCGTACGGCTGTATGGAGCCGGCGGGGAGGACGGGCTGGTGCGTGTTGACGGCCGAGTCGGGATCCCTCAGCCGGATGTCAAATATGAGCGAGGTCTGTGAACTCTGGTGGTGGACCACCACCAGGTTGTCGACGACGTTCAGCGCAAACTTCCCCGTCGTGTTCAGCGTCAGCACGTGGCTCTTCTTGCACGTTCCCTCCCGGGGCAGGTGGTACAGGACCACCTCGGCGCTGGGGCTGTTGGCCGACCTGCAGTGGTGCTTCAGGTACATCACGTACAGCTGTCCGTAGATGGTCGACATGGCGATGTCTCTCTCGGACAGGCTCAGCTTGGCGGGCTTGGGCACGATGGGAAGTTCAATCTCGAACTTTGACATCTTGGACATGGCGCCGTTCTTGAAGGCGAAGGGCTGCAGCACGTTTCCCTGGACGGTGGAGGACAGCAGGATGACGGAGGTGTCGGGACAGTACTGGTACCAGTTCACGTTGATGCTCTGGCTCTTCAGCAGCTTGGCGCTGCGCTTGTCCGGGTACACCTGGTAGAACTCGATGCCCTGGTCCGTGACGAAGACGATCTCGTTCCAGCTGGTCCAGCAGAAGCCCAGCACGCTGGCGTTCTTCGTCTTGCACTCCTGAGAGAACTCGATGTGAGGATGATCTGGGACGAAGTTGATGAAGTCCACAGACTTGGCTGTCCTCTGCACGGCCAGGATCTTGTTTCCTATGGAGAACTTGATGCATTTCACCTCTCCTTTGTCGTCCATCCTGAAGGCCACGGAGCTCTTGTCATCGGGACCCTTCACCACCACGCCCGTGGCCCCTCCCGAGCGCACTGCAAACACTTGTTTGTTGGCTTCATCGAAGAACACATTGTTGACACCGGAGGCGTTCTCAAACTGCACCGGATTCTCGCACAACGATAAATAATGTTCCCCACTCATCCTGCCCTCATTGACTACTGATTAATGATGATTAGTTATGAATGTGTTTTCAAACCGTTTGTTTTGATAAAAACAACAACAAACTCCAGCTCCGTGTCTTGAACTGTCTTATCTTCCGCGGCCGCTTCCTGAATGACAGACACGTCACATGCCATGGTCACATGACTGTCACACTGTTCCTCCACAGTGTTGCCAGATTTTGCCAGAGAAATAAGCAACCAGGTCTTCGAAAACCCTCCCAATTAAGTGACTTGATTGATAACACATACAACTTACAGTATTATATACGATAGAGTCGGTATACTACTTGAAAATCTCAGGGGAAAAGGGGAAAATGTAACACAAATCTATAAATCTGGCCTTGGGTAGCTCTGGTCCATAGCTCATATCAAGGCCTGGGAAGTTGGATAGGCAAATTAATTGATTGAAGTATTTATTATTAACAATTTGCAGAATGGGTACATTTCACATGAAAGCACAACTCAATACAAAGACTGTTACTGTGGAGTGGACGACACAATGAGTATATAAATCCATTTTGGGGTCTTTGACCTTGACATGAAAATGTGGTTTAACTGGTTTAAACAGTAGAAAACTGTCTCAAATAAGAAATTAGAAACAAGCCCCAAAAACTTTACAACTAAGCAACTTTACAGAAAAACTTCCACAAAGCCGCTTATAATAAGCACACATGCCAACAAGGTTCCTCCTCGACATTCGATTGAGCGTGACTTGCTTCCACCAGAGCTCTGGCTTCCACTCTAAAGGATTTATTTATTTATTTTAATGTTTAGGCCGACGCATGCGCACTTCATTCGCGTTCTAACAACAGTCAGAAGCAATTCCGGTGGTTCGGATCCAAACATGGCACAATGTAACCATTTAATTGACACTATGTTGTCACAGAACGCCGGTGTCATTTGTTGTGGCCGTGTTTAGATTAAGAACAGAATATAGCCGATTGTTTGCAAACAGCCGTCAAAAGCCGCCAACTAGGCTGTCGTGGCACTATAGTTTATTATAGTTCAGCAGCAGATGTCTCAAAGAGATTCCTCCCACAAAGAAAGAAAACCAGCGACCTATATCTAAGATACCAGGTGAGAGGCAATTTCATGATACCAGGTTGGGACTCCTTCATTTATTTCTGGACATAAGCAACGCATTTGTACATTTTGACACTTTTACTTTTGTACTGCATGCCTTAGCTCCTCTGCTCCTGTAACCCTGGTTAACATGTCTTAAATTAATGTCTTTCTTTCTCTATGGTGATTCATTATGCATTCTGCACACACCAACTAAGCCATGGGCCATTTAGCTTTACTTGTTTGCTCATTGGTGAGACACATTTTATAGAACGGTACTGTGGCTGGATTCTATATGTGGCTTTATTGAGACACAGAACATTTCAAGGTGCCCCACTTTGATATGAACTAGGGCACCGTTATTTGAAGATTTATCTCTGGGAACCCAAATCTAAGACATTTTTTGTCAAGATTTCAAGATGTCAAGATATGTTTCAGAATTCCTTTACTGTTATGTAAATGGTAAATGTTGTTATGTAAAGCGCCTTTATCCAAGGCGCTTTACATAGGCTAGAATGTACTCGGGGATATGGAGATACCAGTGAAACTCTGACCAAAGTAGTCATTCTTAAAAATTCTGTAGTTGTACATAACATAACTAAATAATTACTTGCACAGTTATAACATAACTCAAATAATTTTATTTTGAATTCCTGGAACCCCCTCAAGGACCCCTATATGGTCCCTGGACTCCGGAGCCCTACACCACTTCTGAGGGGTGTTTGATGTGTACACGTTCGTTTAATACATGATGATGTGTACTGTGTGTACTACACACATGTACTTTGAGCTTTTGACTGAAAGAACCGTCTGCCTATCTTGATGGTCATAGGGCAATGAGGGTGTATTATGGATGTCATTATGTTCCCTGTCTGTGGGGAAACGACAGGCCCAGTGTGTATGACATGACATCTCTGACTCTGTACAGTCAGTGGCCACTTTACCCTTCCATTGATGCAAACAACCTATTCTAAGCAGAGAGTGATGTGACTGCAACTCACTATACAACATAGTATTGTATGCGGAAAGGGCCAATAGGTTAAGTTACAGTTCCACCAACATCAGAATTAGCAGGTGTTGGACCTAATCTGAGTTGGGTTGACCTGATCTAAGTGACTTTGAATGTGGAGTTGTTATGGCTGGTCCCAGCATCTCAGAAAGAGCTACCCTGGCCTCCTGTATACTGGAGGCCACTCTCAGAGTTTCAGACCGTATGGTCATTCAGGGCTATCTGTTCGTGTTTTTCTAGTAATATTATTGTCCGCTCATCTTGTATGTCCACAGGAACAAAAGTAATTTTGACAAAAATAGAATTTGGGCAAAAAAATGTTTTGTCAAAAATGTAGTTTTAACAAAAATAGCCACGACAAGCCAACATGGCGATGTGACCCGTGCCATGAAGATATTTGGTGCTCAAGGCAAGGGCACTTTGGCTGCATACCTAGCTGTTGATGCACAATGCATCTTTTCAACATAGTTTTGTGTGGGTTGAACCTGTGAGGTCACGCTATGGGATAGCCAGTCTTTCTAACTAGAAGGCCATTATGCTGTCCATGTACCCTTGAAAATGACACGGACCAGGCTTTATCGATCCCGTTAAGGATCCTGGCTTTTCACAGCAGAGAGAATAGGGAAAACTGTATTGTTATATAACAGTGGTTGTCAAAGTGGGGTCCAGCCAGGAACCCCCAGTGGTTCCCTGAGGGGGGTCCTCAGAAAATGACATAACATAATATTTTATGTTCTATGCTCTATTATGGTGGTCCCTGGCACAAAATATTTTTAGATGGGTATCCATGGCCAAATACAAATCACTACACTGTTATAGAACGTCAGAATGCAAGCAAGACATTTATTTTGTGTGTGTTTTTACAGTTCAGAACCCACTGGCAGCAAAAGAGACTGGATTTGAAAAGACCACATCTTAAAGCACAGAGCAATGCCTCGCTGCCTCTGACCATCGCACAAAATGGAATCAGAATTGTGCCTATCTGATGAATCAATCCCAGCTGGCGGAGGCAGCCCACAAAATGCCGAACCGGTGCCCGGCCCTGAGGCGACGGAGGACCTGGACTCCTTTAATCTGATCGAACCTCCTCCGTTGGACTGGAGGTCTGATACGTCGAGTGAGGCCGGTTCCGTCAGTCCTCCTGTGGGCGAGGCCTGTTCCCTGGGGGCCAGCGAGGACCCCAGCCTCCGTCCTCCTGTGGGCGAGGCCGGTTCCCTGGGGGCCAGCGAGGACCCCAGCCTCAGTTTTCCTGTGGGCGAGGCGGCAGGGCCGGGTGACATCATGGCCCCGGCGTCTCCGGATGCGAGTGACTCTGCTGCTGCTTCACCTGCGACGGTAGGCCCGTCGCAATTCACAATTATTTGAGATAGTATTTTGCATAATTGTCACAATTGTTTACATTACGTCTGTATTACATCTGTTTTTTGAGCGGCGCTAGGGTTATATAATACTCGATTGCTAGAGTGTTCAGTACCAGGTCTCCCTGTCTCTCCAGCTTGTTAGTAAACAGAAATTGCATTTTCAAGTCGGGATACCACTTATATCCGGAGAGAACTCACACAGTATACATCTATCAAACAACTAAAATTGGAAGTGATGACGCAAAGCAATGAATAGAAAGAATTTAAATGGAAGCCGATAAATGTACTCTCTTCCGATTGGCTCAAACTGGCAACGCACCTGGAAATGTATTATTAATTAAAGAGCTGGAGAGATGGGGAGACCCCTGTTATTAAACAAACACCCTATAGCTATAATTCCTATCACAACATAGTGCTTTAATCAATAACTATCACTTACCTTATTTTTTATAAAACATTATAAATAGTGAAATAGCAGATTTACAAGCTCACAGTGCATTACGATTTAACTGTCACAAGTCGTGTGACAGTTACATGTCACATAAAATGTCATGATGGCAACAACCGTACGTGCAGGAGGAAGAGGAGGCAGGGCAGGGCGAGATGGCTTCCACTCCGGACGTGAGTGAGCCTGCTGCTCCTTCGCCCGTAGACCGGCAGCCGGAGCTGGTGGGCGAAGAGAAGAAGATGCCAGTCCAGCTGGAAGAAAAAGATCTGGGAGTGGAAGATGAGAAGGCAGTGGAGCTCGTGGAGAAGGGTAAGGAGGGGGCTGAAGATGTTTTTCTCTGCCACAAATGTACTGCGTGTTATTTAGACGGATACTAGGTTCACTGATTAGTTGGTGTAAAGAAGGCTTTCACTCACATTCACGTCATATCGGTATTCGATATAGGTCGCCAGAGTTACCCCACTGAATATTGGTACTCCATATATGGAGATATCCGGCATATCTTAAACACATTATGTGCCCTTTCATTCTTTCAAAATAGCGACGTGGGGTGCCCATCCGATTTCGCAATTATTTTTATTTATTTTTTATTTTTCCCAAGACGTGTACAGACGGGCACTGCATGGGATAGTTCCGAGGACGTCTGTGGACATCTTGGGCACAAATTGTTAATAACACATCCAAGTCAACTATCTCGGTTAAGTTCTTACCGGACACCACTGGGGCGTGTTCTAGGACAACCAGTCCCCTTTGAGTAGTATTTTATAGGTATAATATACCTGGAGTTTCAATTGTACAGAATGTTATTTAGGTAAGATGTTGTTGAGATAGATGTTAGCTAGGTTCATTGTTCACCTGGTATCCTAGTCTTCTTTGAGGCTATTCTCTCTACACTCTATTTATGTGATTATTAACAAATCTATTGACCACTAGCGTTCATGCTTACTCTGTTTATTCGGATAAGAATGTCTGCTAAATGCCTAAATTGTAAATTGAAGACCAAGAGGATTCGGCTGTCGGGGTCGAGGGGCAAACCGTCGAGGAGGAGGAGGAGGAGGACGCGGTCATGAACGAGAGGCCGGGCGACGACGACGACCACACCCGCATTCACGCCCTCCTGAACCGCCTCCAGCTGATGGGAGAAGAAGAGGACCCTTGCCCCGAAACCCTGCTGAAACCCTTTCCCCACCCCTGCCACAGCCCTACAGAGCCGGAGCGCACAGCGGACACCGGCGCTTTGCACGAAGAACCACCTACCGAAACCACAGGCCTGCTCTTCTCCGAGAGCCACCAGAGAGATCTCCTAGGTAGGGCTGAAGCCATCCATTATCATCTTAGCAATTATTCAATCAATGACTATTTCAGTTATAATCGAATAATTAGAAAAGAATTGTTGCAAAAGAAAGTATACATCCACAAATTGACGTGATTTTTATTTATTTTTACTATTAGTCTGATTTACGTGCTATATAATATTTGTTGTGCAACAGTATCGTGGAACATTTCTTTGAAAAAAGCTAAATTGATTGAAATGGATGTCGTTAATTAGTTTGATTAAGTGCATCCCTCTCCCTATAGGACTATTGGAGTGCACGGAGATCGGACCTCCTCTGCGGCATCGAGCCGAGCCCCAGGGCTCATACCAGCGTGTGCCCTCAGGTACGGTTGCGTATCAAAGTTATGTTCCAAGTAGGAACACAATTCCAAATGGTTGGGTACCCGTACACATACTATCCTAAATCAGGTTAGGGGGTCCAGTAGGTTATTTCAGGAGAAAATGTTTCAGCATTGGCGATATCTTGGGTAATATACACAGTTTGCAGTAATAGTAAATACTATTCACTTCAGTTAATGCTTCCAATTATGAAAAATAGAAGGAAAAAAAAATAGAACCAACACAAGGTTGAAGGTTTCTTAATTTTGTCTCCCAAGAAAGAAATTTGTCTTGGACCCCAGCATACAGATACAAAACAATACACAATACAAGACAACAAAGGCACACATTGACCCGTACAACATTAAAAAACCACACACCAACATACCTAGTGCAAAAAAAATAAAAAACATCACCTCATAACCTTCGACCCCTACCCTGTCTGCCCTCTGCAAGGACACTGTTGGCACTGTTGGCAACACGGGGAATCTACCACAATCGATGAGCAGAATCTGAATCAATGAAATCCTAACGTTAAGCGTCCCAACCCACAGGGGATGTGGACGCCGTGGTGTCCGTGTCCTATAGCCAGCAGGATGCCCAGAGGTTCTGGCCTTGTCATACTGGTAACGGCCAGCAGCAGGCGCCGCTGCCGCGGTCCCGGGATGATTCGTTAGATTCTCTGACCGAGGAAGATGAGTACCCCGAACCCGTGTGGATGAAGAGGGGCGAGGAGCCTCCGCGAGAGGAAGAGGAAGCCGCTCGAGAGGGTGATCAGGTGGGTTGCATATATATATTTATTTATTTTTGTAATCAAATAATTGGTGTCAATTGTTATCATTTCTAATATGCAGTGCCTTTAACAACATCACCAACATGTTCTGTTCTATCTGAAAATATGTTGAGCCAGGGACCCCCTTGCGAGATTTGCATTGTTAAAATGTTTGAAAACAATTCCACCAGACGTCTCATTCGATCGATCGGCCATTATCAAAGAGCCGATCAATGTGTATATAGTGTTAAAAAAAAACTTGTTTTTGACTACTGGATATGAAGACATGTGTGAGCTGAGCATAGTCGAAAATAATCGTATAGATTAATTAAAGAATAAAAATAAAAACAGATTGATAAATTATGAAAATAATCGTTAGTGAGTCCTTGTTTTCTTCTATTCTGAGGGATAAGGAAAGTCACTTTACATACAGAAGTACTGTATGTGTAATGTTAAAGCCCAATTCATGCTCTGTCGTGTGATGGTGTCACTCACCTAGAATGGCACAGATTAGCAGATTTACAAGCTCACAACACAACAATTCAACACGTTGTGAGCTTGTAGGTCTGCTATCCTCATCTTGCAACATTCGAACACTCGAAGGAGCAGTGTATACAACAGTTCATCATCAACCAAGTTGAACATTAAATCTACTGCATTTAAGTAGCTTCTTAGTAGCCATCTATTTTGGTCTTATTAAGTAAAGTTAAGTAAAGACTTCCTCTTTTTGGAGGCAGAATACATTTATACTAGTAGATTACAGTGTATTTATTTTTCTTTTCTGTGTTTATTGTCACAGCACTTTTTCTTGTTGACAGTTGGAACAGCATAGTTTTGACTAGACCTAGAATGCCTGTGATCATTTAATTATACTTCGTAAATGTTCATGTATCTCAGGCATAGATCGCTTGCACCAGATCCTGGTAGATATGAACATTTGCGGCATAAATGTGATAAATGCTCCGTTTGTACTCACCCATTAAATAATTCCAAAGACGTGGAGTGAAATATGGTCCTCTAGTTTTATATCCATGTGAAAGTTCTGGCACAAAACGTGTATTTAGTGAATTATCTCCACTTTTTCAAGAGATGCACACGGACATCTTTCTCTCCGGGCGAGGGGGGCCGGAAACAATCGATGAACTGATTTTACAAATACGTCCTGTTTACCGCAGACGCCATCACCAATTGACCAGGGAAACACAAAAGTTTGCAGTCACACAATTGGCAGGTGGTGTGATTAATTACCCAGCACAAACGGAGCATTCATCACATTTAGGCCGCGTATGTTAGAGTTCTACCACAAATAAAAGAGGGTGTACTATGGCTCTGTATGTGAAATACTGTACATACTGTATGTAACAACAAGAGCCGTTCTAGGGCTAAGTTTTGACGCGCCGTTTTTGAACCACATGACATTCATGATTTTTTATTTCATTGCAGAGTGCCGACGACCACCCAGCCTATAAAGATGGTAAGAGTCACTCCGGCGCACATTTAATTCGGCTGTCATAATTACCGGCTGTGTGATTTTTGACATTTTGTCGCTCCTCTCCCAGTGCCTGGTCCTTGTGACCCAGACGACCTGCTAGACGGGGTCGTGTTCGGGGCCAAGTACCTGGGTTCCACTCAGCTGAAGTCGGAGAAGAACCCGTCCACCAACGCGCGCATGGCCCAGGCCCAGGAAGCCGTGGACAGGATAAAGGTGTGGGCCCGCCTCCACCCGATGCTGTGCAAATCTGATGCTCTTTGTTTGTTTATTTATTTGTTTGCAGTATTTCCCTGCCAGCCTTTGGTTGTCTTTTCTGTCGTAGCACTTTCAGATTTTAACCCATTTTAACCCAAGACCGGGAAAGCCTATACGTTGTTGTTAAACCTTTCAGACTGGGAAAGCAGCTGTGTAATTTTAGACGCTGCTATGTATATAGAAACACGACTTATTTATTATTTTGAATAAAGACATAGAAGATTTTCTGGATACTTAGGTTAGGATTCAGCAGGTGTTTTTAAAATCGACCTCGGGACTAAATGGGTTGTTAAGATGAGAGAGGGATTCCTGGATGGATGGAAGGAGAGCAACATCAATGTAGAAGTGAAAGAGGGAGCAGTTGGAATACTTGTAATATACAGCATAGTAAAATTATGATTACTATTTACTAAGCTGTTTTGTCTGCAGGCTCCAGAGGGTGAGACCCAACCAGAGACGGACGTGGATTTGTTCATCTCTACGCAGCGTATCAAAGTCCTCACTGCTGACACACAGGTAAGAACGTTGTACTGAAAATAGGCAACCTAATCCTATGAGCCTATAGGCAACCTATGAGGAGAGACAGTAGAAGGTGTGTGAGAGAGAGTGCACGTGAGTCTGTCTGACTCTGAACTAGCCAGTAATTTTATCTGACATATTATAAACAACCACATTCTGTAATTCAGCTCTAAGGTATTGGCCACAATAGTACATTATATAATAGTAGGTAGCGTATTAGCGTTTTATGTCATAATTGTGACAGGCCTAAACATACAGTAGGGTGTCCATGCCTTTCTTAAACCCTCTTTGGGTTCAAGTTACTTCCGTGTACATAATACGTGCGTATTATTTTGCAACAATCCATGGTTTATAACTTGGGGTTATCTGCTGTTTCCCAGGATGACATAACATCTTTGCTTACGGCTTCTGTGTAATTTATACACCTGCCCTTCACTTCCAATGCGGTAGTGTACCACAGCAGACATGATGATACTTCCCACACTAATTCTCTGTTTACTAATGAAATTTATGAAGTCCATTTTCCATGAATGACAAACAGTTCAAACTGTTCTAAAGCCCCACACGACACACAACTCATTGTGTTTCTGCTTCTTTCACTCAAAAAGCAGGTATATTTATAGAAATGTGGAAGTATAGTTCTCTACTCTTGGCACAGTCATGGATTGAGTAAACCTTGCTGACCGAGGTTGAATGTGGACGGGATGGTGATGGAAATGTTTTATGACATTTTTCTAATCATTGCTTACCTTCTCTATACTAGTTCTCTATAGTTTGGTTTGGATAAATGTTCATGTATGGTGCATGAGGACTCTGTCAGTCTTTAGGACATGTTTTAGGTTAAAGAGCCACAAATGCAACAACTAATGTACAAATCGTTCAATTTACATCTATGTTGCTAAATTTGCACAGTACTTTTCATGTTAATTTTGCACAAGGTTGACTTAGATTAAAGTTGTGCTGTTGCCTTTCTGTGAAATTCTATACATGTATATTGCTTCACAGCATCTTGTCATATGTGAATTATACCTCATGTACATTGTTCCAGAAAACTGTAATAGCCTACCATCATTTTTCCAAAAGTTATATTCACTCTTCCGTATTCTCCCATGTCAATATTTCAACCATTGATACACACACACACACAATAAAGCTAAATGCCTCCAAAGGAACATGGACATGCAAGGTTATGCACAAAATACCAGATAGGCCTATGTATTTTTACAAACGTTTAGGTCAAATGGAAGCCAAAGTGTCACATTTCACAGTTTCACACAGGGAAATGTTTTTTTAAATAGCTCTGTCTGAACTTGGCTCTGTCTCTCGCTGCATGTTTGTGGCATGATTTATCTTGTGTGCACTCACTGCACACCTAGCTCTGTGTCCAATTAGTTTGACTCAGGCCAGGTGTGACTGCAATCCCCAATCCCACGCAAGGATGCTTGGGTAATTTCTGAGAAGTGTTGAAGTATTTGGAGATTTTGGACAAAAACCGACTACTTCAAGGATGGACGGGCAGCCTCAGTCGACTCCCGTGGCACTTTCCCAGGTAACGTATAAACTCCTAATGTGTTGTGAAAGGCACTGATTTCTATCCAGGGGGTCATCAATGTGTCCAGTATAGTGATGGGAGATTAATCGGCAAACACATCGGTATCGGCCGATACTAGTTGTTTTTAGATTAATCAGCATCGGTTCTATTAACCAATCAGACCAATTAATTTATCGGTCCGATTAATCGGTCTGTCTTTACTGATAAACGAGCCCAAAGTAACGGCTTGAACAGATCTACAAGCTCACAATATTAAATGTAACGGTATTTAAGTTAAATCTGACTTGCCTAACTAAGCCTGCAGTGCAGATATGCTGTTGCATGTATTTTTCAGAATGGACAAAATTATTATAATCTTTTAATACAGAATGAGATCATATCGACATCGGTTATCGGCCGACGGCCATAATGGCAATTAATGTTATCAGATATCGATATCGGCCAAAATGTCTCATCAGCACATCCCTACTCCAGTACAGTTATGGCTGACTTGCCAGTCTCCAGGTTTTCTTCAGAAAGGGTAGTGCACACTGCACAGTTTGAACTAATGCAGAACTACACAAAAGTATGTTGACCTACACACTATGGCACATTTGGAGTCCACTGGCACTAGTGAAGTGTTTCTCAAAGTGTAAGGTCTATCTCTGATAATATTGTAAAATGTCCATCAAAAGTCGGCATGGTGATGACCCCTGTTTTTCTTTGGGGTTTTTTTCTCATATTTGACAGTCAAAATAGTTTTGACTGACCATTTTCTGCGAGACTAGTTCCCTCAACTTCCCTGTCCTGTGCATGCAATGTCTCCACCTAGTGGTGGTTCTATGTATAACCTATCGGGCAGTTTGACTTTGACCCTTTGAGGCTGCTGTAGCTGTCAGTGTGTTTACATTAGCAGGTTGAGTTTATGATGTGAAATAAAGCAAATTAGTTCGTTCTACAGAGCACAGGGAAAATATGCCTGTAAGTATGAACCATAGACTGGTATGAACACACGTGTAGTATGTTAAGCAGGTGAAGTATAATGGTTGTTTATGGGCTGGCTCGTTGTTTGTTAGCCGTGCTAATGTATGTGTTAGCTTCGAGCTAACACCTCTAAGGCTAACACTAACAGACTTGAGCTCTACAGTATAGCTCCGTTTGGAACCTCTACGTTTGGAGCTAAAGCGTAGACGTAGAGGTTCCAAACGGAGCTAGCTCTACACTAGTAGATTGAAGATGATTTTGCAGCTGTATTTGACCCGTTTTAGTTTTTTCTCTCTCATTTGGAGAACTGTTTACCTAATCGGGGGTTCTCAAAGTGAGGTTCACTCCACAGCAAATAAGCACAATTAGAGCATATAACATGAAAATTAGGTTAACTCTAGCTCTGGTCCATAGCAAGCAGTAGAAGGCTATGGACCAGAGCTAGGTTAACTCCAACATTAACCATATTTAATACTCTGGATATTCGAAAATAGCCTACAAGTTCACAATACAAAATAAATGTTTTTTAATTGTGAGAAATGTATTTTCACTTTTTCAGATAAGGGTCTTTTGGGCAAAAACAACATTTTGGGGGTCCTTGACATGACAATGTTTAGAACTACTAACCTAAAGAGGCCCCTTTTCCACCGGTTGGTTCCCAATGAGAACCGGTTCAGTTCTTTTTGGTTCTTAGTCCATGAGCCAGAATTGGAATGTTAATTATGAATTGAGTGGGCAAAACCATACCTATATTAGATTGTTGCCATCAAACTTCTCCAGTTGATTACTTACACGAAGACAATGATTTATTGTGTTACAGATTTTACATTTTAAATATGCAAAAAATTAGGCATTATGTATCGAAAATATGAAAAAGCTACTACTGTGGAAGGGTTATCATGTATTAATGTAGTTGTATTGATCCTATAAACAATTTAATATATGTCTAGTTTTTCCCGCCAATTTTGGAGCTCTGGCTCATGGACTAAGAACCGGCTAAAAGGACTGAACCCGTTCCCATTGGGAACCAACCGGTGTAAAGGGGGTCTGAGAGGGTCCCCTGGACCCCACTTTGAGAACCACTGCACTAGTCTAGGAACTAATATGCAACAGCTCTGTGACCTCAACCCCTGACTGTCCTTCTTGTGAATCCTATAGTCTTCTGAAGACGGCTGGACGCTGACCCACGTGAGTGGGGATCTGTTCCGCTGTCCAGAAGACGAGTCCTTAGCCCACTGCATCAGCGAGGACTGCCGCATGGGTGCAGGCATCGCAGTGCTCTTCAAGAAGAAGTTTGGTGGAGTGGACGAGCTGAAGGAACAGAGTGAGTCACTAGTTGATTAAACATTATCTGTTGAGTTATTGTTTAGTTCCACACAGTAGTTGTATTATTATTTTTGCCCCAATCGTGGGGAACGATGCCTAGTGGCAATCTGCACGTTCACCATGTGTGAATATTGATGATGCTATTTTCAACGAATGTTCACCCCAGAGAATTGGAGACACTAGGGTTTAACCCATTAAAGGCCTGGACAGAGTCGGTTTGTGCCTTGCGTGGGGGAGTCAAACGTACACAAAAAAAGTTTATTTTTACATAGCCCTTCCCCTACCTTGGTCTATAATCACTATTAATGTGCAATCATCTATGCGTCCACTAGATGGCAACCTGTGTGATGTTGAGTGACATTGAAACTGGTTTATTGTAATCCCAGACAGACTGATGGGTGAATACACCACCTGCAAGTGTCTGTGGATTGAGTAACCCCTCACTCTGCTTTTCTGCCCAACTCTCCCATAATGAGTCTCATATGACGCCATTTAAGACATTTGTGAAAATAAATCATCTACGTGGGTGACTTGCAGTTACTTTTAACTGAGTAGTAAACGTAAGATTTTCAGATTCTCACATACAGTATACTGCATGAAATGGATACTCGCATACAGTATACTGCATGAAATAGATATACATTTAACCCATTCCAGAAGGGAACCCCTTTGTGTTTTAAGCATTATGTTATACTATTTTCACCTCCGTTTCTTCAAACGATGTCATGTTGGCGTCCAGTGAAATAATGTGATATAGCCAATGCCTGGGTTTATGTGTACAACTGAAGCCGGAAGTGGCTTCCCTCTTGCTTCGGGGGTAGGAGGCACAGAGGAGGAAAACAAAACCTCGCTCTCTGCTGCCTCAAGCTGGCCAGGGGTATTCTTGCTCTGCTTGCGTCGAGGAGCGCTTCTTGCGTCACTTGTGCTCCGTTTGGATTGGGATTCACTCCAAGACTGACGGATCACGTAACTGACGTGACGCAACGGAAGAAATTTCTCACACTCGGATGCGTAGTGCTTTTTGCGTCGATTACGTTCGACTCTGTAAAGCACTTTTAAGACCTGAGGAGGTCGATTCTACAAATGTCTTCTGAAAAACCTATATTGCTATTCAGTGGTTCTCAAACTGTTTCATGTCAAGGCCCCCCCCCTCCCACTCTAACAATAATTTTGTTAAAGGGAGGAACTCTCAGCAGCAAAAAGCTTTAAAAAAATATATTCAATGTAGAGGGAATAAAGGAAGGGGGCTGAGGACTTACCCCTGGGGAAGCCCGGTCAATGAAGTATACAGGGTTTAAGTGGTTAATCTAGTGCCACCCTTTGCGAAACAAGGTGGTAGAACAGCTGGTAGAACAGCTGGTAACATTCTTTGTGTTTACTGTACGTCTTTCCACCCATACAGAAAAGATCTCAGGACAATGTGCTGTACTGAGAAGAGAAGGACGCTTTGTCTACTATCTGGTAAAGATTGAATCTCTCAAATGGTGTTATTATTACAGTGGGGCGGACTGAAAGTGGTTAATTCCACTATGATTTTAACAGCTAGAAGCTAATCCAAATGGAGAATGTACTGAATACGACGGACTATTCAGATCATAGATTTCTCTCTCCCCATCTACGGTAGAATTCTGTATTTAATGTAATCTAACAACTAAGATCTTCTCTTATGAGGGTCCCTGGCATCAGATCTTTTGAAATGGGGATCCATGGCAATACATTTCTATTCATCCATGTACTGTATGAATTAACTGTTGTATTGCATTAATTTGATTGTATTCCAACTGTTTTGCAGATCACAAAGAAAAAGTACTGCAACAAACCCACGTATGACAGCCTCAGACAGAGCCTGGAGGGCATGAAGTCTCACTGTATAAAGAACGGTGTGACCAAAATATCAATGCCAAGGTTTGTACAATGTTATGTCAACAGAGCATTGACAAACCAGGTCCATGAAAGAACCTTCAAATATACAATAGAGATTTTAGTTCCAGCTACTATATTTGTATTAATGTTTTTGTCTCTCTCTCTCTCTGATCTGACAGAATTGGTTGTGGCCTTGATCGCCTGAAATGGGATGGCGTGTGTGAGATATTGAAAGATGTTTTCGAACACACCGATATCAATATCACAGTCTACACCCTCCCTGAGACCACAGTGAAGAAGGACCAACCGCCCAGCTGATTGATTGAACTTTTGTTTTACTTATTATTTAATTCCTAAGCCACCTTCCGATAACCCCTTGTTGATGCTGCTTGCTTTGATAAAACGGTAAAGCATCCGTGTCATTTTAGATTTGAGCTATGATATATATAGCACATTTGTTGACTATTGTTTGAGCACCACTGATACAGAAAACTGTATTTAGAAGACATTTCTTTTTAGAATTGTCACCAGCTTCTTCTCCTAAAGGTGAGGAGTTTCACCAGGAGGGCGTGAATACACGTGGAGGAGCGTTCATGGTGTCCTTCACAGTTCTACACCCCCACTCAACGGGCTCAACCTGTAATAGTCGTTAGCGCAGCCACTTGTGTTTATTGGGACCTGATTGACGGAACTTGTAATAATACAGGAAATGTGATACTTGGGTGTTTGCTAAAATGTTTGTAAATAAATACTGTAATAATAAATACAAATGCTGTTCTACAAATGCACGCGTTGCTTTATTGAATGCTTGATGTTGTACATTGTCCTATATTTTCTCAGTGACTTTCTTTTTTTTTCATTTTACTTTTCACTTTAATTAGCTGTTCTTCATTTGCTGATACCTACCTTGTTATAATCCTGAACTACATAAAGCCTTCCATTGATCTATTTACAAGCCTGTAGATGAGCTATTTTTAAATTAATGTTCACCTATTATTATGAAGCTTTAGGTTTAAATGTGGTTTAAATATCACTTGTTTTTAAACGGTTAATGAGGATGGATGGAACATAAATGCTCGGTAGACTTCAGACCTCTTCCAAGAAGGCAGCCTGTTATTGTGATCTGGTGTACTGTGTATGGTTCAAATGACCGGAGGATACAGAACGGAATAAACTAAAGAATGCATTGAACCTTTGGAAAGATCTTTATTTTTTTTTGCCTTGCTAGCAATGATGCGGCTGATGTTTCTGCCATCCACCTCCATCCAGTCCGATCTAAATCCTATCTGTGCCAAGCAGTTTGATATGAGCGAAACCACAATCAAAATATTTAACTCGATCAATTCAAATTGATCCTTAAATGAATCCTTGAATTTATATCAATGTTGCTAAAGTGATCTGTAACATGCAATGGTGTCCATTGCACTGTACGTGTGCATGAGTTGAATGTATTGTAAACAAAATTTGACCGCTTGTGGTTGTTGAAAATGTTCACTTCTTTCTTTCTCTTCAAAGGAAACTTGTCTCTAGGTAACACAAAGGCGATCAATAAGAATATAAAATGCATACATCAATTATTATGTGGTATGAAGGTAGGAAACTGGGGGCGGGCGTCTTAAGTGTATTGAATGGACATTGGGTGAAATTTGTTAACCTCCAGAACGTATTGCGTAAAAAAAACAAGAAAATAAATATGGTGTAGAAAGTTCCCCCGTCCTCTCTGTTGCTTACAGTTCTGTCATGAGCTCCATATGCGTCTGTTCTTCTTCCAGGAGGCGATGATGGACCATTCTCTCCAGATGATCTCCTACATCGCCGACATTGGCAGCATCGTGGTGCTGATGGCGCGCAGGAAGCAGCCTGGCCGCAAGGGACAAGACGCCGAGCCGGCTTCCAACTCCTCTTCTTCGTCCTCCTCTGGACCGCCGCAGAAGAAATTCTGCATGATCTGCCACGTCTTCTCTTCGGATGATGTGAGTAGGGGTGCAATCGGACCAATTGATTTGTCGATATCGGATCATTAGACATTTCCGTTGATAGAATAATCGTTGGGAAAAAGCTCAATAGTTGCGGCCCTCCAGCCAGTTGCCAAAATAAAAGTGCTGTCTCTATCCTTCCAGATCAGATGCCAGCTCCTGCTGGGTGTCTTTGTGCCCTCCGGGCTCATGTATCATACTATTCAATTCTATAGTATTCTATTTGAATTCATGACGTAGTATGCCTTTGTTGATAGTCCACAGTGAGGAGAAGATACAGGACACGGGGAGACAGGGTCGGGGAGTTACAGACATCAGAGAATAGGTGCACCTTAACCCATTCTGAACGGGTACCCATTTTGGTGTTAGCACTATGTTATGCTTTAGCAGATCTACAAGCAGATCTACAAGCTCATAGCGCGCCACCGAGTGGCGCGCTACGAGCTTGTAGGTCTGCTATTTTTGAAAAATCGAAGAACGACTGACATTTGTAGAATCTGATCTCAGGTCAGAATGGGTTAATCAGACCAGTGTGTGTCCAGTGGAAACCTTGTATGAATCTGATCTCAGGTCAGAATGGGTTAAACCTACCAACCCTCTCCTCCTCTCCTCAGGCCCAGGTCATAGCCCAGGCTATAGGCCAGGCGTTCGGCGTAGCCTATCAGCAGTTCCTCCAGACCAACGGCATCAAGCCCAGTCAGCTGAGGCCCGGAGAGTACAGTGACTTCCTGGGAAGCCAGGAGCTCTACAACGGAGATCTGGTCCACTTCTCTGACTCGCAGAACATCAGAGACGTAAGCTGTAGACGCGGCAGAACCTGTTGGTTTGAACTCTGCCGACATTGCTATAGTCTGCTGTTGTACTGTTGTGCACTACAATCTAAGTGATTGTTGTTCAGTTTTTGGTTAATTTTTTTGTTTGTGTGTGCAGTGAAATTCAATCATTAAAATTTTAAGCTTTGCCATGCATTGTAAGCTTGTACATTTGATATTGCCATTGTCACTGATCTTTTTTTGTTTTTTAACTTACTGCCTAGAATAATGGCAAACTTTCAATACAGCAATGCACTGATATTAACCCCTTTTGGGCGGGAACCCCTTTTTATTTGGTGTTTTAAACATTATGTTATAATTTAGCTACCGAGTGGCGCGCTACGAGCTTGTAGGTCTGCTATTTTTGAAAAATCGTGAAAATGTGGCGCAAATCTTAAGAATATATATTCTTTCAAAGTGAATGTTTTTTAACTCGGGCCTGAATGGGTTAAAAAGAAAATGTACTTTGTCATTTCCGCGTTGGAATCCCTAATTACATTTATTAAAAGCATGTACTTTTGAATACTATATTTTTTTATAAAGTACAAAACTACAAACGTTTGCGTGCCTCCTCCCCCCCCATCCAGGTGATCATCACCAAGCCGGCGGGGCAGATCGTGGGCGTGGCGGTGGTGGAGTCGGGCTGGGGGTCCATCCTGCCCACGGTGGTGGTGGCCAACATGCTCCACGGAGGCCCCGCCGAGCGCTGCGGAGACCTCAGCATCGGAGACCGCATCATGTCCGTCAACGGCACCAGCCTGGTGGGCCTCCCCATCACCGCCTGCCACAGCATCATCAGGGTGAGGAGGGAGGCGCTTCTTCTTTTTAAGACTTTATTTTTTATTTATTGATGCAGCAATGAATAAACATAATGTGTACACTTTGTTGTATCCGACATGTAAATATCCCCCCCAACCAAGGTCAGAACAAGACAAAGACAGACAGTACAAGACAGTAAAAGTAATTAGTAAACTAGTTTTGAAAGTAAAGGGAAAAAAATGAAAAAAAAAAAAAAACAGCATTTTCCATCAGGGTATGGTATTACATACATTGTATCCATCATTCAGTTTAGATAGTAAATTGCTCTATATCCAACTGTCTACTTACTGAGGGCCTCTAACCAGAGGTCGCCCAATGTCAGACTTGGTGTGAGGTATCAGATTGTACAAGGGTTCTTACACCTTTTTGACCTAAGATCAGATTCTAAAAACGTCTTCTACATCCTGACAGTTTTCTGAAAAAGCCATGTTTCTATGTCAGCCGTTCTTCGATTTTTCAAATATAGCAGACCTACAACCTCGTAGCGCGCCACTCGGTGGCGCGCTATGAGCTCGTAGATCTGCTGTTTTTCAATATCTAAAGCATAACATAATGCTATAACACCAAAAGGGGTTCCCGCCCCAAAATGGGTTAAACCTTTTCATTTCAACAAGGAACCCCCATAACTCTGAAAGTGTAATTAGAATGGAAACAAAATGGTTGTAGAACTGGTTCCTTCCCGGTCTAGATTCGTGAAACCTTGGTGCTTTCACGGAACTGGCTGAGATCACCTGGCTTGCGGCCAACTGAACCCCTAAATGCTCATACATAGTCTGGATTTACGGTGGTGGGGTGACCACCGAACTACAACATGACGTCACGAGCCGCCACTGCTCCAGCCCTTCTCTCTGTTTTTACTCACCACCGCTCAACGTTATTTCAGCTCCGGTGGTCAGCTCACCACCGGAGCGGTGGTCACCTCACCACCGAAAATCCAGACTATGAATAGGCCTTAATTGTTCTGATGAGCAGGACCAACCTGCTCATCAGAACAATTAGGGGTTCAGTTGGATGCTTTGCATCATTGCATGGTTTCCTCTACCATCGCTGTGTCAGTGAGTGAATCCATGCAACGTGTGAAGCGCTTTGGATAAAGGTGAACTATTATTTTACAGCTGAGCATAAGTAGTCTATTTGATTGATTGAATATTTTATTAACTGTTTGCAAAAGGTACAGTTATAGAATAATGCTAAAACGATAACGCAAAAGCTGTGTATTAAATGAATGAAGACATGAAGCAGTAAAAGTATATTTGCAGAGAAACATTGGGCAGTGATGTCTTTTGGCAAGCTACCTGTATAAGACTTCTATAGCATTAATATTTTATCCAGCTTGTTTTAGATGCATCTCTTTAGTTCATTTAGGTCATTTTACATGAGCATTTTTCCCTGAACTTATTGAAAGTGAGTTTGCGACTTGCGTAATATAATAATTTACTAGTACTATTAATTAGTGCCTTGTGACAGTACATGTCATTTATGTTTCTGGATTTTCACAGTTTATAATCTAAAATCTTCTTGTTTCAATAACAGGACTTGAAAGGCGAAACCATTGTGAAGCTCAGCATTGTCCACTGTCCTCCTGTTACCATGGCAATTATCAAGAGACCAGACCCCAAATACCAGCTGGGTTTCAGTGTGGAAGACGGCATTGTACGTCACTGTTCAGATTGTTGAATTGTCGAATTTTTGTTTTTCATGTTTGATCATTTGTACATGTTAATAATCAGTGAGAGTTTAAGCTACAGTATATAATCTATAACCAGTGTTGGAGGTAACGGCAATACATTTTTTGGGGTAACAGCCTACCGGAGTAATCTAACACATACGTTTGCAAATAGAGAAATGTAGTTACCTTTTCCAAAATAATGGCGTTACTTGGTTACAATTAAGACCTATATTCCCCTATTTATTTTTTTACAGTCTATGATATTCCCCTGTTATTTCTGTTGCCACAAAGGAAAATTAATCCATCTGACGTATTTGCGCTCTGTCAGACGTGTGAGGCTGCTGCAAGCAGCACGGTCATGGGTGTTAACACGAAAATCAGTGACCCATGCTTTGAAGTCTGTGGTAATCATTCTAATCTACCGTATTCAATAGGTCACCACTTTTGGTGTGACACACGACTGGGCATGTTTACTTTCCGTTGCCACACACGTGTGCGAAATGGCAGAGATTGTGAGAAGACGGAGAGTTTATTCTCTATTTTTGGATTTATTGGTGAAAGGAGGAGATCAACATCAATGAAAATTAGTCAAGGCGAAGGCCCAGCACAGCTCCACAACACTCCAGTAGGCAGCGCTCTTGATTTTCTTCTCTTTTTTTTTTACCAAACTTTAAAGTGAGGACACCGGTGGGTTTGAATTTCCGGCAACGGCAGTAAATTACTTTTCTCAGAAGGTAATCCTGTATGTAATGTAACGGAATACTGTTAGAAGTAACGTTCCCCAATAACACGGTTTATAACTCTCACTTGGGCCTTCATCCCACTAAATGTGATGCGTTTTCTATTCAAGCAAATGTCCTGGGGTGAGAATTCTACCAAAATAACAGATGTACAACCTTTGTAAACCCTGCAGCATTTGTTCTGGGGTGGTACTTACGTGGTTTTGTTTCCGACTGAATTCTGAGAATCTTAAGTTCTAACTAAAATGGATGTCTGACTTTAACAAATTCCTCTCCTTTCCTACCAATCAGATCTGTAGCCTGATGCGGGGAGGGATAGCGGAGAGAGGGGGCATCCGCGTGGGACACCGCATCATCGAAATCAACGGGCAGAGTGTAGTAGCCACGCCTCACGAGAAGATCATTCATATTCTGACCAATGCCATTGGGGAGGTGAGATGGGATTCTAGCTAGCAACCATAAGTTTAGACTAGGGCTATGCATTGTTTTATTTTATTAAATGAATCATATTTTTTTTGGAATATGTCAGTGAATCAGCAACAATACATTCAAATTGTTTTATTTTATTTTATATAATTTACTAAAATGAATTAGTCTGATTGACCACTAATTTACACTCCTTTGTTGTGCAGAAATAGAGAAAATACCAGATGTACAAGCTTACTTTGCATCACACGTAGATTGGCTAATAAATAAGAAATCTCCCTAAAGCGTATTATTGGTGATGCATTGGGAACAATTTTACTATTGATATTTTATTTTCATAATTGATTAAGTTGATTAATTGGATTTACTGTGGCACCCCCTAATGTTACAGTATATTGATTTTTGACCCTCTCTTTGGACAGATTCACTTGAAGACCATGCCGGCCTCGACGTATCGCCTGCTAACTGGACAAGAACAGGCAGTGTTCCTCTGAGAGGCCGATTTAAGGAGGGACCTCCTTGCCATTTTAATGCAGGACAGAATTTTTAGAAGCAGAATACTGTATTCTACTGTTGACGCCTTCACACCAACCTCAAGCACATTATGCAATGTATTGTATCGTTCCATAGGCTGCTGTTACTTGTCATACTAGAATCAGAATCATCTTTATTGCCACATCACAGGTTTACAAGTGTAAAGAAGTGATGATGAGTTTGTCAAGCGATATATTTTTGAATTTGTACAGTGCGTTGGATTGTTGCCAAAAAATAGCTGATCTGCAAGCTGTTTTCGGCGAAGAGATTTGGTGTAGAGGGAAATATTAGGGACCGCAGTCAACTAATATAATTATATACGGTTTGACTTGATGTGGTTTGAAATGACGGGTCTAAAGATGGTTCTCAATATGTATTTATCTGATATTTAACAAGACAGATGAAATAGTAGCGGACATACAGAGAGAAAGAAAGTATTTTTTTGAGCTACATTTTTACATTTCTGGGAAAGATTCCGTTATGAGTCTTCTCATGTCTTCCACCTTGCTATGACACCAGTGTGCCTGAGCAGAGTCATAAGAATCATCAGTCCGTGATGTCCAAAGAAAGCATATTTTGAGCTGCCAGCTTCTTTCCAACATGCATTTCTATAGTGTTGAAGCACTCCTCTACCTAGTGTCCAAGCATTGCACTTCCCAAGCTCTCCGCTGCCAGCATATTTTGCCGGAGGGCGCTGGGTACTACAAGCAGAAATTCTTTCACCTTTTCACCTCATTTGATCCTCTTAAAAGTGTCTTGACACAACGTGGTCTTTTACGACCGTTACCACAACCATGACTAGTCCATGTTTACCAATGTTTCGGCTAAGCTTTTTTGTGTTAATTACGCAGATGACTGGAGCAGCGGTTGATGCACAATGCGTGCATCAATAAACGCAGTGTGGACACAGCCCCTTATGGGCTTCCTGAGCAGAATCATGCAAATTGTTAATGATAGACTGTACTTGACAAGGACCGTCTTATCACAAGGACTCCTTGTGATATGATTATGGTCTTCCACATACTGGCATTGAGCTGCGAGTGTTACTCATAGCTGACAGAGTTGGTCCAGGGACTCAAATTCTTGAGGGCTTTGGAGGACCTGACGAATATTCCAGTTTTTAGGTGATAACCTAACCACAGCGGTGTGGTTAGTAAAAACAGGGAGGTGTTTGGGTGAGCGGTGAGCGGTGAGTTGCGTACACTGCGGCTCAGTGACGTCATGTTGTAGTTTTCCCCAAACACTGCAGTGTGTAGTAGTAGGTTGTCACCTAAAAACTGGAGTATGCGTGAGCCTTTACAAGTCAGTGAATCGGACTCATCGGAGAGTGTGCAAGTGGAACCACCTGGGCCCGTTGTTCGCTCTCAGAGTTATGGGAAAGTTTGAGAACCACTGCTGTTATGAAATAGCATTTTATTACAATGCTTTTGCGTATCATGCCCATTATTCTACTTTTCTACTGCTTTTTAGCTCTGTGCCTGAAAGAAAGAAGGTTATTTGATAAAGGTATATTTTTAAGAATTGTTTTGGATGTCCATTAAAATTATGTATATGATGTCTTATTGATGTTCATTGCAGTATTGTTATGACTTGTTCCTGTGTCTGTGTAAAGAGCTGTGCACACTAAGAACAATCTAGTTTATAAAATCATACTAACTCAAGTGGATGGCAAAATTCACACCACAACTGTAACACAAACAGTGGTGAACGTTGTAGTTTTACTAGCATTATAGTTGTGCTTGGTGTGAATGACCATCCCGTCATTGAAAGATATCGATATAGATGTATGGATAAGTCTTGTATACACTTACAAGAGCCAAGAGCACTTGGTCAGTGTGATGTCACACAACACAACCTGTTGCCAAGCACGGGGCGGCAGTGACTCGGATGGTAGCGTGGTCATCTTGGAATCCCAAGGTTCCAGGTTGGATTCCCCGGCTCCTCCTGGCTATGTGTCGAAGTGTCCTTGATCAAGACACTGAACCCCTAACTGCTCCCGAAGATTATCCCTTGTCCTGGTTTCCTATGCCGACAGTGTGTGTGTGTGTGTGTGTGAGAGAGAGAATGACTGAATGTGAAATGCATTGTACAGCGCTTTGGAGAAAAAAAGCTATATGAATGTAGTTGCGGGTCTGTAACTCACAATTGACATTGCTATAGCTCGTGTTTGATCTGATATGGTTATAATTATGGCTATATGTGTATGTTGAAAATGTACATGCACATTTTTGTATTAATCATTTGGCAACTTTATTGATTATTATTGAATTATTGAATTCTCTGTAGCACCCATCTAATTGATTGATATAATTGATATTGAAAGATGTCCCTTGCATTGGCAAAGGCTTTTGTGTTACAGTAGCTCCCCATGCTGATATTTCATACATTGATATTTTGTGTACAGGTGATTGCACCTACACTGCGCTGAAATGACTTGACCCTGAAAAACTCATTTCTAACTTCAACTTAAAAGTTTATTGTCACATTGCAAGCATACCAGTATAAAAGAGTGGGTCAATTATTTTCTGTACAAGCTCCCACGTATTACATTTACAAAATGGATAATCAGTAGAGGAGGGGGGAGAAAAAAAAGGACATATCAAATACTAAAACATATTCAAATATAAAGATGTGATGCCACCCAAACTTCTATTCATATTTTGTTCACAATAAATTATTTATATTGATTACATTCTTTTTACAAGTAACACTGTCACGGATTCGACACTTGTGACAGACAGGCTGCTCTGGGATGGCGAGGTCGAGCCACTTCTGGTTGCTGCTGTACTGGTTATTCATGACAGTGGTGTTGCCAGACGAGTGGAGACGGTTCGTTCCCATCACCAGCGGCAGCTCCACACACAGCTTGGACGTCCCAGGAACATCCACACAGACCTGAGGAAAGGTAGAGGACAGTTTTAGCATAAACTCTTCGCTGTATATGAGCACATGTATTATATAAAACAAGCTTCTTTTTTTTTACAAATATATTTATTTCCCGAGTATCACAATCGGCAGAGCACAGGGTTCCGTTCCCACTGGGACCACAAACTGATACTAAAGAAAATGACATGCACTCTGACTTCGGTACATCTTCCATCGAGTGGCCTATTTTTTCCCCCCTCATTACAAACCCACTAAGAACGGAGAATAAAAATGCTTACCCTGAGCATGTACTCCACTTTGATGATGCGGCAATGCAGAATGGAGGAGGGTACAACGGAGGGGATCTTGATGGCGCAGCCGTGCCACAGCTGCCTGCGTCGCGCTCCAACCGCGTCGCCTTGCAGCGTCGTCACCACGACCTGCTTCTTTTTCAAGTTTCCCTCGTTGATATAGGTCTGCACCTGGGTGATGTAGACCGTGGGCACCAGTGGCCGAGGGGTGGAGTTGTTGAACTCTGCGAACACAGGAATGACCTCGCCTGCAAGCACAATGGGGGTGGGGGGTGGGGGGGATAGAGATTTAGGATGGTAGTACTTTCATTTTTCTGATCTCAGTCAGAACAAAGAAAACACTTTTTATTGACTGCATGGCAGTAACCGAAATGGCATGTTGATTAGAAAAGAGCTTCTCTTACCTGGTGTGTAACCTGTGCGGTCGATCTTAGCCCTTATGGACACCTGTCCAAGGTTTTGTACCCACACACGTGCCATCTTGTCTTTGGTGCAACCTTGTGGCGCCTGAAATCGGAAAAACATGTTTACATGAATGACTATACCGGCAACGCCATATAGAAACAAGGAAATGTTTTGTCACAGCCATGCATGGGGTCTATGAAAGGGATACAGTTGAACTGCATGCATCTTCTTACCAGTAGGGCGGGTGTGTTGATGTCGATGGGTTGGATGACAGTAAACTCTTTCCTGGTCTTCTTGTCAGTGGCCCAGGGCCGATGGAGCTTCACTTTCACCCAGTAACGAATGCTGCCGTGTTTCCCCTCAAAGGATGTCCCCAGGCGTTCTGGGAGCTGGAAACTGAAGGGGAACTCATGTATGCCTGCAGAGAGTGTTGTCAGCTCTCCGTTATCTGATGGGGAAATAAACAAATAAATACATGTTAGTATGCTCTCATAATATTCATTTCCATTATTATAGTAATAACAAATCACTACCCTTTACCCGTCCCTAACATATAGGCCTACATTAACATTAACGCAGGATAATCAACAAAGTGTTTCAGTCTATTTCTGTAAAAACATTAAATGGGTTTGTTTTGAGACCTGCAGGCTGCAGCCAACATTAACACTAATTGCTGCAATTTAAATGTTAAAACACAAAATGTGTTTTATGTCTGTTTTAATCATCTGATTCATGCTCGAAGGAAATAATTATTAAAATCCCTGAATTCCCATTTTAAAGATATTTTCGTCCAAATTATATTATTTCCATCCAATAAGCGCCACAATGGATATGGATCATGATACGAGAACATTGAACATTGATAGTGACCTGCATGCAGAAGCTCTTCTTTCAGGTCCAGATACTCCACGTCCTCCCTGTAGTAACAGGCGTCAGCAGCGATGAGGAAGCGGGTTTTCGCGATGCCCTCGGCGTGCAGTCTGATAGCCTGCACTCTGCTATGTCCACTCAGCTCCAGAACCACCTTGCCGGACACCACATCTCCACTGCTGAACTCCGGGGGAGAGCTGAAGACGATGGAGAACTTTTTCAACTTGTCGAAAAGCATCTTGGGTGAGATCTCTAAATGTGTGCGTCCACAACACAGTGTGATTTCTTAATCCTTCCTTCTTTCCCTAGCCCAGAGGTAAGTTCTGCTTGCTTCTGTTGTTGAGTTGAGCAAAGGATGTGTGGATAAGATCTGCATCTGAGATGAGCGTCTTTATAGCAGAAGGGGCGGAGCCTCGTGTCAGTGACAGGCTGTGATTGATGTGAAGAAGTGAAACCACTTGGGCATCATGGGGGGTGTCTCAGAGAAACTTCTCAATTTGAATAACAATTTAAATGTGTCCAGATTGATTTCCTGTTGCACTCGTTTGTAAATACTATATAGCCTATCATTTTAAAAGCATACAAATGGAATTCAAACCCAAAATGGCAAGTTAACACTAGCCTACTAAAAAGTTAAACACATTTCAGTTATTTTAGAACAGTTTCTCAACCAGTGGTCCATGGACCACAAGTGGTCATGACAATTACAAGGCTAAACATAGGCTATTTGTTACTTTCCTTATCAAAAATGTGCCCATAAAATGTAAGACCTTTTGAACAAATGGCATAAGAGGGGGGGGGGGGGGGGAGTTTAAATTAAATAATGACTGTTATAAAGGCAAAAGGCTTGTTTTTTGTGCTAGGCATATTATAGGCTTGTGTAGGCATATAAGATTTATACGACTCCTTTATAAATGTTTATAATAATCATGATTCATGTATGTGGCAACTTTATTATTTATTGGTCATAATGCATAAGGTCAGTGGAACAGCACATTATAATTAATGTTGTTAGGTAGTTACTTTGTTACACGTTGTTAATAACAACTCTTATTAAGTCTACATTATAATGTATAGGTAATGATGCATTATACATGTGATTATAAGGCATGCTTCACGCCATAATTAGCTATACTCCAATTTTTAGGCTAATGCTTAATTTCCAATATTGTATATAGCCTACTTTTACTTCTCCACATCTCAGAGACAGAAATTGTACTTTTACTCCACTACATTTTTTTGGGAAAACTTTAACTATAGTTTACTTCGTAGATTTTGATTATTATTTAAAAACATAATGTAACCACTTCAGCCATATTTAACCTTTGGCTATTTTCTGGTTTAAGGACTTCAGTGTTTTGTACACACACTTGTATGTCTAAGTACAGAACAAAGAATGTTTGTTTTTGCCATCTTTGTTGAAGAGTCTGGGCAATTATGTTTTAGTTTATTTTGTGCCATTGTTGTTTTAGTTGGCTAAGACTAGATAGTTTAAGTAGCCTAGGCAGGCCTAAAGTTCAATGGATTGTTCAAAGACTGAGCTTAAATCAGAATTTGCTACCAAAAGTAACACTAAGTCTTCCTAGGTTAAAATTACTAGGTTAGGTTTCTGGTGGTTTAGGTTAATTCTAAGTGGGGAACAAAGAACCTTTTTTGCATGGTGGGGAACATAGAACCTGGGGAACATATAGGTACGCTATGAGGTTTAGTTTCAGTGAAGGGGGATTTGTCAACATTTCTATAGGCTGTCTAGACACACATTGTACTAATTGCTTCTGATTGTCATGTACACATGTATATGAATAATAATGGGGTGAAACTATAGTGATGTCTGACTATATGTGCGATGCCAAGTTTCATCATCATCACCATCATATCACACCACACATTAAATGTGTGTACATGACAAGGAGAGCAATTATGTGTGTCAGACAGGCTATACACATTGAAACAACCCCCCCTTCCCTGAAACTTAACCTCATACGTATGCACATTTATTATCAGTGGTGGAAAAGGTATAGGCCTACTCTTTGTTTTTAACTTAAGTAAAAGTATCAATACTGCAATGTAGAAACATTTTGCAAGTAAAAGCCAGATAATTATTGAAATAAAAATAAAAGTAGTCATTATGCAGAAAGTTATCATATAGGCTAGCTATGTCTAAAATGTATATATATAAAAGTTAAAAATGAAGTGGTTAATGTAGTCTGTTTTGTACTGGGTGCCGGGCAGCTAAAGTGAATATCAAATAGCCTATCGAAATAATGAATGAAGGAAAACACACTGTCTGGGGTGAAATAAGGCATATCCCTTTAATTCATTGAGTAATTAAGTGTATTGTTTAAGTCAGACATCCTATTTGCACAGAGCCCACTTCCAAAAAAAAAATCCAGTTTCGAATTGCAGGTGACCTTTGAGAGCGGTTTTGAAGGAGTCAAGGGATTTGCATGTCTTAATGACTGTTGGTAGGGCGTTCCTATAGTACAGGCTATTAGTAATGGTCATAATGCATTTATAAACTCAGTGGACCAGCACATTATAAAGGTACAGGTAAATAGTATGATGCGTTAACACTCGTTATGCATGTTTATAATAACTAGCTAAATTAGTTAAGGTATAAATGAAGAGTGATATGTCATATGGGAAAATAAATAGACCTAGCACATTGATTGATTGAACTTTTTATTTCACACTGTATGCAGAATGGGTACATTTCAAACGAAAGCACAACTCAAAGACAAAAACTGCTATGGACTTAATCGTTTACAACAAATTCATCATAACATAAATGCGCCCACCACACACACACACGCACACACACTGTATACACGCATGCTTTTCACCCGGACAATAATATTTTTGTAATATTTTCATAATGATAATGTTGCTGATCTTGGTGGGTCTTGACTCTTTATACCTCCATGATGCTGCAGTGACAATGTGACATAATAGAATTAAGGTAGGTTTGTATTCTCCCTGCCCACATCCCTGTTTTTTTTTCTACAGGCAGTTTATAGAATGATACCGTCCTCCACTATGCTGGGCTGTTTTCTCTCCTTTTCTTTTTTTCACTGGACCATTCTCACATGTCCCCAGGTACCCGCTTCAAATGTATAGGCTACCAAAGGAGCTCCATAAATTTTTTTAGGAATATTTTTTAAATAATAGGCTACCCACATTTTTCACCGATGTTGTCCCCCTATATAATTATGATTCGTTCTGTGAAAAGTCATGGTGAATCTTTTTTTTTTGTGATCAAGTTTTTATTTTATTTATTGTTAAAAGAAAAAGGGGGTTTCCCCCACCCCACAGATTGAACAGCGAAACAGATACAAAATGACAATACATCCATTGTGAGACCTCAAGTTTACGGGGAGGTTTCCATCTTAGGACGAGTCATGGTGAAATATGAAAGAAGATAGCCTACCTCAAGTTGCCATGTACGGTATTGCTGTAGGCCTACTTCAATATATTTTGATGATATTCTTTTTATGATAGCCTATATATTCCATTGGGTAAAATATAGGCCTATACCCGGTTTAGTGATGGTTTGACAAAAGTTAAGTTTAGTGTTCTAAGTTTAAGCTCCCTTCCCAGTATCCCCACACTATCTAGCATGGCCTATTTGTTCAAAATGGATTTTCTTTTAAAACATATTTTTACAATATTGTTTAACATTTCCCGTGGATCACCTGTAATTTGTCTAGGCCTATATTATGTCAGACTAATGACTACTCGTGGTCCGTGGACCACAAACCAGTGCAACAGGTAAATCAACCTGGAGTCCTGGACTCATTTAAATTGTTCTATGAGAAGTTTCTCTGAGTCTGAGACCCCCCCCCCCCCCTTTTCCCCCTCACTATATGTTTCTTTTCCCTTATTTTTGCTTCCTTTATGATGAATTCCTGTTCTGTTCTTAGACTATATGGAAGAGTCTATTTCTACGTCTCTAAATGTTTTGATGAATTGAACTTGGTGGACCCTCTTGTCTTTGTATTGAGTTTGTGCTCGAAATGTACTGCAATTCTGCAAACTGTTAATACATATTTCAATCAATCAATGAGACATCCATGAAAAGTGAACTTTTCTTAGAAGAGATTAATTTGAAGCACAGAATCCAATTTCAGTTACAGAGGGGTGGTGGAAGTTTTACTTCCTCTCACTCCTTTTCGGATATGCTTGAAGATTTCATACTTTTTGCTTTTCCTTTTATTTCTTCATGCTATATTTTAATCTAATTATTTGAATTGTTTTTCTTTGTGATGAAATGCAAAGAATTGTTTCTGTTTTATCTGTTTTATATATGACAAAAACAAAAACAAACAAACTAACAAAGCTCAGTGGTTTCACCTAAAGAAACATCAATCACAGCCTGTCACTCACTAGACTCCGCCCCTTCCATCCACGCAGAGTCGCAGACTATTAAGGAAGGCGTACGCTCATCAGATCTCACATTCTCAACTCAACAGAAGCAAGCCGAACTTATCCCTGGAAAATAAGGATATAAATCACATTAGCGTGGGAATAATCTCAGGAGTCAAGATGCCTTATTTCGGCAACGTGAGAGACCTCTCCATCGTCTTCAGCTCTCCCCCGGAGTTCGGCAATGGAGATGTGGTGTCCGGCAAGGTGATCCTGGAGCTAAACGGACGGAGCAAAGTGCACGCTGTCAAACTGGACGTTAAGTATCTGAACCTGAGAGAAGAGCTTCTGCATGCAGGTCACTATCAATTATTCTCATATCATATATTCATTGTGCTGCTTATTGGAAATGAATTTGGACGAAAATGTTAAATGTGCACAATTTAGGCAATTTTGTTTCCTTCGAGGATGAATCAGGCAATTCAAAGTTTAAAATGTGTTGAGTAGCCTAGTATTTGAAGGCTTTGTGGCTCCACACACATTTACAAACCCTAATGATGCACACTGCAATTGCTGTACGCAGGCCGGACACATTCTCATCATCTCATGTCATGTCAACACATTGTCTACAGGTTGTCGTTCATTTAGGAGAGATTATCCAAGCATGTGCAGAATGCACAGGCTTTGTGGCTCCACACAAATTTACAAACCCTAATGATGCACACTGCAATTTCTGCGGCTACGCAGGCGGACACTCATGTCATGTCAACATATTGTCTACAGGTTGTCGTTCATTTAGGAGAGATTATCCAAGCATGTGCAGAATGCAGATACAAACAGGTTATTCCTAACCTCGGTGACACCAGGTTGAGGTTATTCATGCCGGCCATTCTCTGGCAAAGTGGCTCTAGCACTGGTAAAAACCATCTGTCAACACAGGTGCATGTCGTTCCCCAATCACCTACGTGCCCTTGCTGGGGAGGCGCGTGCCCTTTTACTGCCCAACACATAATCCAATTAAGTGAATTAACTAATACGTAATCTATTAAACTAATATAAATAATAATGCTTTGGCTAAATAATATCAATCCTAATACAAACACAAACTGCCTTGAGAAATCTATCTATTAATGTTCAATTCATGTTGGCTGCAATGTATGTCTCAAAATAAACCCATTTTAAGATGTCAATGAAATACAGAAATAGACGGAAACACCCTTTCTTTTTATCCTATAGCCTCCTGCATGAGTTCTCTCTAAAACGTATTTTCTGTTTACTGAAGACTAAGAGCAGATGGAGAGAGCCCTGCGATTGCAAGTGTGGTTGCCTCTTGTAAGACATTTTAACAGACTTTATATAAGTCTGATGTCATACTGTATGTCATAGTCTACATCATAATAATGGAAAACATCAGCGTGGTGACATAATAATGGAAAATCCCATAGAGCCACATGACGTCAGAAGTTACTCTAGAAAGAAACATACAATAAAATGACATTAACAATAGTCTGGTTGCCCCGTAGCCAACCACACTAATTAATTAATATTAGGAGAGCATACTAACATTTATTTATTTCCCCTCAGATACACTCTCTGCAGGCATACACGAGTACCCCTTCAGTTTCCAGATCCCAGAACGCATGGGGATGTTCTTTGAGGAGAAACACGGTGGCAGCATTCGTTACTTTGTGAAAGTGAGGCTCCACCGACCCTGGGCAGCTGTCAAGAAGACCAAGAAAGAGTTTACTATCATCGAGACCATCGACGTCGACACACCCACCCTGTACTGATGATGATGAAATCCAAGAGACTTGTCAGCGCACACAGTCAGACACCACCGCTATAGTTTCACCCCATTATTATTCAATTAGGTATACATACAGTACATACATGTAGTATCTCCTGACATTCAGCCTGAAGTTTGCACAGTGGTGCAGCCGCTCCAATGCGCAGCCGTTTTGCAAGAAATGTCTGTGACATGTTGACATCATCAGACGTCCTCATTGTGAGGAAAGGCACCGCTCACTTCACACAGTGTGCTTTTTTAAATGGGTGTGGCTATTTTTAATGGGTGTGGCTATAGCTATTCAGGGCGAAGCCCTGACATGACAATCAGGAGCAGTTAGGGTACAATGTGTGTGTCAGATGGAATCTCCCTTCCCTGAAACTTAACCTTATACACGTATGCACATTTTTTGAGTGTGAATGTTTGTTTTGTAAACGTCATTGATAATGAAGGGAAAATGTACGTCATAATATAACTCTAATATTGTCTCTTTATTGTTAATGGCATTTAATGTTTGTGTTGGCACCTTTTGTTTTACCTTTTGTTTTACATCACTATTACATAATATATTAGCGCCCCTCACTTCACACAGGTGTGATTTTCATTATCCGACAGTCATTAGACTGACAACCTACCTCAAGCCTTAACCTAACCCTAACCGCAAGCACGGGAGCAGCGCATGTTCGAGCGCTTGTCCGACTGTTGTTCCCACATGTCGGACTAATGCTCCAGCCTGGAGCATTCACATAGCCTAATGTGATTTCTCAGAACAGGACAAATTAAGTTGACACTTCCTTCATCTTTCTAAATAAATGTTTTTTTTATTTGATTTGATTTGATTTATCTTTTGTGTTAAACACATTACAGGTTAATGCCCTGACGATTTGCAGCCCTAACCCTAAAACTATACAGGAGTTAAGATATTGTTATCCTCAGATTCATCTGGCCTAGGCCTACTTCATATATTTGTTGATGAGGCTGTTAACAAATAGCCAGTGGCCAAAGGCCTGACTCTTTATTTATTTATTTCTCTCTTATTTTAATTTTACATTTAAAGTAAATTCACAGTCTGTTGCTCACCATTAACAATGTATAGCCTAAAGTCAATTTGACTAATTATAGTTCAATGAATTGAGAAAATAACTGTACATGATGAATAAAAGTGTACAGCATTGCCAAGTCATGCCAGATGATGACGTTGGAAGAGACTTGGCAGTGTACATATCAGACATTTGCCTCTAGTTTCACCCTATTACTATTCAATTACATGTAAGCTTACATGACAACCAGGAGTTAGGGTGTGTGATGGGGATGGGGTGCTTGGAATGGGTTCAGAATCATGAAAACCCCCTAGTTTGACACGTAACCCGTAAAATTGCAGCTGTACGAAAAGCTTGAATGATGCTCTTTCTATCTGCAAAGTGTTTGTTTAAGAAAAATCCACCATAGACATGTTATGAGCTACTTTATGTCAAGAAAGAGATTTTCCAAGTGTTGGAGTTTGGAAGCACTCCCTTTCAGTAATGCAACATCCTGCTGCCTC
Source organism: Protomyctophum bolini (assembly GCF_963924005.1). Lineage (NCBI taxonomy): Eukaryota > Metazoa > Chordata > Actinopteri > Myctophiformes > Myctophidae > Protomyctophum > Protomyctophum bolini. Next base: position 41,225,985 of record NC_137869.1, read on the forward strand.
CTGCATTATGTGCAAATTCAAAACAGGTGGTACGCAGGGCTGTTGAGTGATTAATCAGAGCGTTTCCAAACTCCAATACTCCAATCACCTGCAAGGAATTTCTTGACATAAAGTAGCTCATAACATGTCTACCGTGGACTTTTATGGGCCCAATTGACCCAATGGCTAATTTGGCCCTGAGGAGTGGACCTGGTGAGACGTAGGAGGGGCCAGGACAGGAGTCAGCCCACACAGAGCCCTAGTCCTTCCATGCGCCAGAAGCGTACCTCCCACCCCTGGCAGAGTAGTTCTGGAGTAGTTCCAACGGATTGTGTGGCCCTGTCTTTCCCTAATGGGACTGATCAAGGGTAACTACTGGGACGTAAGTCGGGACTTGATATCCCCGGCTGGGTCGCCTGAGTGAGGGGTATGATGTGGGTAGACCCGAAACCCCGTTGACCTCAGGATACATCACTGAGGATCTAAAAAAAAAAAGGTATTATCATATTAATTTATCATTGTTAATCATCATGATGATGCCATTACAAAACATGGGCTACATGGAAGAAATGTGTTTAATTGTGAGAGTGTCGAGCGGTCAAGGCAACAAATGAATAGAGACCAGTCCAGGGCACCTTCAATAAGGCTTTATTTCTCCATTGTTTCTCAATCACTTTGACAGTCATATGCATAACAACCTGTCATATCTCGGGTTAAAGACAACTGACTGCTTTTTATAGGGCAGTCCATTACCTGGTTAGCCCATACCATTCCCCATGGGTAACCATAACCATATTCCCCATTCTTAGAATCACACAATGCCATTTTATATAAACTTACTCCCTGTATATGCACCCTCAATACCTATTCACAGTTAGTAGTTAGCATAGAATATATACACAACACATACAGGATTACATTCATTATAGTCCATCCCAATCCCCCTGCTATCCATTTCCCACGTGGTCCCTCCCGGAACTATAATAGGGGTGCCTATACCCGGAGGGAACTCATTTGCCCGAACACCACCCTGAGAGGAGGATGAGAGTAAACCATAGAGTTATTATATACTCTAGGAGTAAACAGAGGTAAGTTTAGACATCAGAGATTTACATTCCTTCTTCACAAGTCTTCTCATTATACTGGTCAATTAGAAAGTATGCTGTCCTATTTATTCCTAAACTAATGTGCCTTATATCTGTTCATTTGTAGTTGTATGAGGAGATCCGCCACTTCAGAGAATCACCGACAACTCAGTGTCCCCCCTTAACTTCAATAAATGCATTTGTTACAATTTGTGTCCTTATTTACATTATACCCTACATGTAGAATTGTGTTAGCATCTGCATTAGGTATAGTGACGGCGTCCGCCGTTACATTAATAAAACGAAATTAACTGCTAGAAGGTCCTAAATTAACTTCTTCTACTGTAGCCTATCACAACCTGTCATAAAATAAGACTCTGCTACCATCTAGTGGAAGTTGACGTAGCGCAACAGACCAATCAACCAATTAACCACCTAAAGTTTAAGCCCTGAACCCTACATAGTTGACCGGGGTCCCCCAGGGCTCTATATGCTTGGTTAAGATCTTTTTTTTTTTACCCCATATATACCAAATCTCTTTGCTGAAAATAGACGATCTACAATCTCATAATGCATCAGGTTCCGTAATTTTCTCTGAATGCAGTACATGTATGGAGTTTGTTTTTGTCACAAAAAAACAAAGAAAACAATAGCAACACACATACAGTACAAACAAACATGAAACAAGAAAAAGAAAATAAACTAAAGTCGACATTGCGTATCAAAATGTACATCACATATTCCTAGGCATTTACTGTTGTTCCTCATTCCCCCATACCCTTATTCTTTCTGTTCAGTCTTAAATGTTGTCCATTTGGACCATTTGTCCTCCATTAGTTCTTTCTGCAGTCTCAGGCGGTGTGTCAGTTTCTCCATGAGACGTATCTCCTGAATCAACTCCTCCCATTGTCCCTGTGTTGGAGGTTCCATCTGTCCCCATTTTCTTGTGATAGCTTTCTTTCCTGCCGCCAATAAAATGTTTACCAGATATCTATCCTCTCCTCGTATCTTTCCCCCCCATCAAGTTTCCGAAGTACAAAAAAATCACATTCATAGGCACCTCATATCCTAATATCATCATGTATCATTTTCCAAAAAACATCAATTATGTATGCAGTTTATACAACAAGTAGTAGGCCTACATGTTCAATCTTTGGCATTGACACTTTCTTTTGTAGCCTAAATGCACTCCTACTGTTATGACAGTAATTATAACATAATTGAAGTTATAAAAACATAGGATATATATACACACATACAGTATACCCACCCCCTGGAGTGTGTGTGTGTGTGTGTGTGTGTGTGTGTGTGTGTGTGTGTGTGTGTGTGTGTGTGTGCGTGTGTGCGTGTGCGTGTGAAGTTCTATTTCTCATCTGTTATAGAAGCTATTGAAAATTGTAATTACTTATACTAATACGTAGAAATATCTTTCAACTATCCAATATAAACCACCTTTTGTTTCTTTGCGTTTCATTCTCAGGGCTTAGGTGTCCCTTCCAACCCTAGTGCTCCGGACCATAGCAGCCATGTACACGGGTACACCAGCATGCTATGTGCAGCATTAAACATCAACCAGGATGAACACGTTACCAACAAACATCTGTATGGAGGGCTACTGAGGGTGAGGGAGAAGAGAGCAGCCAGGAGAATGAGGCCAGTCACTGCCATCGACACTGGGAGCCAGAAGACATCTCAGGGTAGGAACCATGTTTATTTATTTGTTTTCTTTGCTTCTGATTGTGTTGTGTATGTGATTCATGCTGTTGATGGATTGTTGTCATATTGTGCTGTATGTTGTGTAGGAAGGAAAGGAAATGTTCAGTTAACTGTTTCTGGCTCTAGAATTGAAGGCATATACTAACTAGGCTGTATACTGTATGTTGTGGTGTTGTTAAAGTTGTGACAGGGTGGATTTATTCATATGATTGGCTTGGTGGCAACACTATGTAGGCCTTTCTTCATGGCCGTTATTTCTTTCTTTCTTTCTTTCTTTCTTTCTTTCAGTAATCAAGCAAACTATGTATTAAGTAATCATGGCAAATATGCGTGCCAAAACAATGTAAAAGTACCATATAGACAACATTCAGTCACTAGATGGCGGTATACACCTCCCCTCTCCACACTATTGATCTCTGTACTGCATAGTTTCACAATTCAAAATTCAAAAGGAGTTAGCTGGTTTGCCTTATTTTTTTAGGATCCAAATGAGTTGGGTTTTCACCGAAGCACTTTTTAATACTTTCCATTAATCCATTGGTTAATTTTTTTTTTTTTTTAACCAACACACAGACAGTGTTCAATAGCATTGATTTACGACAACAAAAACAAACATGAAGTTATAGGTGGTTTCTTCTGTTCCGGACAGCAATAATATATTAATTACAATGTAATTTTATAAAGCACTTATCAAAACAAAGTTACAAAATAATTGGAACAGAACAGAATAGAAACAGAATAGAAAAGTGTGCTCCTCGAGAGAGAGCATATAGGCCTCCGCCAGGCCAGGCTGCCTATACAGAAACTATGGTCATATAGCCACTTGGAATGGGATCTGACTTATCTCAAACTTATCTTGATCACATGACCCCGGAGCTAATGTGTACCGATTTGTGTGAGTTTTGGACAAAATCAGTATGCTGTGGGATTTAAAGAAAAAATAATTAATTAATCATAATAATTAGGGTCATCTGGCACAGCGTTCAAACAAGGCCTATAAGTCGTGTCATGATCCAAGAGATCCAGGTAAAAAAATATATATCTTTGTATGACCTACCATTCAAGATTTATAAAACATAAAGAACACCACAGAGATGATGCATATACCACGTGATGTACAAAGAATAGTCCAGTGTGCTTCAGCCAGTTGAAGGTAGAAGCAGTGATGTAAAAAGTACTCGCAACATAGATGTACTCTGTTACAAGTGGATGTCCCATATTCAAATGGGCTTGAGTAAAAGTACAAAAGTATTGGTATAAAAATGTACCGAAAGTATAGAAACTACTAATTTTACAGAATGTCCCCATTTCACAAGTTTTCGAATATATTTAGAAAATAGCTTGTGATCGACGATTGTGAGCTTTGATCAACTTGTAGATCTGCTATTTTCAAAGGGCCGAAACTACGGGTGTCCCGATCACGTTTTTTTGCTCCCGGTCCGATTCCGATCATTTGATTTTGAGACATGCCGATACCGATTTTTCCCGATCCGATCTTTACATTTTAAATAATACAACACTTATGCCACGTGAGAAATGTATGTCACTCTAGTCTAGTCTGTTACCTTTCAATTATTCAAAGGCAAAAATATGTGACGACTTTTATTAGAACTATAGAAGGACTGTCATTGTGGATTGATGTCATATGAAAGCAGGGAATCATAGCAAAAATAATGATTTTTTGGTTAATTAGATTGAGTGAATCTTGCAACTACAGCAAGACATTATCATATCATGCATAGTGGGGGTTGTGTTCCTTTAATTGTTTGGGTCTATTTCACACCTCTGTGAATGTCTTTCTTGCATGATATTTGAGACCAAGTGTTTGCCATTTCTGGAACTAGTGCCCCAGGAGGACAAACAAGTATAAACATGACAGTTTTCACAAAATATCATTGTTTATACATCTTTCTTTGATATTTACATTAGACACAAGCCTATTTAGACACACTATTTTATTGAAATAAAAAAAGAAAATCATTTGAAAATGAGATGATATAGGCTCCGATTTCCAATCACCCGATCCGATCGGGACATCCCTAGACGAAATGTATAAGCTACTGTAGGCATATAGGCTTACTGTATGGCTGAACGCACGAGCGCGCACACACACACACACACACACACACATACACACATCGCCATCAAATGCCTTGGAAAAGACTTGGCCCGATGCTAAATGAACTTGACGAGCCCTGACCTAAACGGTGAAATGTGAGGACCCACATTTTATGTTGGGGTCTCGTACCTTGTGCCACATGAGGTATATCTGAAGCGGCATGAAACGGTGTACCACCAGAATCTCCCTGTAGAAGCAGGGGTGATGGGGATCTATCTTTTTCGATGGGACCTGCAGCCCCAAAGTCATGACACCCATATGGCCAGCAGGCTTGAGCCCTGCTTGGGCCAAACACATCCCCATATACACGTCATCGATGGGGTGAAGAGGGATGTTCTTGGACATGTTGTATATGACTGAGGCTGTATATCCTGACAGGAGGAACCCCCCGCCGTCACAGTATGAAGGGTACTCGTTTGACTGCTGCACCTGAACAGGGACATAGTATTTGCTTGATGGATCACGGATGGGCCTGCCCCCATTCAGGTGCCCTACGAAGAGGTGTGTGCCGCTGTTTCCGTCCTTGTTGCTGCCAAGGAGGTACTCCACCATGTTGTCCGTGTTGGCAAAAATGTCGTCGTCCCCATTGAGGAGGAAGTGGACGTGTGGACAGTTCCTGTCCATCCACTCCAGGAAGAGGACCTGCTTCAGAGTGAGGTTGTAGAAGGTGTCTTTGAACTCCCACTGCAAGATGTCTCCGTGCTCGCGTTGTTCCAGTTCTAGCATCTGATCCAGCCTCTGCCGCTCGAACCCACTGCCCGCTGTTCCCACGAGGAACAGCCTACGGATCTGCTTGCCCCTCTCCATCCTCTCCTCGCCCCAGGTCTTACGCAGCACCTCTCGTCGCTCGTAGTTCTCAGGAGAGCTCTTAATGACAAGCAGGAGGAAGACGTCCCCGGATTGTTCCGGCCCTCCACATTTATCAGGGACGTCCAGCAGCAGTGGGAGGTGACGGCAGTGGCGGTAGTGCAGGAAGTCTTGGATGTGTGCGGGAAGAGTGGAGAAGCCTGTCACGTTCACGTTGTCTGCCATGATGGACGTGTTCCTCTGGCAGGTTAATGGCCAGGAAGATGGAGAGGAGGTGCTTTGCTTGGCTGCCGTAATCCTCGGACCTGCTGTGACTTCTCCCACGGTCCCGTTGGTAGGAGGGCTTTGCCTAAGAAGGAAGACCAAGCACAATGCCGCAGTGGCTCCAACCAGCATGAAGCCCATCCGCTCCACCCAGCGAGAAAGTTTCGTTCTCATCCTTCACACTATAATGGGACAGAAAAAACTATTGAAAAGCAGTGACATGATCTCTCTGGAACTCTCTATAGCTCGATCCAATGGGGCACAAGAAAACACACTTGACGTCTTATCCACAGCATTAGAAACACTTAAATCATGACAACATCTCTGATGACTGTTATTTTCCTTTTTAATTTTCTTTTTCCAATGGTAAAGTACCTGTCTCGCTTTATTTATTTATTATTATTATTAGTGTGGTTGCCTATGGGCAACCATACTATTGTTTTTCTACCCTTTTATTTCTCCTTAGATAAACTTTATTTTGTCTCTCGCTCAGGGTACACCAGAATTACCTTGGTTTACATTTCTTTAACTTGAGGTAACCTCAACCACACTCTAGTGAAGAGCACGCCTATCAAGACGCCCCCTGCACTCTATAGTGAAGTTCTACATAATCGTCAACCCTGAACAGAAAGCGTGGCAAAATCAGCCTTGTTCAGACCTAGTAATACTACCGACTACTATATGTTTCAAGCATACGAAGCATAAGCACCACACAGCCCTTTCAGTGCGCAACAGAAAAGATGATCTAACTATGAATTGATTGCACACACAATCACTGAATTGTGTATTTGGTGTCCCACCCAGGGGCACCAAATATACAAATATACAATAACTGACTTTGTCAAATACATGACACCTGAACGTACCGAGTGGGTCAAAAAGGAACATTTGTCACATGTCTCCTGTCATTGTCTGTAAGCTTGTTCTTTTTTTTTAAATATATTTTTTATCCCACGATTTTGTAACCCATTTTTCACCCCTGTGTCAATCATCTAATGTGATCCTGGGCTATACACACCCTCCACCAACCTAGTCCCCATATATGAGGGACATGGGGAGAGCAACGGACTTGAACTCATGCTTCCTTCATGCCTGAGTGTCCAAGTTGCTCCTTTACACCTGACAGGGGAGAGTTTCCCTGGTTGGACGTAGCGCGTGGAAGGAACACTGTCCCGGAATCTAATATTTTCACCTTTATTGCTGCCTACTTAATTGATTTGTTCAATCGTGCACAATTGAGGTAATTATATCAGACCTAAGGCCCCTGGGAAGGCCTATAACATCTAAATAGTTTCTATTAGGCGAATTACTCAGATATATACTAAAGCTTGAAACTGTTATTCCAGTGTTTGTTTAAATAATCCAACCTAATGTCTTTTACATTATTTATTACACATAATCAAAGTACAGATTGGTAGTATTTACAAATGGATTGAGTCTGGCTGTTGGCCTAAACTCTAGATTGCGAGAATAGCAAGATTAAACAAGACAGTAATAATTAAATCAGATCAGTGGTGATCAGGTAGATCAGTGGTGATCAGTGGTTATCAGGTAATTAAAACCTGTATGGAAAACAAAGAAACACAAATAGCACATTATGTTTACAGCTATTTAACTGGTATACTATATGCGATGATGATACATTGTTATTACAGAAATAGAATGAACATACCGTTAGTCCATTTAGATGTTAGATTGTGTTTAAATAAAAACACAAAAAAGAAAAGCAGTGACCTTCTGATTACCAGACAGCCTCTCCCTTGTACTTCTCCCTTGTCCCTTCATGTATCAAATCACCTTTTAAGTAGTGTCTCTGAGCCCCTATTTCCTATCACTGAATTCCACCACAATTGTTGAAGCAACCGTCTTATAAATTCTGGATTATCGGGACGTATTCTACTTTACAGACACGCTGCTGCTCCTTATCCACTTTGGTTTCGTTTACCACTCACCTCAAAGGTTTATTACTGCCTTGTGATATACAATACAATGTACACTATATACAAAAAGGTCGGTTGAGCTTCTCTTAGAGACTCTCGTAGTTACAATTATTAGTCATTGGTGTCTCTTGGTGTTAATTTGAATAATGAAAAAAGGATTCGATCCAAAAATGACTTGGCAAGTTTCAAGTAAATGCATGTTGATTTGCATAATGCATACCATACTGGTATGAATGAATGAAGGTCAAAACTATACTGTATATGATTCTTATAGTTTACTTTTACGGCTGAAATGAACATTGTCAATTAATTCATGGAACAAATGTGATTTAAAACGAATCCTCTCTTCTATAAAAATCATTATTTGCAGCACCTGGGTTTTAGAAATTGCAATGGTTTATATAGGCTGTATCTTTAAAACGGCAGAATAATTAAACATACATTACCAAAGCTGACCTCTGTGCAGAGACGGCTTGGTTTCACCCATGAAGTCAAGCACTTACAGTAACTGCACTGAACAAGGGCAGCTAAAAGTGTCATCGAAGCATTTGTCATAAATGTACAGCAACATTCATGCTTGAATGCCCCCACCCCCTGTCAAAAACAGCTAAAATCTCTAAAACGAAAGAAAGCAGAAACCCTGTTGTGGGATAAAAGCAAACGTGGTTGGTTTGCTAAAGTAAAAAAAAATGTTAACATAGCTAAATCAGTTTAACCACTTTAAAGTTTAACTTTAAACCATTAAGACCTGAGGCCTACAAATGCTTTCTATATCTGTATAGTTCTCACACTTTGATTTTTTTTTATTGTGCACTGCGAAAACAGCAGATCGTAAGTGTGTGTGTGTGTGTGTGTGTGTGTGTGTGTGTGTGTGTGTGTGTGTGTGTGTGTGTGTGTGTGTGTGTGTGTGTGTGTGTGTGTGTGTGTGTGTGTGTGTGTGTGTGTGTGTGTGTGTGTGTGTGTGTGTGTGTGTGTGTGTGTGTGTGTGCTGTGAATATCAGTGCATGGTCAATAGACGGCGGTGAAGCAAGACTTTTATTGCAGTGAATGGAATGAAGTTGGCACGGACTTAAAAGCATGATTATCAAAAGGACAAAGGACACTTTGTACTTTAATCATCTGCAATAAAAGCCCTTTGACCGCTAGTATTCACCGTTTGACGTGGACAGTCAATAAAAATGAACAATATTTGATTACAGTATTCCATAATACATTTGTTCTGGCCTCGCATTAACTTTGGCAGAGTAGAATGAACGGAGGCTATGTACATCTGTCTACCATAGAGAGTGGAAGAAATGCAAAGGGACCCTATGGGGGGAAGCGATGAAAAGAGCTTAACCGAGAGGGTCCCGAGAGGGGCTATGGTGTTGGTAGACCCGAAACCCCGTTGACCTCAGGATACATCACTGAGGATACGTCCCAGGTGCATCCATGCAATGTATTCTTTTAGTTATAGTTCTTCTATTTATAGTAACTCATAGGGCTGTATTTTGCGTGTCTTAAGTACCAGGTCTTATTCCCTAACTTGAGTAAACTAAAGACCTGGAGGCGTGATCAATGCTCTTTGGCCACTCAGAATAGCCAAATGGCATTGATCACGCCTCCAGGTCTTTAGTTTACTCAAGTTAGGGAATAAGACCTGGTATTTAAGACACGCAAAATACAGCCCCCAGGCTCATAGACTATGTGACAACCAGGTATAGTCAGGTGACCACCGGAGAGACGGGTGACAGCCGGAATGTAGATGGCACCCGGGTGAGCAGTATGGGTTGGCAAACCTTTTGAGTTTCTATCAACTTTTTGACCTAAATTTAACAAAATCAATGGCAAATGAAGGTCCCCCAGGAGCTTTTTTCATGCAATTTCCCCAAAGGGCCCCTGAGAGCAGAGATGGGCAAAATACATTGAAAATGTATTTTGATACAAAATACAAATAATGGGTCAAAAAATGTATCTAAATACAAAATACATCTTCCATCCCAGCTAAATACAAATTACAAAATACAAAAAAGTATTTCAAATACTGCCCATCTCTGCCTGAGAGCCAAGGGCCCCTGGGCCACGGCCCAATTGGCCAAATGGCTAATTTGGCCCTGAGGAGTGGACCTGGTGAGACGTAGGAGGGGCCAGGACAGGAGTCAGCCCACAGAGCCCTAGTCCTTCCATGCGCCAGAAGCGTACCTCCCAGCCCTGGCAGAGTAGTTCTGGAGTAGTTCCAACGGATTGTGTGGCCCTGTCTTTCCCTAATGGGACTGATCGAGGGTAACTACTGGGACGTAAGTCGGGACTTGATCACCCCGGCTGGGTCGCCTGAGTAAGGAGTATGATGTGGGTACTAGACCCGAAACCCCGTTGACCTCAGGATACTGATACAGGATCACTGAGGATTAATTTATTATTATTTTTTAAATAAAAGGTATTATCATATTAATTTATCATTGTTAATGTATATCCACGGGCATAATAGCATGATGATGCCATTACAAAACATGGGCTACATGGAAGAAATGTGTTTAATAAAACGAAATTAACTGCTAGAAGGTCCTAAATTAACTTCTTCTACTGTAGCCTATCACAACCTGTCATAAAATAAGACTCTGCTGCCATCTAGTGGAAATTGACGTAGCGCAACAGACCAATCAACGATCTACAATCTCATAATGCATCAGGTTCCGTAATTATGTATATGTGTATATTGTGTGCGTGCGTGTGTGTGTGTGTGTGTGTGTGTGTGTGTGTGTGTGTGTGTGTGTGTGTGTTATAGAAGCTTGAAAATTGTAATTACTTGTACTAACGTTGAATATCTTTCAACTATCCAATATAAACCACCTTTTGTTTCTTTGTGTTTCATTCTCAGGGCTTAGGTGTCCCTTCCAACCCTAGTGCTCCGGACCATAGCAGCCATGTACACGGGTACACCAGCATGCTATGTGCAGCACTAAACATCAACCAGGATGAACACGTTACCAACAAACATCTGTATGGAGGGCTACTGAGGGTGAGCGAGAACAGAGCAGCCAGGAGAATGAGGCCAGTCACTGCCATCGACACTGGGAGGAGGGTAGGAACCATGTTTATTTATTTGTTTTCTTTGCTACTGATTGTGTTGTGTATGTGATTCATGCTGTTGATGGATTGTTGTCATATTGTGCTGTATGTTGTGTAGGAAGGAAAGGAAATGTTCAGTTAACTGTTTCTGGCTCTGGAATTGAAGGCATATACTAGGCTGTATATGTTGTGGTGTTGTTAAAGTTGTGACAGGGTGGATTTATTCATATGATTGGCTTGGTGGCAACACTATGTAGGCCTTTCTTCATAGCCGTTATTCCTTTTTTTTCTTTCTTTCTTTCTTTCTTTCTTTCAGTAATCAAGCAAACTATGTATTAAGTAATCATGGCAAATATGCGTGCCAAAACAATGTAAAAGTACCAGACAACATTCAGTCACTAGATGGCCATTGGCGGTATACACCTCCCCTCTCCACACTATTGATCTCTGTACTGCATAGTTTCACAATTCAAAATTCAAAAGGAGTTAGCTGGTTTGCCTTATTTTTTTAGGATCCAAATGAGTTGGGTTTTCACCGAAGCACTTTTTAATACTTTCCATTAATCCATTGGTTAATTATTATTATTTTTTAACCAACACACAGACAGTGTTCAATAGCATTGATTTACGACAACAAAAACAAACATGAAGTTATAGGTGGTTTCTTCTGTTCCGGACAGCAATAATATATTAATTACAATGTAATTTTATAAAGCACTTATCAAAACAAAGTTACAAAATAATTGGAACAGAACAGAATAGAAACAGAATAGAAAAGTGTGCTCCTCGAGAGAGAGCATATAGGCCTCCGCCAGGCCAGGCTGCCTATACAGAAACTATGGTCATATAGCCACTTGGAATGGGATCTGACTTATCTCAAACTTATCTTGATCACATGACCCCGGAGCTAATGTGTACCGATTTGTGTGAGTTTTGGACAAAATCTGTATGCTGTGGGATTTAAAGAAAAAATAATTAATTAATCATAATAATTAGGGTCATCTGGCACAGCGTTCAAACAAGGCCTATAAGTCGTGTCATGATCAAAGAGATCCAGGTAAAAAAATATATATCTTTGTATGACCTACCATTCAAGATTTATAAAACATAAAGAACACCACAGAGATGATGCATATACCACGTGATGTACAAAGAATAGTCAGTGTGCTTCAGCCAGTTGAAGGTAGAAGCAGTGATGTAAAAAGTACTCGCAACATAGATGTACTCTGTTGCAAGTGGATGTCCCATATTCAAATGGGCTTGAGTAAAAGTACAAAAGTATTGGTATAAAAATGTACCGAAAGTATAGAAACTACTAATTTTACAGAATGTCCCCATTTCACAAGTTTTCGAATATATTTAGAAAATAGCTTGTGATCGACGATTGTGAGCTATTTTCAAAGGGCCGAAACTACGGGTGTCCCGATCACGTTTTTTTGCTCCCGGTCCGATTCCGATCATTTGGTTTTGAGACATGCCGATACCGATTTTTCCCGATCCGATCTTTCTATTTTAAATAATACAACACTTATGCCACGTGAGAAATGTATGTCACTCTAGTCTAGTCTGTTACCTTTCAATTATTCAAAGGCAAAAATATGTGACTACTTTTATTAGAACTATAGAAGGACTGTCATTGTGGACTTTCATGTCATATGAAAGCAGGGAATCATAGCAAAAATAATGATTTATTGGTTAATTAGATTGAGTGAATCTTGCAACTACAGCAAGACATTATCATATCATGCATAGTGGGGGTTGTATTCCTTTAATTGTTTGGGTCTATTTCACACCTCTGTGAATGTCTTTGTTGCATGATATTTGAGACCAAGTGTTTGCCATTTCTGGAACTAGTGCCCCAGGAGGACAAACAAGTATAAACATGACAGTTTTCACAAAATATCATTGTTTATACATCTTTCTTTGATATTTACATTAGACACAAGCCTATTTAGACACACTATTTTATTGAAATAAAAAAAGAAAATCTCAGATTTATTTCTCCCGATCCCAATCATTTGAAAATGACATGATATAGGCTCCGATTTCCGATCACACGATCTGATCGGGACATCTCTAGACGAAACGTATAAGCTACTGTAGGCATATAGGCTTACTGTATGGCTGAACGCACGCGCGCACACACACACACACACACACACACACACACACACACACACACACATTCACACATCACCATCAAATGCCTTGGAAAAGACTTGGCCCGATGCTGAATGAACTTGCCGAGCCCTGACCTAAACGGTGAAATGTGAGGACCCACATTTTAGGTGAGGGTCACGTGTTTCGTGCCACATGACATATATCTGAGGGGGCAGGAACCTGTGTGCCAGCAGAATGTCCCTGTAAAAGCAGGGGTGAAATGGATCCACAATCTTTGAGGGAAAGTGAAGCCCCCAAGTGTTAATGCCCAAATGGTGAGCAGGCTTGAGCCCTGCTTGGGCCAAACACATCCCCATGTACACGTCGTCGATGGGGTGAAGAGGCATGTTTTTGGACATGTTGTATATGACTGAGGCTGTATATCCTGACAGGAGGAACCCGCCACCGCCACAGTACGGAGGGTACAAGTTTGACTCCTGCACCTGAACAGGGACATAGTATTTACTCGATGGTTTCCGGATAGGGCCTGCACCCGTGATCAGGTATCCAACAAAGAGGTGTGTGCTGTTTCCCTCCTCGTCATTCACGGTGCCCAGGAGGTACTCCACCATGTTGTCCGTGTTGGCGAAGACGTCGTCGTCCCCGTTGAGGAGGAAGTGGGCGTGTGGACAGTTCCTGTCCAGCCACTCCAGGAAGAGGACCTGCTTCAGAGTGAGGTTGAAGAGAGATTCGTTGAAGTCCCACTGCAAGATGTCTCCGTGCTCGCGTTGTTCCAGTTGCAGCATCCTATTCAGCCTCTGCCGCTCGAACCCACTGCCCGCTGTTCCCACGAGGAACAGCCTACGGATCTGCTTGCCCCTCTCCATCCTCTCCTCGCCCCAGGTCTTACGCAGCACCTCTCGTCGCTCGTAGTTCTCAGGAGAGCTCTTAATGACAAGCAGGAGGAAGACGTCCCCGGATCGTTCCGGCCCTCCACATTTATCAGAGACGTCCAGCAGCAGTGGGAAGTGACGGCAGTGGCGGTAGTGCAGGAAGTCTTGGATGTGCGCGGGAAGAGTGGAGAAGCCTGTCACGTTGTCTGCCATGATGGACGTGTTCCTCTGGCAGGTTAATGGCCAGGAAGATGGAGAGGAGCTGCTTTGCTTGGCTGCCGTAATCCTCGGACCTGCTATGACTTCTCCACTAACGGTGCCGTTGGTAGGAGGGCTTTGCCTAAGAAGGACGACCAAGCACAACGCCGCAGTGGCTCCAACCAGCATGAAGCCCATCCGCTCCACCCAGCGAGAAAGTTTCGTTCTCATCCTTCACACTATAATGGGACAGAAAAAACGATTGAAAAGCAGTGACATGATCTCTCTGGAACTCTCTATAGCTCGATCCAATGGGGCACAAGAAAACACACTTGACGTCTTATCCACAGCATTAGAAACACTTAAATCATGACAACATCTCTGATGACTGTTATTTTCCTTTTTAATTTTCTTTTTACAATGGTAAAGTACCTGTCTCGCTTTATTTATTTACTTATTATTATTAGTGTGGTTGCCTATGGGCAACCATACTATTGTTTTTCTACCCTTTTATTTCTCCTTAGATAAACTTTATTTTGTCTCTCGCTCAGGGTACACCAGAATTACCTTGGTTTACATTTCTTTAACTTGAGGTAACCTCAACCACACTCTAGTGAAGAGCACGCCTATCAAGACGCCCCCTGCACTCTATAGTGAAGTTCTACATAATAGTCAACCCTGAACAGAAAGCGTGGCAAAATCAGCCTTGTTCAGACCTAGTAATACTTTACTTACTTACTTATGCCTATCGCTCCTTTTTATGGAGCATAGGCCGTCGACTACAGTTCGCCAGACTCCTCTATCCTGGGCCTTCTTTTCCAGCTGTTTCCATGTCAGTCCACACTGTTTGATGTCAGTCTCAAGGTCCCTGCGCCAGGTGTTCTTCGGCCTCCCTCTCTTTCTTTTGCCTTGTGGGTTCTATGTAAGGGCTTGTCTCGTGATGCTGGTATTGGGCTTCCGGAGTGTGTGGCCTATCCATCCCCACCTTCTTCTCTTTATCTCCTCTTCCACCGGTGGTAGACTCGCTCTCTGCCAGAGGTCATTATTGCTGATGGTGTCTGGCCAGCGGATGCTCAGGATTCTCCTCAGGCAGCTGTTGATGAAAGTTTGCACCTTCACTGTTGTTGCCTTTGTTGTCCTCCACGTCTCTGATCCGTACAATAGTACTGGCTTGACATTTGAGCTGAAGAGTCTGAGCTTTGTCCGCTGGCTTATTTGTTTGGAGCTCCAAATGGTCTTAAGTTGGATGAATGCGCCTCTTGCCTTGCCGATTCTGGCTCTGACGTCTGCATCCGTGCCGCCCTGACTGTCTATGACACTGCCTAAGTATGTGAAGGCTTTTACTTCCTCAAGTGGTGTTCCCTCTAGTGTCACTGGATCTCTGAGTGTTGTGTTGACCTTGAGGACTTTTGTCTTTCCTTTATGGATGGTGAGGCCAATTTGTGATGAGGTGTCTGCCAGCACTCTTATCTTCTCTTGCATCTGCTTTTGAGTATGTGAGAGCAGAGCGATGTCGTCCGCAAAGTCTAGGTCATCGAGCTGTGATGTCATTGTCCACTGGATCCCGTTTCTCCTGTGTGTTGTTGTGACCCTCATTATCCAATCAATGGATAAGAGGAAGAGGAAAGGGGACAGTAGACAGCCCTGTCTGACTCCAGTCTTCACGTGGAAGCTTCGAGTGAGCTGACCTCCATGGATGACTCTGCATGTCGTCCCTTCGTAGGAGTTCCTTATCAGGTTTACCAGTCTTTCTGGGATGCCATAGTGTCTGAGCAGTTTCCAGAGGGTGTCTCTGTCAACACTATCAAACGCCTTCTCATAATCTATAAAGTTTATGTAGAGTGGAGAGTTCCATTCCACTGCTTGCTCAACTATGATACGGAGAGTCGTAATTTGGTCAACACAGGATCTATTTTGCCGGAAGCCTGCTTGATGGTCTCTTAGTAGCGGGTCCGCCGCTTTCTTTATTCGGTCCAGGAGAATCCTGTTAAAGATCTTTCCTGGCACTGACAGCAGCATGATTCCTCTGTAGTTATGGCACTGGCTGAGGTCTCCTTTCTTGGGGAGCTTGACCAGGTATCCTTCCTTCCAGTCGGTTGGAATTTCCCCTTTCTCCCAGATCTCCTTGAACAGTGGATGTAACATCTCTACAGAAGCATCTGTGTCCGCCCTCAGTGCCTCTGCTGGGATGTTGTCTGGTCCTGTCGCCTTCCCGTTCTTCAGTTGAGTGATGGCCTTCTTTATTTCCAGCTTGGTTGGGATTCCACAGTTGATGAGGAGGTTTGTCTCTGCTGCTTGTATATCCGGCGGGTTAGGTGGCGTTGGTCGATTTAGGAGCTCCTCAAAGTACTCTGCCCATCTTTCCTGTTGTTGTTGTGGTTCTTTGCGTGTATTTCCCTCCTTGTCTTTCACTGGTCGCTCCGGTTGGCTCCTCTTTCTTGACAGTTTCTTAGTGGTGCTGTACAGCTCCGCCATGTTTCCTTTCGCAGCTGCCTCTTCAGCTTCTTTTGCCAGGCTGTCGATGTAGTCCCTCTTGTCTTTTCTGGCACTTTTCTTCACCTGTTTGTTGGTCTCCGTGTATTCTTTCTGGGCTTTCGTCTTGCTTGACCGTGTGCGGCAGTTGTTGATGTCGGACTTCTTCTGTCTCCTCTCCAGGACCTTTAGTAGTGTTTCTGCTGATATCCATTCTTTCTGCTGGCTCTTCTTTGGTCCAAGCACTTCCTGGCAGGTTGATGTTATGGCCTCTTTTATATTTCCCCATCTATCTAGTGGTGTATCTTCTTCACTATTTAGATCTTGTAGGGCTTGAAATCTGTTTTTTAGAGTCAGTGTGTACTCCAACCTTTTATCTGTGTCTTTCAAGAGGCAGATGTTGTACTTCTTTCGTGTTGTTGTAGTTTGTGTCCAGTGTTTCTTCAGCTTCAGCTTTAGTGTGGCAACTACAAGGTGGTGATCTGATGCCACATCTGCTCCCCTCCTTGTTCGCACGTCTTGCAGTGATCTTCTGAATTTCCTGTTTATGCAGAAGTGGTCGATCTGGTTCTCGGTCACTCCATCTGGAGAAACCCAGGTTGCCTTGTGTATCCTCTTATGTGGAAAGACACTTCCTCCAATAACTTGGTTGTTTAGGGCACAGGTGTCCAGGAACCTCTCTCCATTATTGCTCATCTCTCCTAATGCTTGCTTTCCCATCACCTCTTCGTATCCTGTGTTGTCTCCTCCAATTTTTAGTAATACTACCGACTACTATATGTTTCAAGCATACGAAGCATAAGCACCACACAGCCCTTTCAGTGCGCAACAGAAAAGATGATCTAACTATGAATTGATTACACACACAATCACTGAATTGTGTATTTGGTGTCCCACCCAGGGGCACCAAATATACAAATATACAATAACTGACTTTGTCAAATACATGACACCTGAACGTACCGAGTGGGTCAAAAAGGAACATTTGTCACATGTCTCCTGTCATTGTCTGTAAGCTTGTTCTTTTTTTTTTTATATATATTTTTTATCCCACGATTTTGTAACCCATTTTTCACCCCTGTGTCAATCATCTAATGTGATCCTGGGCTCTACACACCCTCCACCAACCTAGTCCCCATATATGGGGGACAAGGGGAGAGCAACGGACTTGAACTCATGCTTCCTTCATGCCTGAGTGTCCAAGTTGCTTCTTTACACCTGACAGGGGGGAGTTTCCCTGGTTGGACGTAGTGCGTGGAAGGAACACTGTCCCGGAATCTAATATTTTCACCTTTATTGCTGCCTACTTAATTGATTTGTTCAATCGTGCACAATTGAGGTAATTATATCAGACCTAAGGCCCCTGGGAAGGCCTATAACATCTAAATAGTTTCTATTAGGCGAATTACTCAGATATATACTGTTGCTAAAGCTTGAAACTTTTATTCCAGTGTTTGTTTAAATAATCCAAACCAATGTCTTTTACATTATTTATTACACATAATCAAAGTACAGATTGGTAGTATTTACAAATGGATTCACTCTGCCTGTTGGCCTAAACTCTAGATTGCGAGAATAGCAAGATTAAACAAGACAGTAATAATTAAATCAGATCAGTGGTGATCAGGTAGATCAGTGGTGATCAGTGGTTATCAGGTAATTAAAACCTGTATGGAAAACAAAGAAACACAAATAGCACATTATGTTTACAGCTATTTAACTGGTATACTATATGCGATGATGATACATTGTTATTACAGAAATAGAATGAACATACCGTTAGTCCATTTAGATGTTAGATTGTGTGTAAATAAAAACACAAAAAAGAAAAGCAGTGACCTTCTGATTACCAGACAGCCTCTCCCTTGTACTTCTCCCTTGTCCCTTGGCCTTCATGTATCAAATCACCTTTTAAGTAGTGTCTCTGAGCCCCTATTTCCTATCACTGAATTCCACCACAATTGTTGAAGCAACCGTCTTATAAATTCTGGATTATCGGGACATATTCTACTTTACAGACACGCTGCAGCTCCTTATCCACTTTGGTTTCGTTTACCACTCACCTCAAAGGTTTATTACTGCCTTGTGATATACAATACAATGTACACTATATACAAAAAGGTCGGTTGAGCTTCTCTTAGAGACTCTCGTAGTTACAATTATTAATCATTGGTGTCTCTTGGTGTTCATTTGAATAATGAAAAAAGGGCGTCACCAATCCTAGCTCTTGTTCAGCAGTCTAATTGTGGACAAGTAGAAACTGTTCAAGAGTCTGGAGACCCCGGAGCTAATGTGTACCGATTTGTGTGAGTTTTGGACAAAATCTGTATGCTGTGGGATTTAAAGAAAAAAATATTAATTAATCATAGTATTTAGGGTCATCTGGCACAGCGTTCAAACAAGGCCTATAAGTCGTGTCATGATCTAAGAGATCCAGGTAAAAAAATACATATCTTTGTATGACCTACCATTCAAGATTTATAAAACATAAAGAACACCACAGAGATGATGCATATACCACGTGATGTACAAAGAATAGTCCAGTGTGCTTCAGCCAGTTGAAGGTAGAAGCAGTGATGTAAAAAGTACTCGCAACATAGATGTACTCTGTTACAAGTGGATGTCCCATATTCAAATGGGCTTGAGTAAAAGTACAAAAGTATTGGTATAAAAATGTACCGAAAGTATAGAAACTACTAATTTTACAGAATGTCCCCATTTCACAAGTTTTCGAATATATTTAGAAAATAGCTTGTGATCGACGATTGTGAGCTTTGATCAACTTGTAGATCTGCTATTTTCAAATGGCCGAAACTACGGGTGTCCCGATCACGTTTTTTTGCTCCCGGTCCGATTCCGATCATTTGATTTTGAGACATGCCGATACCGATTTTTCCCGATCCGATCTTTATATTTTAAATAATACAACACTTATGCCACGTGAGAAATGTATGTCACTCTAGTCTAGTCTGTTACCTTTCAATTATTCCAAGGCAAAAATATGTGACGACTTTTATTAGAACTATAGAAGGACTGTCATTGTGGACTTTCATGTCATATGAAAGCAGGGAATCATAGCAAAAATAATGATTTATTGGTTAATTAGATTGAGTGAATCTTGCAACTACAGCAAGACATTATCATATCATGCAAGTGGGGGTTGTGTTCCTTTAATTGTTTGGGTCTATTTCACACCTCTGTGAATGTCTTTGTTGCATGATATTTGAGACCAAGTGTTTGCCATTTCTGGAACTAGTGCCCCAGGAGGACAAACAAGTATAAACATGACAGTTTTCACAAAATATCATTGTTTATACATCTTTCTTTGATATTTACATTAGACACAAGCCTATTTAGACACACTATTTTATTGAAATAAAAAAAGAAAATCATTTGAAAATGAGATGATATAGGCTCCGATTTCCGATCACACGATCTGATCGGGACATCTCTAGACGAAACGTATAAGCTACTGTAGGCATATAGGCTTACTGTATGGCTGAACGCACGCGCGCACACACACACACACACACACACACACACACACACACACACACACACACACACACACATTGCCATCAAATGCCTTAGATAAGACTTGGCCCGATGCTAAATGAACGTGCCGAGCCCTGACCTAAACGGTGAAATGTGAGGACCCACATTTTATGTTAGGGTCTCGTACCTTGTGCCACATGAGGTATATCTGAAGCGGCATGAAACGGTGTACCACCAGAATCTCCCTGTAAAAGCAGGGGTGATGGGGATCTATCGTTTTCGATGGGACCTCCAGCCCCAAAGTCATGACACCCATATGGTGAGCAGGCTTGAGACCTGCTTGGGCCAAACACATCCCCATGTACACGTCATCGATGGGGTGAAGAGGCATGTTCTTGGACATGTTGTATATGACTGCGGCTGTATATCCTGACAGGAGGAACCCCCCGCCGCCACAGTATGGAGGGTACTCGTTTGACTGCTGCACCTGAACAGGGACATAGTATTTGCTTGATGGCGGATCACGGATGGGCATCATGCCCGTATTCAGGTGCCCTACGAAGAGGTGTGTGCTGCTGTTTCCGTCCTTGTTGCTGCCAAGGAGGTACTCCACCATGTTGTCCGTGTTGGCAAAAATGTCGTCGTCCCCGTTGAGGAGGAAGTGGGCGTGTGGACACTTCATGTCCATCCACTCCAGGAAGAGGACCTGCTTCAGAGTGAGGTTGAAGAAGGAGTCGTTGAAGTCCCACTGCAAGATGTCTCCGTGCTCGCGTTGTTCCAGTTCTAGCATCTGATCCAGCCTCTGCCGCTCGAACCCACTGCCCGCTGTTCCCACGAGGAACAGCCTACGGATCTGCTTGCCCCTCTCCATCCTCTCCTCTCCCCAGGTCTTACGCAGGACCTCTCGTCGCTCGTAGTTCTCAGGGGAGCTCTTAATGACAAGCAGGAGGAAGACGTCCCCGGATCGTTCCGGCCCTCCACATTTATCAGGGACGTCCAGCAGCAGTGGGAAGTGACGGCAGTGGCGGTAGTGCAGGAAGTCTTGGATGTGCGCGGGAAAAGTGGAGAAGCCTGTCACGTTGTCTGCCATGATGGACGTGTTCCTCTGGCAGGTTAATGGCCAGGAAGATGGAGAGGAGGTGCTTTGCTTGGCTGCCGTAATCCTCGGACCTGCTGTGACTTCTCCCACGGTCCCGTTGGTAGGAGGGCTTTGCCTAAGAAGGACGACCAAGCACAACACCGCAGTGGCTCCAACCAGCATGAAGCCCATGCGAGAAAGTTTCCTTCTCATCCTTCACACTATAATGGGACAGAAAAACCTATTGAAAAGCAGTGACATGATCTCTCTGGAACTCTCTATAGCTCAATCCAACGGGGCACAAGAAAACACACTTGACGTCTTATCCACAGCATTAGAAATCATGACAACATCTCTGATGACTGTTATTTTCCTTTTAAATTGTCTTTTTCCAATGGTAAAGTACCTGTCTCGCTTTATTTATTTACTTATTATTATTAGTGTGGTTGCCTATGGGCAACCATACTATTGTTTTTCTACCCTTTTATTTCTCCTTAGATAAACTTTATTTTGTCTCTCGCTCAGGGTACACCAGAATTACCTTGGTTTACATTTCTTTAACTTGAGGTAACCTCAACCACACTCTAGTGAAGAGCACGCCTATCAAGACGCCCCCTGCACTCTATAGTGAAGTTCTACATAATAGTCAACCCTGAACAGAAAGCGTGGCAAAATCAGCCTTGTTCAGACCTAGTAATACTACCGACTACTATATGTTTCAAGCATACGAAGCATAAGCACCACACAGCCCTTTCAGTGCGCAACAGAAAAGATGATCTAACTATGAATTGATTGCACACACAATCACTGAATTGTGTATTTGGTGTCCCACCCAGGGGCACCAAATATACAAATATACAATGTCCCGGAATCTAATATTTTCACCTTTATTGCTGCCTACTTAATTGATTTGTTCAATCGTGCACAATTGAGGTAATTATATCAGACCTAAGGCCCCTGGGAAGGCTTATAACATCTAAATAGTTTCTATTAGGCGAATTGCTCAGATATATACTGTTGCTAAAGCTTGAAACTGTTATTCCAGTGTTTGTTTAAATAATCCAAACCAATGTCTTTTACATTTTTTATTACACATAATCAAAGTACAGATTGGTAGTATTTACAAATGGATTCAGTCTGCCTGTTGGCCTAAACTCTAGATTGCGAGAATAGCAAGATTAAACAAGACAGTAATAATTAAATCAGATCAGTGGTGATCAGGTAGATCAGTGGTGATCAGGTAATTAAAACCTGTATGGAAAACAAAGAAACACAAATAGCACATTATGTTTACAGCTATATTTAACTGGTATACTATATGCGATGATACATTGTTATTACAGAAATAGAATGAACATACCGTTAGTCCATTTAGATGTTAGATTGTGTGTAAATAAAAACACAAAAAAGAAAACCTTCTGATTACCAGACAGCCTCACCCTTGTACTTCTCCCTTGTGCCTTCATGTATCAAATCACCTTTTAAGTAGTGTCTCTGAGCCCCTATTTCCTATCACTGAATTCCACCACAATTGTTGAAGCAACCGTCTTATAAATTCTGGATTATCGGGACATATTCTACTTTACAGACACGCTGCTGCTCCTTATCCACGTTGGTTTCGTTTACCACTCACCTCAAAGGTTTATTACTGCCTTGTGATATACAATACAATGTACACTATATACAAAAAGGTCGGTTGAGCTTCTCTTAGAGACTCTCGTAGTTACAATTATTAATCATTGGTGTCTCTTGGTGTTCATTTGAATAATGAAAAAAGGATTCGATCCAAAAATGACTTGGCAAGTTTCAAGTAAATGCATGTTGATTTGCATAATGCATACCATACTGGTATGAATGAATGAAGGTCAAAACTATACTGTATATGATTCTTATAGTTTACTTTTACGGCTGAAATGAACATTGTCAATTAATTCATTGAACAAATGTGATTTAAAACTAATCCTCTCTTCTATAAAATCATTATTTGCAGCACCTGGGTTTTAGAAATTGCAATGGTTTATATAGGCTGTATCTTTAAAACGGCAGAATAATTAAACATACATTACCAAAGCTGACCTCTGTGCAGAGACGGCTTGGTTTCACCCATGAAGTCAAGCACTTACAGTAACTGCACTGAACAAGGGCAGCTAAAAGTGTCATCGATGCATTTGTCATAAATGTACAGCAACATTCATGCTTGAATGCCCCCACCCCCTGTCAAAAACAGCTAAAATCTCTAAAACGAAAGAAAGCAGAAACCCTGTTGTGGGATAAAAGCAAACGTGGTTGGTTTGCTTCAGTAAAAATTAGTTAACATAGCTAAATCAGTTTAACCACTTTAAAGTTGAACTTTAAACCATTAAGACCTGAGGCCTACAAATGCTTTCTAAATCTGTATAGTTCTCACACTTTGAACTTTTTTTATTGTGCACTGCGAAAACGGCAGATCGTAAATGGTCGTAAATCGTTATACTCTTGTAGATTGGCTATTTTTGTGTTTGTGTGTGTTTGTGTGTGTGTGTGTGTGTGTGTGTGTGTGTGTGTGTGTGTGTGTGTGTGTACTATTTTTTTAGTTATAGTTCTTCTATTTATAGTGACTCATAGGCTCATAGACTATGTGACAACCAGGTATAGTCTGGTGACCACCGGAGAGACGGGTGACAGCCAAAATGTAGATGGCACCCGGGTGAGCAGTATGGGTTAGCAAACCTTTTGAGTTTCTATCAACTTTTTGACCTAAATTTAACAAAATCAATGGCCAATGAAGGTCCCCCTGGAGCTTTTTTCATGCTTTCAAACCCAGTACAGAGCGGTCCAATTTCCCCAAAGGGCCCCTGGCTGAGAGCCAAGGGCCCCTGGGCCACGGCCCAATTGGCCAAATGGCTAATTTGGCCCTGAGGAGTGGACCTGGTGAGACGTAGGGGGGGCCAGGACAGGAGTCAGCCCACAGTGCCCTAGTCCTTCCATGCGCCAGAAGCGTACCTCCCAGCCCTGGCAGAGTAGTTCTGGAGTAGTTCCAACGGATTGTGTGGCCCTGTCTTTCCCTAATGGGACTGATCGAGGGTAGCTACTGGGACGTAAGTCGGGACTTGATCACCCCGGTTGGGTCGCCTGAGTAAGGAGTATGATGTGGGTACTAGACCCGAAACCCCGTTGACCTCAGGA
Organism: Protomyctophum bolini; assembly: GCF_963924005.1. NCBI lineage: Eukaryota > Metazoa > Chordata > Actinopteri > Myctophiformes > Myctophidae > Protomyctophum > Protomyctophum bolini. The sequence goes on from NC_137869.1 coordinate 41,250,344, forward strand.
TACTGATACAGGATCACTGAGGATTAACTTATTATTATTTTTTAAATAAAAGGTATTATCATATTAATTTATCATTGTTAATGTATATCCACGGGCATAATAGCATGATGATGCCATTACAAAACATGGGCTACATGGAAGAAATGTGTTTAATAAAACGAAATTAACTACTAGAAGGTCCTAAATTAACTTCTTCTACTGTAGCCTATCACAACCTGTCATAAAATAAGACTCTGCTGCCATCTAGTGGAAATTGACGTAGTGCAACAGACCAATCAACCATCTACAATCTCATAATGCATCAGGTTCCGTAATTATGTATATGTGTATATTGTGTGCGTGTGCCTGTGCGTGTGTGTGTGTGTGTGTGTGTGTTATAGAAGCTTGAAAATTGTAATTACTTATACTAATACGTTGAATATCTTTCAACTATCCAATATTAAACCACCTTTTGTTTCTTTGTGTTTCATTCTCAGGGCTTAGGTGTCCCTTCCAACCCTAGTGCTCCGGACCATAGCAGCCATGTACACGGGTACACCAGCATGCTATGTGCAGCATTAAACATCAACCAGGATGAACACGTTGCCAACAAACATCTGTATGGAGGGCTACTGAGGGTGAGCGAGAAGAGAGCAGCCAGGAGAATGAGGCCAGTCACTGCCATCGACACTGGGAGGAGGGTAGGAACCATGTTTATTTATTTGTTTTCTTTGCTACTGATTGTGTTGTGTATGTGATTCATGCTGTTGATGGATTGTTGTCATATTGTGCTGTATGTTGTGTAGGAAGGAAAGGAAATGTTCAGTTAACTGTTTCTGGCTCTGGAATTGAAGGCATATACTAGGCTGTATACTGTATGTTGTGGTGTTGTTAAAGTTGTGACAGGGTTGATTTATTCATATGATTGGCTTGGTGGCAACACTATGTAGGCCTTTCTTCATAGCCGTTATTCCTTTAGTTTCTTTCTTTCTTTCTTTCTTTCTTTCTTTCTTTCTTTCTTTCTTTCTTTCTTTCTTTCTTTCAGTAATCAAGCAAACTATGTATTAAGTAATCATGGCAAATATGCGTGCCAAAACAATGTAAAAGTACCATATATACACAACATTCAGTCACTAGATGGCGGTATACACCTCCCCTCTCCACACTATTGATCTCTGTGCTGCATAGATCGAGTTTCACAATTCAAAAGGAGTTCAGAATCAGAATCAAACTTTATTGTCACATCACATTACAGGTAACATGGGTGAAATTCTTGTTTGTGCAGGCTCATCATTGCAGTTAAAAAGAAAGAAAGTGCATAGTACATGACTAATCTACATGGTACAATATGTATGCATATAAAAAATAAATAAGTGATGTAGCCTATGTGTATATACAGAGTAGTCTCTACTAAAGGAGACCAGTCTGTTCAGTCTGTGTGGCGTCACCAATCCTAGCTCTTGTTCAGCAGTCTAATTGTGGACAAGTAGAAACTGTTCAAGAGTCTGGAGACCCCGGAGCTAATGTGTACCGATTTGTGTGAGTTTTGGACAAAATCTGTATGCTGTGGGATTTAAAGAAAAATAATTAATTAATCATAATAATTAGGGTCATCTGGCACAGCGTTCAAACAAGGCCTATAAGTCGTGTCATGATCTAAGAGATCCAGGTAAAAAATATATATCTTTGTATGACCTACCATTTAAGATTTATAAAACATAAAGAACACCACAGAGATGATGCATATACCACGTGATGTACAAAGAATAGTCCAGTGTGCTTCAGCCAGTTGAAGGTAGAAGCAGTGATGTAAAAAGTACTCGCAACATAGATGTACTCTGTTACAAGTGGATGTCCCATATTCAAATGGGCTTGAGTAAAAGTACAAAAGTATTGGTATAAAAATGTACCGAAAGTACCAAACATAGAAACTACTAATTTTACAGAATGTCCCCATTTCACAAGTTTTCGAATATATTTAGAAAATAGCTTGTGATCGACGATTGTGAGCTTTGATCAACTTGTAGATCTGCTTTTTTCAAATGGCCGAAACTACGGGTGTCCCGATCACGTTTTTTTGCTCCCGGTCCGATTCCGATCATTTGATTTTGAGACATGCCGATACCGATTTTTCCCGATCCGATCTTTCTATTTTAAATAATACAACACTTATGCCATGTGAGAAATGTATGTCACTCTAGTCTAGTCTGTTACCTTTCAATTATTCAAAGGCAAAAATATGTGACGACTTTTATTAGAACTATAGAAGGACTGTCATTGTGGACTTTCATGTCATATGAAAGCAGGGAATCATAGCAAAAATAATGATTTATTGGTTAATTAGATTGAGTGAATCTTGCAACTACAGCAAGACATTATCATATCATGCATAGTGGGGTTTGCATTCCTTTAATTGTTTTCATCATGGGTCTATTTCACACCTCTGTGAATGTCTTTGTTGCATGATATTTGAGACCAAGTGTTTGCCATTTCTGGAACTAGTGCCCCAGGAGGACAAACAAGTATAAACATGACAGTTTTCACAAAATATCATTGTTTATACATCTTTCTTTGATATTTACATTAGACACAAGCCTATTTAGACACACTATTTTATTGAAATAAAAAAAGAAAATCATTTGAAAATGAGATGATATAGGCTCCGATTTCCGATCACCCGATCCGATCGGGACATCCCTAGACGAAACGTATAAGCTACTGTAGGCATATAGGCTTACTGTATGGCTGAACGCACGCGCGCGCGCACACACACACACACACACACACACACACACACATACACACATCGCCATCAAATGCCTTGGAAAAGACTTGGCCCGATGCTAAATGAACTTGCCGAGCCCTGACCTAAACGGTGAAATGTGAGGACCCACATTTTATGTTAGGGTCTCGTACCTTGTGCCACATGAGGTATATCTGAAGCGGCATGAAACGGTGTACCACCAGAATCTCCCTGTAGAAGCAGGGGTGAAGGGGATCTATCTTTTTCGATGGGACCTTCAGCCCCAAAGTCAGGACACCCATATGGTCAGCAGGCTTGAGACCTGCTTGGGCCAAACACATCCCCATGTACACGTCGTCGATGGGGTGAAGAGGCATGTTCTTGGACATGTTGTATATGACTGAGGCTGTATATCCTGACAGGAGGAACCCCCCGCCGTCACAGTATGAAGGGTACTCGTTTGACTGCTGCACCTGAACAGGGACATAGTATTTGCTTGATGGATCACGGATGGGCCTGCCCCCATTCAGGTGCCCTACGAAGAGGTGTGTGCTGCTGTTTCCGTCCTTGTTGCTGCCCAGGAGGTACTCCACCATGTTGTCCGTGTTGGCAAAAATGTCGTCGTCCCCATTGAGGAGGAAGTGGACGTGTGGACAGTTCCTGTCCATCCACTCCAGGAAGAGGACCTGCTTCAGAGTGAGGTTGTAGAAGGTGTCTTTGAACTCCCACTGCAAGATGTCTCCGTGCTCGCGTTGTTCCAGTTCTAGCATCTGATCCAGCCTCTGCCGCTCGAACCCACTGCCCGCTGTTCCCACGAGGAACAGCCTACGGATCTGCTTGCCCCTCTCCATCCTCTCCTCGCCCCAGGTCTTACGCAGCACCTCTCGTCGCTCGTAGTTCTCAGGAGAGCTCTTAATGACAAGCAGGAGGAAGACGTCCCCGGAGCGTTCCGGCCCTCCACATTTATCAGAGACGTCCAGCAGCAGTGGGAAGTGACGGCAGTGGCGGTAGTGCAGGAAGTCTTGGATGTGCGTGGGGAGAGTGGAGAAGCCTGTCACGTTGTCTGCCATGGTGGACGTGTTCCTCTGGCAGGTTAATGGCCAGGAAGATGGAGAGGAGGTGCTTTGCTTGGCTGCCGTAATCCTCGGACCTGCTGTGACTTCTCCCACGGTCCCGTTGGTAGGAGGGCTTTGCCTAAGAAGGACGACCAAGCACAACGCTGCAGTGGCTCCAACCAGCATGAAGCCCATCCGCTCCACCCAGCGAGAAAGTTTCGTTCTCATCCTTCACACTATAATGGGACAGAAAAAACTATTGAAAAGCAGTGACATGATCTCTCTGGAACTCTCTATAGCTCGATCCAATGGGGCACAAGAAAACACACTTGACGTCTTATCCACAGCATTAGAAACACTTAAATCATTACAACATCTCTGATGACTGTTATTTTCCTTTTTAATTTTCTTTTTACAATGGTAAAGTACCTGTCTCGCTTTATTTATTTATTATTATTAGTGTGGTTGCCTATGGGCAACCATACTATTGTTTTTCTACCATTTTATTTCTCCTTAGATAAACTTTATTTTGTCTCTCGCTCAGGGTACACCAGAATGACCTTGGTTTACATTTCTTTAACTTGAGGTAACCTCAACCACACTCTAGTGAAGAGCACGCCTATCAAGACGCCCCCTGCACTCTATAGTGAAGTTCTACATAATAGTCAACCCTGAACAGAAAGCGTGGCAAAATCAGCCTTGTTCAGACCTAGTAATACTACCGACTACTATATGTTTCAAGCATACGAAGCATAAGCACCACACAGCCCTTTCAGTGCGCAACAGAAAAGATGATCTAACTATGAATTGATTGCACACACAATCACTGAATTGTGTATTTGGTGTCCCACCCAGGGGCACCAAATATACAATAACTGACTTTGTCAAATACATGACACCTGAACGTACCGAGTGGGTCAAAAAGGAACATTTGTCACATGTCTCCTGTCATTGTCTGTAAGCTTGTTCTTTTTTTTTTATATATATATTTTTTATACCACGATTTTGTAACCCATTTTTCACCCCTGTGTCAATCATCTAATGTGATCCTGGGCTCTACACACCCTCCACCAACCTAGTCCCCATATATGGGGGACAAGGGGAGAGCAACGGACTTGAACTCATGCTTCCTTCATGCCTGAGTGTCCAAGTTGCTTCTTTACACCTGACAGGGGGGAGTTTCCCTGGTTGGACGTAGCGCGTGGAAGGAACACTGTCCCGGAATCTAATATTTTCACCTTTATTGCTGCCTACTTAATTGATTTGTTCAATCGTGCACAATTGAGGTAATTATATCAGACCTAAGGCCCCTGGGAAGGCCTATAACATCTAAATAGTTTCTATTAGGCGAATTGCTCAGATATATACTGTTGCTAAAGCTTGAAACTGTTATTCCAGTGTTTGTTTAAATAATCCAAACCAATGTCTTTTACATTATTTATTACACATAATCAAAGTACAGATTTGTAGTATTTACAAATGGATTCAGTCTGCCTGTTGGCCTAAACTCTAGATTGCGAGAATAGCAAGATTAAACAAGACAGTAATAATTAAATCAGATCAGTGGTGATCAGGTAGATCAGTGGTGATCAGTGGTTATCAGGTAATTAAAACCTGTATGGAAAACAAAGAAACACAAATAGCACATTATGTTTACAGCTATATTTAACTGGTATACTATATGCGATGATACATTGTTATTACAGAAATAGAATGAACATACCGTTAGTCCATTTAGATGTTAGATTGTGTGTAAATAAAAACACAAAAAAGAAAAGCAGTGACCTTCTGATTACCAGACAGCCTCTCCCTTGTACTTCTCCCTTGTGCCTTCATGTATCAAATCACCTTTTAAGTAGTGTCTCTGAGCCCCTATTTCCTATCACTGAATTCCACCACAATTGTTGAAGCAACCGTCTTATAAATTCTGGATTATCGGGACATATTCTACTTTACAGACACGCTGCTGCTCCTTATCCACGTTGGTTTCGTTTACCACTCACCTCAAAGGTTTATTACTGCCTTGTGATATACAATACAATGTACACTATATACAAAAAGGTCGGTTGAGCTTCTCTTAGAGACTCTCGTAGTTACAATTATTAATCATTGGTGTCTCTTGGTGTTAATTTGAATAATGAAAAAAGGATTCGATCCAAAAATGACTTGGCAAGTTTCAAGTAAATGCATGTTGATTTGCATAATGCATACCATACTGGTATGAATGAATGAAGGTCAAAACTATATATGATTCTTATAGTTTACTTTTACGGCTGAAATGAACATTGTCAATTAATTCATGGAACAAATGTGATTTAAAACGAATCCTCTCTTCTATAAAAATCATTATTTGCAGCACCTGGGTTTTAGAAATTGCAATGGTTTATATAGGCTGTATCTTTAAAACGGCAGAATAATTAAATATACATTACCAAAGCTGACCTCTGTGCAGAGACGGCTTGGTTTCACCCATGAAGTCAAGCACTTACAGTAACTGCACTGAACAAGGGCAGCTAAAAGTGTCATCGATGCATTTGTCATAAATGTACAGCAACATTCATGCTTGAATGCCCCCACCCCCTGTCAAAAACAGCTAAAATCTCTAAAACGAAAGAAAGCAGAAACCCTGTTGTGGGATAAAAGCAAACGTGGTTGGTTTGCTAAAGTAAAAAAATTGTTAACATAGCTAAATCAGTTTAACCACTTTAAAGTTTAACTTTAAACCATTAAGACCTGAGGCCTACAAATGCTTTCTAAATCTGTATAGTTCTCACACTTTGAATTTTTTTTATTGTGCACTGCGAAAACAGCAGATCGTGTGTGTGTGTGTGTGTGTGTGTGTGTGTGTGTGTGTGTGTGTGTGTGTGTGTGTGTGTGTGTGTGTGTGTGTGTGTGTGTGTGTGTGTGTGTGTGTGTGTGTGTGTGTGTGTGTGTGTGTGTGTGTGTGTGTGTGTGTGTGTGTGTGTGTGTGTGTGTGTGTGTGCTGTGAATATCAGTGCATGGTCAATAGACGGCGGTGAAGCAAGACTTTTATTGCAGTGAATGGAATGAAGTTGGCACGGACTTAAAAGCATGATTATCAAAAGGACAAAGGACACTTTGTACTTTAATCATCTGCAATAAAAGCCCTTTGACCGCTAGTATTCACCGTTTGACGTGGACAGTCAATAAAAATGAACAATATTTGATTACAGTATTCCATAATACATTTGTTCTGGCCTCGCATTAACTTTGGCAGAGTAGAATGAACGGAGGCTATGTACATCTGTCTACCATAGAGAGTGGAAGAAATGCAAAGGGACCCTATGGGGGGAAGCGATGAAAAGAGCTTAACCGAGAGGGTCCCGAGAGGGGCTATGGTGTTGGTAGACCCGAAACCCCGTTGACCTCAGGATACATCACTGAGGATACGTCCCAGGTGCATCCATGCAATGTATTCTTTTAGTTATAGTTCTTCTATTTATAGTGACTCATAGGAATAGACTATGTGACAACCAGGTATAGTCTGGTGACCACCGGAGAGACGGGTGACAGCCAAAATGTAGATGGCACCCGGGTGAGCAGTATGGGTTAGCAAACTTTTTGAGTTTCTATCAACTTTTTGACCTAAATTTAACAAAATCAATGGCCAATGAATGTCCCCCAGGAGCTTTTTTCATGCTTTCAAACCCAGTACAGAGCGGTCCAATTTCCCAAAAGGGTCCCTGGCTGAGAGCCAAGGGCCCCTGGGCCACGGCCCAATTGGCCAAATGGCTAATTTGGCCCTGAGGAGTGGACCTGGTGAGACGTAGGAGGGGCCAGGACAGGAGTCAGCCCACAGAGCCCTAGTCCTTCCATGCGCCAGAAGCGTACCTCCCAGCCCTGGCAGAGTAGTTCTGGAGTAGTTCCAACGGATTGTGTGGCCCTGTCTTTCCCTAATGGGACTGATCGAGGGTAGCTACTGGGACGTAAGTCGGGACTTGATCACCCCGGTTGGGTCGCCTGAGTAAGGAGTATGATGTGGGTACTAGACCCGAAACCCCGTTGACCTCAGGATACTGATACAGGATCACTGAGGATTAATTTATTATTATTTTTTTAAATAAAAGGTATTATCATATTAATTTATCATTGTTAATGTATATCCACGGGCATAATAACATGATGATGCCATTACAAAACATGGGCTACATGGAAGAAATGTGTTTAATAAAACGAAATTAACTACTAGAAGGTCCTAAATTAACTTCTTCTACTGTAGCCTATCACAACCTGTCATAAAATAAGACTCTGCTGCCATCTAGTGGAAATTGACGTAGCGCAACAGACCAATCAACGATCTACAATCTCATAATGCATCAGGTTCCGTAATTATGTATAAGTATATTGTGTGTGTGTGCGTGCGTGTGTGTGTGTGTGTGTGTGTGTGTGTGTGTGTGTGCGTGTGTGTGTGTGTGTGTGTGTGTGTGTGTGTGTGTGTGTGTGTTATAGAAGCTTGAAAATTGTAATTACTTATACTAATACGTTGAATATCTTTCAACTATCCAATATAAACCACCTTTTGTTTCTTTGTGTTTCATTCTCAGGGCTTAGGTGTCCCTTCCAACCCTAGTGCTCCGGACCATAGCAGCCATGTACACGGACGGGTACACCAGCATGCTATGTGCAGCACTAAACATCAACCAGGATGAACACGTTACCAACAAACATCTGTATGGAGGGCTACTGAGGGTGAGCGAGAAGAGAGCAGCCAGGAGAATGAGGCCAGCCACTGCCATCGACACTGGGAGCCAGAAGACATCTCAGGGTAGGAACCATGTTTATTTATTTATTTTCTTTGCTATACTGATTGTGTTGTGTATGTGATTCATGCTGTTGATGGATTGTTGTCATATTGTGCTGTATGTTGTGTAGGAAGGAAAGGAAATGTTCAGTTTAACTGTTTCTGGCTCTGGAATTGAAGGCATATACTAGGCTGTATACTGTATGTTGTGGTGTTGTTAAAGTTGTGACAGGGTGGATTTATTCATATGATTGGCTTGGTGGCAACACTATGTAGGCCTTTCTTCATGGCCGTTATTCCTTTAGTTTCTTTCTTTCTTTCTTTCTTTCTTTCTTTCTTTCTTTCTTTCTTTCTTTCAGTAATCAAGCAAACTATGTATTAAGTAATCATGGCAAATATGCGTGCTAAAACAATGTAAAAGTACCATATAGACAACATTCAGTCACTAGATGGCGGTATACACCTCCCCTCTCCACACTATTGATCTCTGTGCTGCATAGATCGAGTTTCACCATTCAAAAGGAGTTCAGAATCAGAATCAGAATCAAACTTTATTGTCACATCACATTACAGGTAACATGGGTGAAATTCTTGTTTGTGCAGGCTCATCATTGCAGTTAAAAAGAAAGAAAGTGCATAGTACATGACTAATCTACATGGTACAATATGTATGCATATAAAAAATAAATAAGTGATGTAGCCTATGTGTATATACAGAGTAGTCTCTACTAAAGGAGACCAGTCCGTTCAGTCTGTGTGGCGTCACCAATCCTAGCTCTTGTTCAGCAGTCTAATTGTGGACAAGTAGAAACTGTTCAAGAGTCTGGAGACCCCGGAGCTAATGTGTACCGATTTGTGTGAGTTTTGGACAAAATCTGTATGCTGTGGGATTTAAAGAAAAAAATATTAATTAATCATAATATTTAGGGTCATCTGGCACAGCGTTCAAACAAGGCCTATAAGTCGTGTCATGATCTAAGAGATCCAGGTAAAAACATATATATCTTTGTATGACCTACCATTCAAGATTTATAAAACATAAAGAACACCACAGAGATGATGCATATACCACGTGATGTACAAAGAATAGTCCAGTGTGCTTCAGCCAGTTGAAGGTAGAGGCAGTGATGTAAAAAGTACTCGCAACATAGATGTACTCTGTTACAAGTGGATGTCCCATATTCAAATGGGCTTGAGTAAAAGTACAAAAGTATTGGTATAAAAATGTACCGAAAGTATAGAAACTACAAATTTTACAGAATGTCCCCATTTCACAAGTTTTCGAATATATTTAGAAAATAGCTTGTGATCGACGATTGTGAGCTATTTTCAAAGGGCCGAAACTACGGGTGTCCCGATCACATTTTTTTGCTCCCGGTCCGATTCCGATCATTTGGTTTTGAGACATGCCGATACCGATTTTTCCCGATCCGATCTTTCTATTTTAAATAATACAACACTTATGCCATGTGAGAAATGTATGTCACTCTAGTCTAGTCTGTTACCTTTCAATTATTCAAAGGGAAAAATATGTGACTACTTTTATTAGAACTATAGAAGGACTGTCATTGTGGATTTTCATGTCATATGAAAGCAGGGAATCATAGCAAAAATAATGATTTATTGGTTAATTAGATTGAGTGAATCTTGCAACTACAGCAAGACATTATCATATCATGCATAGTGGGGTTTGCATTCCTTTAATTGTTTTCATCATGGGTCTATTTCACACCTCTGTGAATGTCTTTGTTGCATGATATTTGAGACCAAGTGTTTGCCATTTCTGGAACTAGTGCCCCAGGAGGACAAACAAGTATAAACATGACAGTTTTCACAAAATATCATTGTTTATACATCTTTCTTTGATATTTACATTAGACACAAGCCTATTTAGACACACTATTTTATTGAAATAAAAAAAGAAAATCATTTGAAAATGAGATGATATAGGCTCCGATTTCCGATCACACGATCTGATCGGGACATCTCTAGACGAAACGTATAAGCTACTGTAGGCATATAGGCTTACTGTATGGCTGAACGCACGCGCGCACACACACACACACACACACACACACACACACACACACACACACACACATTGCCATCAAATGCCTTAGATAAGACTTGGCCCGATGCTAAATGAACGTGCCGAGCCCTGACCTAAACGGTGAAATGTGAGGACCCACATTTTATGTTAGGGTCTCGTACCTTGTGCCACATGAGGTATATCTGAAGCGGCATGAAACGGTGTACCACCAGAATCTCCCTGTAAAAGCAGGGGTGATGGGGATCTATCGTTTTCGATGGGACCTCCAGCCCCAAAGTCATGACACCCATATGGTGAGCAGGCTTGAGACCTGCTTGGGCCAAACACATCCCCATGTACACGTCATCGATGGGGTGAAGAGGCATGTTCTTGGACATGTTGTATATGACTGAGGCTGTATATCCTGACAGGAGGAACCCCCCGCCTCCACAGTATGGAGGGTACTCGTTTGACTGCTGCACCTGAACAGGGACATAGTATTTGCTTGATGGCGGATCACGGATGGGCATCATGCCCGTATTCAGGTACCCTACGAAGAGGTGTGTGCCGCTGTTTCCGTCCTTGTTGCTGCCCAGGAGGTACTCCACCATGTTGTCCGTGTTGGCAAAAATGTCGTCGTCCCCGTTGAGGAGGAAGTGGACGTGTGGACACTTCATGTCCATCCACTCCAGGAAGAGGACCTGCTTCAGAGTGAGGTTAAAGAAGGAGTCGTTGAACTCCCACTGCAAGATGTCTCCGTGCTCGCGTTGTTCCAGTTCTAGCATCTGATCCAGCCTCTGCCGCTCGAACCCACTGCCCGCTGTTCCCACGAGGAACAGCCTACGGATCTGCTTGCCCCTCTCCATCCTCTCCTCTCCCCAGGTCTTACGCAGGACCTCTCGTCGCTCGTAGTTCTCAGGAGAGCTCTTAATGACAAGCAGGAGGAAGACGTCCCCGGATCGTTCCGGCCCTCCACATTTATCAGGGACGTCCAGCAGCAGTGGGAAGTGACGGCAGTGGCGGTAGTGCAGGAAGTCTTGGATGTGCGCGGGAAAAGTGGAGAAGCCTGTCACGTTGTCTGCCATGATGGACGTGTTCCTCTGGCAGGTTAATGGCCAGGAAGATGGAGAGGAGGTGCTTTGCTTGGCTGCCGTAATCCTCGGACCTGCTGTGACTTCTCCACTAACGGTGTCGTTGGTAGGAGGGCTTTGCCTAAGAAGGACGACCAAGCACAACACCGCAGTGGCTCCAACCAGCATGAAGCCCATGCGAGAAAGTTTCCTTCTCATCCTTCACACTATAATGGGACAGAAAAACCTATTGAAAAGCAGTGACATGATCTCTCTGGAACTCTCTATAGCTCGATCCAATGGGGCACAAGAAAACACACTTGACGTCTTATCCACAGCATTAGAAACACTTAAATCATGACAACATCTCTGATGACTGTTATTTTCCTTTTTAATTTTCTTTTTCCAATGGTAAAGTACCTGTCTCGCTTTATTTATTTATTATTATTAGTGTTATATTATTGTTTTTCTACCATTTTATTTCTCCTTAGATAAACTTTATTTTGTCTCTCGCTCAGGGTACACCAGAATGACCTTGGTTTACATTTCTTTAACTTGAGGTAACCTCAACCACACTCTAGTGAAGAGCACGCCTATCAAGACGCCCCCTGCACTCTATAGTGAAGTTCTACATAATAGTCAACCCTGAACAGAAAGCGTGGCAAAATCAGCCTTGTTCAGACCTAGTAATACTACCGACTACTATATGTTTCAAGCATACGAAGCATAATTACCACACAGCCCTTTCAGTGCGCAACAGAAAAGATGATCTAACTATGAATTGATTGCACACACAATCACTGAATTGTGTATTGGCACCAAATATACAAATATACAATAACTGACTTTGTCAAATACATGACACCTGAACGTACCGAGTGGGTCAAAAAGGAACATTTGTCACATGTCTCCTGTCATTGTCTGTAAGCTTGTTCTTTTTTTTTTTAATATATATTTTTTATCCCACGATTTTGTAACCCATTTTTCACCCCTGTGTCAATCATCTAATGTGATCCTGGGCTCTACACACCCTCCACCAACCTAGTCCCCATATATGGGGGACAAGGGGAGAGCACGGACTTGAACTCATGCTTCCTTCATGCCTGAGTGTCCAAGTTGCTCCTTTACACCTGACAGGGGGGAGTTTCCCTGGTTGGACGTAGCGCGTGGAAGGAACACTGTCCCGGAATCTAATATTTTCACCTTTATTGCTGCTTACTTAATTGATTTGTTCAATTGTGCACAATTGAGGTAATTATATCAGACCTAAGGCCCCTGGGAAGGCCTATAACATCTAAATAGTTTCTATTAGGCGAATTACTCAGATATATACTGTTGCTAAAGCTTGAAACTGTTATTCCAGTGTTTGTTTAAATAATCCAAACCAATGTCTTTTACATTATTTATTACACATAATCAAAGTACAGATTGGTAGTATTTACAAATTGATTCAGTCTGCCTGTTGGCCTAAACTCTAGATTGCGAGAATAGCAAGATTAAACAAGACAGTAATAATTAAATCAGATCAGTGGTGATCAGGTACGTAGATCAGTGGTGATCAGTGGTTATCAGGTAATTAAAACCTGTATGGAAAACAAAGAAACACAAATAGCACATTATGTTTACAGCTATATTTAACTGGTATACTATATGCGATGATACATTGTTATTACAGAAATAGAAGGAATCTACCGTTAGTCCATTTAGATGTTAGATCGTGTGTAAATAAAAACACAAAAAAGAAAAGCAGTGACCTTCTGATTACCAGACAGCCTCTCCCTTGTACTTCTCCCTTGTGCCTTCATGTATCAAATCACCTTTTAAGTAGTGTCTCTGAGCCCCTATTTCCTATCACTGAATTCCACCACAATTGTTGAAGCAACCGTCTTATAAATTCTGGATTATCGGGACATATTCTACTTTACAGACACGCTGCTGCTCCTTATCCACGTTGGTTTCGTTTACCACTCACCTCAAAGGTTTATTACTGCCTTGTGATATACAATACAATGTACACTATATACAAAAAGGTCGGTTGAGCTTCTCTTAGAGACTCTCGTAGTTACAATTATTAATCATTGGTGTCTCTTGGTGTTAATTTGAATAATGAAAAAAGGATTCTATCCAAAAATGACTTGGCAAGTTTCAAGTAAATGCATGTTGATTTGCATAATGCATACCATACTGGTATGAATGAATGAAGGTCAAAACTACTGTATATGATTCTTATAGTTTACTTTTACGGCTGAAATGAACATTGTCAATTAATTCATGGAACAAATGTGATTTAAAACTAATCCTCTCTTCTATAAAATCATTATTTGCAGCACCTGGGTTTTAGAAATTGCAATGGTTTATATAGGCTGTATCTTTAAAACAGCAGAATAATTAAACATACATTACCAAAGCTGACCTCTGTGCAGAGACGGCTTGGTTTCACCCATGAAGTCAAGCACTTACAGTAACTGCACTGAACAAGGGCAGCTAAAAGTGTCATCCATGCATTTGTCATAAATGTACAGCAACATTCATGCTTGAATGCCCCCACCCCCTGTCAAAAACAGCTAAAATCTCTAAAACGAAAGAAAGCAGAAACCCTGTTGTGGGATAAAAGCAAACGTGGTTGGTTTGCTAAAGTAAAAAAATTGTTAACATAGCTAAATCAGTTTAACCACTTTAAAGTTTAACTTTAAACCATTAAGACCTGAGGCCTACAAATGCTTTCTAAATCTGTATAGTTCTCACACTTTGAACTTTTTTTATTGTGCACTGCGAAAACGGCAGATCGTAAATGGTCGTAAATCGTTATACTCTTGTAGATTGGCTATTTTGTGTTTGTTTGTGTGTGTTTGTGTGTGTGTGTGTGTGTGTGTGTGTGTGTGTACTATTTTTTTAGTTATAGTTCTTCTATTTATAGTGACTCATAGGCTCATAGATTATGTGACAACCAGGTATAGTCTGGTGACCACCGGAGAGACGGGTGACAGCCGAAATGTAGATGGCACCCGGGTGAGCAGTATGGGTTAGCAAACCTTTTGAGTTTCTATCAACTTTTTGACCTACATTTAACAAAATCAATGGCCAATGAAGGTCCCCCAGGAGCTTTTTTCATGCTTTCAAACCCAGTACAGAGCGGTCCAATTTCCCAAAAGGGCCCCTGGCTGAGAGCCAAGGGCCCCTGGGCCACGGCCCAATTGGCCAAATGGCTAATTTGGCCCTGAGGAGTGGACCTGGTGAGACGTAGGGGGGCCAGGACAGGAGTCAGCCCACAGAGCCCTAGTCCTTCCATGCGCCAGAAGCGTACCTCCCAGCCCTGGCAGAGTAGTTCTGGAGTAGTTCCAACGGATTGTGTGGCCCTGTCTTTCCCTAATGGGACTGATCGAGGGTAGCTACTGGGACGTAAGTCGGGACTTGATCACCCCGGTTGGGTCGCCTGAGTAAGGAGTATGATGTGGGTACTAGACCCGAAACCCCGTTGACCTCAGGATACTGATACAGGATCACTGAGGATTAACTTGTTATTATTTTTTAAATAAAAGGTATTATCATATTAATTTATCATTGTTAATGTATATCCACGGGCATAATAGCATGATGATGCCATTACAAAACATGGGCTACATGGAAGAAATGTGTTTAATAAAACGAAATTAACTACTAGAAGGTCCTAAATTAACTGCTTCTACTGTAGCCTATCACAACCTGTCATAAAATAAGACTCTGCTGCCATCTAGTGGAAATTGACGTAGCGCAACAGACCAATCAACGATCTACATTCTACAATCTCATAATGCATCAGGTTCCGTAATTATGTATATGTGTATATTGTGTGTGTGTGCGTGTGTGTGTTATAGAAGCTTGAAAATTGTAATTACTTATACTAATACGTTGAAATATCTTTCAACTATCCAATATAAACCACCTTTTGTTTCTTTGTGTTTCATTCTCAGGGCTCCAACCCTAGTGCTCCGGACCATAGCAGCCATGTACACGGGTACACCAGCATGCTATGTGCAGCACTAAACATCAACCAGGATGAACACGTTACCAACAAACATCTGTATGGAGGGCTACTGAGGCTGAGCGAGAAGAGAGCAGCCAGGAGAATGAGGCCAGTCACTGCCATCGACACTGGGAGGAGGGTAGGAACCATGTTTATTTATTTGTTTTCTTTGCTACTGATTGTGTTGTGTATGTGATTCATGCTGTTGATGGATTGTTGTCATATTGTGCTGTATGTTGTGTAGGAAGGAAAGGAAATGTTCAGTTAACTGTTTCTGGCTCTGGAATTGATGGCATATACTAGGCTGTATATGTTGTGGTGTTGTTAAAGTTGTGACAGGGTGGATTTATTCATATGATTGGCTTGGTGGCAACACTATGTAGGCCTTTCTTTCTTTCTTTCTTTCTTTCTTTCTTTCAGTAATCAAGCAAACTATGTATTAAGTAATCATGGCAAATATGCGTGCCAAAACAATGTAAAAGTACCATATAGACAACATTCAGTCACTAGATGGCGGTATACACCTCTCCTCTCCACACTATTGATCTCTGTACTGCATAGTTTCACAATTCAAAAGGAGTTAGCTGGTTTGCCTTATTTTTTTAGGATCCAAATGAGTTAGGTTTTCACCGAAGCACTTTTTAATACTTTCCATTAATCCATTGGTTCAATTTTTTTTTTAACCAACACACAGACAGTGTTCAATAGCATTGATTTACGACAACAAAAACAAACATGGAGTTAGGTGGTTTCTTCTGTTCCGGACAGCAATAATATATTAATTACAATGTAATTTTATAAAGCACTTATCAAAACAAGGTTACAAAATAATTGGAACAGAACAGAATAGAAACAGAATAGAAAAGAGAGCATATAGGCCTCTGCCAGGCCAGGCTGCCTATAGACCGATTCCGTAGCGGTTTCATGGTCGCAGCCTACGTATTTCCTGTAGGCGGACTCGACGTAGCTGCGGGGATAAACCCTCACCAGGCGCATCTCTTCCACTACAGTGAACGGCAGAGTGACTGATGTTAGTTTGCCTCAAACTTTACTCTTTTACCTGCTTTTTTACTAACACTAACATTACAAAGATGTCCAGAACATCGAGATGAACCTGTGTAGTTTATGGCTGCTCCAACAGTAGTGGCAACATAAAAAATAAATGGGCTGTCAAAATAGTTTCAGAATGTCAAAATATCCACCGCGGTGGCTGAGACCAGAGCCATTGAGTAATGGTTGAGACAAAGCAGTGAAAGGTCCTGAAAGATACATAATTTCAGTCTTACCCAATACCCAATCTTTCTGTTTTATGAACACAAGGCTGCTGTATTTTATACCTCATACTAAGCATTTAAAGTATGAGGTATAAAGTACAGCAGTCTTGTGTTAATAAAACAGAAAGATTTGGTATTGGGTAAGACGTTATGTATCTTTCACTGCTTCGTCTCAACCATTACTCAATGGCTCTGGTCTCAGCCACCGCGGTGGATATTAGACATTCAGTTTTATTTATTTTTTATGTTGCCACTACTGTTGGAGCAGCCATAAACTATACACAGGTTCATATCGATGTTCTGGGCATCTTTGTAATGTTAGTGTTAGTAAAAAAGCAGGTAAAGGAGTAAAGTTTGAGGCAAACTAACATCAGTCACTCTGCCGTTCACTGTAGTGGAAGAGGTGCGCCTGGTGAGGGTTTAAACCCCGCAGCTACGTCGAGTCCGCCTACAGGAAATACGTAGGCTGCGACCATGAGACCCGCTACGGAATCGGTCTATACAGAAACTATGGTCATAGCCACTTGGAATGTCATCTGACTTATCTCAAACTTATCTTGATCACATGACCCCGGAGCTAATGTGTACCGATTTGTGTGAGTTTTGGACAAAATCTGTATGCTGTGGGATTTAAAGAAAAATAATTAATTAATCATAATAATTAGGGTCATCTGGCACAGCGTTCAAACAAGGCCTATACGTCGTGTCATGATCCAAGAGATCCAGGTAAAAAAATATATATCTTTGTATGACCTACCATTCAAGATTTATAAAACATAAAGAACACCACAGAGATGATGCATATACCACGTGATGTACAAAGAATAGTCCAGTGTGCTTCAGCCAGTTGAAGGTAGAAGCAGTGATGTAAAAAGTACTCGCAACATAGATGTACTCTGTTACAAGTGGATGTCCCATATTCAAATGGGCTTGAGTAAAAGTACAAAAGTATTGGTATAAAAATGTACCGAAAGTACCAAACATAGAAACTACTAATTTTACAGAATGTCCCCATTTCACAAGTTTTCGAATATATTTAGAAAATAGCTTGTGATCGACGATTGTGAGCTTTGATCAACTTGTAGATCTGCTATTTTCAAAGGGCCGAAACTACGGGTGTCCCGATCACGTTTTTTTGCTCCCGGTCCGATTTGATTTTGAGACATGCCGATACCGATTTTTCCCGATCCGATCTTTCTATTTTAAATAATACAACACTTATGCCATGTGAGAAATGTATGTCACTCTAGTCTAGTCTGTTACCTTTCAATTATTCAAAGGCAAAAATATGTGACGACTTTTATTAGAACTATAGAAGGACTGTCATTGTGGACTTTCATGTCATATGAAAGCAGGGAATCATAGCAAAAATAATGATTTATTGGTTAATTAGATTGAGTGAATCTTGCAACTACAGCAAGACATTATCATATCATGCATAGTGGGGTTTGCATTCCTTTAATTGTTTTCATCATGGGTCTATTTCACACCTCTGTGAATGTCTTTGTTGCATGATATTTGAGACCAAGTGTTTGCCATTTCTGGAACTAGTGCCCCAGGAGGACAAACAAGTATAAACATGACAGTTTTCACAAAATATCATTGTTTATACATCTTTCCTTGATATTTACATTAGACACAAGCCTATTTAGACACACTATTTTATTGAAATAAAAAAAGAAAATCTCAGATTTATTTCTCCCGATCCCAATCATTTGAAATTGACATGATATAGGCTCCGATTTCCGATCACACGATCCGATCGGGACATCTCTAGACGAAACGTATAAGCTACTGTAGGCATATAGGCTTACTGTATGGCTGAACGCACGCGCGCACACACACACACACACACACACACACACATACACATACACATACACATACACATACACATACACATACACATACACATACACACACACATACACATACACACACACACACACACACACACACACGCACATCGCCATCAAATGCCTTGGAAAAGACTTGGCCCGATGCTAAATGAACTTGACGAGCCCTGACCTAAACGGTGAAATGTGAGGACCCACATTTTATGTTAGGGTCTCGTACCTTGTGCCACATGAGGTATATCTGAAGCGGCATGAAACGGTGTACCACCAGAATCTCCCTGTAAAAGCAGGGGTGATGGGGATCTATCTTTTTCGATGGGACCTCCAGCCCAAAAGTCATAACACCCATATGGCCAGCAGGCTTGAGACCTGCTTGGGCCAAACACATCCCCATGTACACGTCATCGATGGGGTGAAGAGGCATGTTCTTGGACATGTTGTATATGACTGCGGCTGTATATCCTGACAGGAGGAACCCCCCGCCGCCACAGTATGGAGGGTACTCGTTTGACTGCTGCACCTGAACAGGGACATAGTATTTGCTTGATGGATCACGGATGGGCCTGCCCCCATTCAGGTGCCCTACGAAGAGGTGTGTGCTGCTGTTTCCGTCCTTGTTGCTGCCCAGGAGGTACTCCACCATGTTGTCCGTGTTGGCAAAAATGTCGTCGTCCCCGTTGAGGAGGAAGTGGACGTGCGGACACTTAATGTCCATCCACTCCAGGAAGAGGACCTGCTTCAGAGTGAGGTTAAAGAAGGTGTCGTTGAACTCCCACTGCAAGATGTCTCCGTGCTCGCGTTGTTCCAGTTCTAGCATCTGATCCAGCCTCTGCCGCTCGAACCCACTGCCCGCTGTTCCCACGAGGAACAGCCTACGGATCTGCTTGCCCCTCTCCATCCTCTCCTCGCCCCAGGTCTTACGCAGCACCTCTCGTCGCTCGTAGTTCTCAGGGGAGCTCTTAATGACAAGCAGGAGGAAGACGTCCCCGGATCGTTCCGGCCCTCCACATTTATCAGGGACGTCCAGCAGCAGTGGGAAGTGACGGCAGTGGTGGTAGTACAGGAAATCTTGGATGTGCGTGGGTAAAGTGGAGAAGCCTGTCACGTTGTCTGCCATGATGGACGTGTTCCTCTGGCAGGTTAATGGCCAGGAAGATGGAGAGGAGGTGCTTTGCTTGGCTGCCGTAATCCTCGGACCTGCTGTGACTTCTCCCACGGTCCCGTTGGTAGGAGGGCTTTGCCTAAGAAGGACGACCAAGCACAACACCGCAGTGGCTCCAACCAGCATGAAGCCCATGCGAGAAAGTTTCCTTCTCATCCTTCACACTATAATGGGACAGAAAAACCTATTGAAAAGCAGTGACATGATCTCTCTGGAACTCTCTATAGCTCGATCCAATGGGGCACAAGAAAACACACTTGACGTCTTATCCACAGCATTAGAAACACTTAAATCATGACAACATCTCTGATGACTGTTATTTTCCTTTTTAATTTTCTTTTTCCAATGGTAAAGTACCTGTCTCGCTTTATTTATTTATTATTATTAGTGTTATATTATTGTTTTTCTACCCTTTTATTTCTCCTTAGATAAACTTTATTTTGTCTCTCGCTCAGGGTACACCAGAATTACCTTGGTTTACATTTCTTTAACTTGAGGTAACCTCAACCACACTCTAGTGAAGAGCACGCCTATCAAGACGCCCCCTGCACTCTATAGTGAAGTTCTACATAATAGTCAACCCTGAACAGAAAGTGTGGCAAAATCAGCCTTGTTCAGACCTAGTAATACTACCGACCACTATATGTTTCAAGCATACGAAGCATAATTACCACACAGCCCTTTCAGTGCGCAACAGAAAAGATGAAATAACTATGAATTGATTGCACACACAATCACTGAATTGTGTATTTGGTGCACCAAATATACAATAACTGACTTTGTCAAATACATGACACCTGAACGTACCGAGTGGGTCAAAAAGGAACATTTGTCACATGTCTCCTGTCATGAAAGGAAAAAACACCACATTTCATTTGTCTGTAAGCTTGTTCTTTTTTTTTTTAATATATTTTTTATCCCACGATTTTGTAACCCATTTTTCACCCCTGTGTCAATCATCTAATGTGATCCTGGGCTATACACACCCTCCACCAACCTAGTCCCCATATATGAGGGACATGGGGAGAGCAACGGACTTGAACTCATGCTTCCTTCATGCCTGAGTGTCCAAGTTGCTCCTTTACACCTGACAGGGGGGAGTTTTCCTGGTTGGACGTAGCGCGTGGAAGGAACACTGTCCCGGAATCTAATATTTTCACCTTTATTGCTGCCTACTTAATTGATTTGTTCAATCGTGCACAATTGAGGTAATTATATCAGACCTAAGGCCCCTGGGAAGGCTTATAACATCTAAATAGTTTCCATTAGGCGAATTGCTCAGATATATACTGTTGCTAAAGCTTGAAACTGTTATTCCAGTGTTTGTTTAAATAATCCAAACCAATGTCTTTTACATTATTTATTACACATAATCAAAGTACAGATTGGTAGTATTTACAAATGGATTGAGTCTGCCTGTTGGCCTAAACTCTAGATTGCGAGAATAGCAAGATTAAACAAGACAGTAATAATTAAATCAGATCAGTGGTGATCAGGTAGATCAGTGGTGATCAGGTAATTAAAACCTGTATGGAAAACAAAGAAACACAAATAGCACATTATGTTTACAGCTATTTAACTGGTATACTATATGCGATGATACATTGTTATTACAGAAATAGAATGAACATACCGTTAGTCCATTTAGATGTTAGATTGTGTGTTTACACGGCTCAATTCTTAGTTGCAAGGCCTATCTAAAGCTTGATCAGATCACTGGGATGTCTCCTCAATAGATTGTTTGAAGAAAAGAGAGAGAAAACTGTTTCTTTCTTGCTGTTTAACCCAGGGAGGCGGACCTGACTTACCCAGGGGGTCGGTTGGTATGGGGGTGCATACTTAGTTTAGACTAGTCATTGGTTAGACATGGGTTAAGGTTAGGTTTAGGTGTGCTGCCCCGTGGGAGGTTAGGGTTAGGGTGAGGGTTTGAGATGGGTTGTAGTTGTACTGTAGGACTAATGACTGGTCTAACCAATGACTAGTCTAAACCAAAAACTGTCTAAACTAAGTACTGCACCCGGTTGGTGGCCAGCTAAAATGGGGAACTCCCTGCTCCATAGGGTGTACAGTTTCCGTACCAGACCGTGGTGCAGTACGTGAGGATGCTCTCGATGGCGCAGCGGTAGAAATTCCCCAGGATCTGAGGAGATAGATTTACTTTCCTCAGTCTCCTCAGAAAGAAGAGGCGCTGGTGGGCCTTCTTGACTAGAGACGCAGTGTTGAGGGTCCAGGAGAGGTCCTCAGAGATGTGGACCCCCAGGAATTTAAAGCTGGGGACCCGTTCGACCTCCGCTCCGTTGATGTGAATCGGAGCGTGAGTGACAGCCCTAGTCCTCCTGAAGTCCACTATGAGCTCCTTGGTCTTCTTGGTGTTCAACGCCAGGTTGTTGTCGGCACACCACGACGCCAGATGCAGGATCTCCTCCCTGTAGGCCGTCTCGTCGTTGTCCTTGATGAGACCCACCACCGTTGTGTCATCTGCAAATTTGATGATGGTGTTGGTGCCGTGCATAGGGGTGCAGTCGTGGGTGAAGAGGGAGTAGAGAAGGGGGCTCAGCACACAGCCTTGTGGGACACCAGTGCTCAGGGTTAGGGTGGAGGAGGTGAGGTTGCCTATCCTAACAGACTGAGGCCTGTCAGTGAGGAAGTCGAGGATCCAGTTGCAGATGGAGGGAGTGATGTCCAGGTCCAGGTAACTTAACTAGTTACTTTCACATTTTGAGTAATAATATTACATTCACTTTTTTCCAAAAGTAATATTATTACTATTTTCACGAGCCTTGGTGGGACTGTGGGTTTGAGTGTTTATTTATAATGGTAGACTGGGTTGGGGTGGAGTTGCTTTGCAGACTGCTGATCTGCTCTAGATCTAGACTCTAGAGCGGATACGGTAACGATGCACACTCGTTGGTACGTATGTGTGAAGTATCGGATGCAGAAGGGCAGGCCCGGAACACGGAACAACAACCTAAACTAGTGTGTGTAACTCGTTAGACTGCACTGTCAGAGAGAAGAGACGTAAACAAACTAAGCATGGAGCAGACGGAGAAGACAGAGACACCGGCACAACAAAGCGTTATAACATTCAATACTTGGAAGTATTCGCATTATTTTGAGTATGTCCGCGATCGAGACGAGATGAACATTATTGTCCGCTGCAAGTTGTGCATAGGGAAGAAGCTATATTCCACATCGAATCTACTTGTAATCAATGTGTACAAATGGACCCATCATCATGTGTACACTATACAGTACACTTTTTAGAGTTAAATAAACACTGCAGAATAGGGGAGGGGGGGGACTTCTAATGTTGAAAATGCAAAGTAAGACTTTTGGGGACAAAATATGCAATTACTGGAGGCGAGATAAAAAAAAGTAATAAGTAATAAGTAACTACAGGTAGTTACTTTTCTCAGGGAGTAATAAGTAGTGTACCTTTATTGTAGCGGACCCAGCTGGCCAGTAAGGTTGAAGACTGACTGATGATTTTGACTGTTACTTTATTTCAAAATTCACCGTAGAAACTGAGAAAAGATAAATATACATAACATAAGTAAATCAATAAATCCATAAACAAACACATACAGGTTGAGACATATGCATATACAGTAGACCTAAACCAACAGCATAAATGTTCACATGAACCAATAATTAAAGTTAATCACGGTTTACTTTTTACTGTGAAACATAACTCAAAACCCCTTTGTATCAACCATGACAAACCCCACAACAATAAGCCAATCAAATTCATAAGCAGTGAAAATACAAGATATGGCAAATAAAAGTATTAACCTTGTTCCCCTTCCAGCTAGGCGCTAATAAAGTGGCATGTGCAGTTTGTTCCAGGGCTCTTTGGCCATCCGTCCTTAGTTCCTTCCTTGACAAACTTCTCCATATGTTGCAATTCCTTCTCATGGCAGTATCTGTTCCTCAATCCTCTTACCACTGAGGTTGGCAGGTGGCATTTATGATCAAGTGCTGCTATCTGCAGCCCCATCCTGGGCGTTGTCCTCAGTCACAGGTGAACTTGATCATTTCAATTAAACTGATTTGGCCCTGTGGGCAGGAAACCCTTACAATGAAAGCCCTGAAGAACTGACTTGGGGCAGGAAACACGTCAAAATAAAAGCTCAAAGAAAACACAAATTAATCATGGAAACAGCCCTGTGGGTCCGTTACACTCCCACCAAAATCATTAGTGATTTAAAACCAGGTTGCATAAATCAAAACATGATTTTACATCAAATTACGTGACCCCATACTCATTTAGAATTTTAAAAATAATCGGCAGGAATGGGGCATGCAGTCTTTCTCCCACCATGAGTACTCCATCTCCAATCAGAGCATGCTCAGCATTGACTTCCAGGAGCCTAGTGTCCTGGGCCTTGAACCTTCTAGCCATGGCTGGTTGTCTTCGCACTCCTCTAGGCCGCCGTTCCCCCTTGACTGCTGCCGGGGAGTCTTGATTGGTAGCCCCCTTGTAGGCCATCGCAGCCACTGCATTAGGCTCGGCCTCTCCGGCCTGCAGAGTACCAACTCCCACCGAATCCCCTGGTGCCTTGGGATGTGAGGCCAGGGCATCTGAACCCTGCTGGGCTGGGTCTTTGGGCTTCACCGCTGCTGCTCCCTCCGTCACCTCCAGCTGCTTCTTGATGTTCGTTTCTTCCTCACCAGCCGGCGCACCCAGGCCTGGCTGCTTTTGTTGAATCTCTTCATGTTGCTTCTTCATGGCAGTCAGGAGTTTCTCCTGCTGCTCCCGCTTCTCTATGGCCGCCCTCTGTAGTTGCTCCTGCTCCTGCTCAGCAGCCAGGAGCCTCTGCTGCTCTCGCTTCTCTGCGGCAGCCCTCTGTAGTTGCTCCTGCTCAGCCAGGAGCCTCTGCTGCTCTCGCTTCTCTGCGGCAGCCCTCTGTAGTTGCTCCTGCTCCTGCTCAGCCAGGAGTCTCTGCTGCTCTCGCTTCTCTGCGGCAGCCCTCTGTTGTCGCTGCTCCAGTTCTTCCTTCTTTTTCTGCTCTTCCACTCCTCTTGTTGCCTTTAGCTGCGCCATCCGTTCCTCTTCAATCCGTTCCTCCCGTTCATCTTCAATCTGTTCTGTGCAACTCCTCCCCTGCCTCTTCCTGGCAAGCTCTACTGCTGCTGCCACAGATGCAGAGTGATAGCTACTCTTGGTATCAACGTGTGCTGGAGTACGTTTAAAAATAGAGTGAAAAGGATCATGGACAAGCAGTCCATAAAAACAATCCTGCATTCCCGTTTCAAATTCATTATCAACAATTCTATCAAAAAGAACTTCAAAAATGCCCTTCGATATAAATTTACATCGATCTATTATTCTTCTCACATCATCATCTGGGGTGCCATGTTTAAAGATGTCAGAGTAGAGTTTAGAAATTTCCTTGCACTTATTAAAGTGTCAAGGACAAGTCCTGGGTCGCTCTCAGCAATGTTGGCCTTTAACTGTGTCTTTGTGATCCATGCAATAACCTTCCATTGATCATACATAGATAGAAGCCTCTTTACCTTCTTCTCAACCATTTCTAGATCTGCATTGTCATCTGACTCATTCACCATCATGCTAATGTCTGCCATTTTGGATTAGATTTCAAATAAAATGTAGGTTTTGTGGGTGTGACTGAAAATAAAGACCTTGAATATAATAACCATAAATAAATGAAACACAAAAAAGATCTGGACCTTAAATCACTGTATTACAATCTCACTGTAAAACACAATAATCTTTGCATGTAAACCATTAACTGAAATTAAATTCAAAAACCCTTGTAGGCCTATGCCATATGTCCATATATGTTCAGTTTCCGTATGATCCTTAGTCTTTGTTTCCTGACCGTATAATGTTCTATCATGCAGTTGTAGCGTTTGTGTTAATGTAACCGTTCACCAGATTCATTCGACTGTCCGATGCGTTGCAGGCCTGATGGCATAGTTTGAGCTCCAGTGTAGATGAGTGGTGAAGAGTTGCAGTCCTTGGGTGAAGTTTCTACTGTAGCGGACACAGCTGGCCAGTAAGGTTGAAGACTGACTGATGATTTTGACTGATACTTTATTTCAAAATTCACCATAGAAACTGAGAAAAGATAAATATACATAACATAAGTAAATCAATAAATCCATAAACAAACACATACAGGTTGAGACATATGCATATACAGTAGACCTAAACCAACAGCATAAATGTTCACATGAACCAATAATTAAAGTTAATCACGGTTTACTTTTTACTGTGAAACCTAACTCAAAACCCCTTTGTATCAACCATGACAAACCCCACAACAATAAGCCAATCAAATTCATAAGCAGTGAAAATACAAGATATGACAAATAAAAGTATTAACCTTGTTCCCCTTCCAGCTAGGCGCTAATAAAGTGGCATGTGCAGTTTGTTCCAGGGCTCTTTGGCCATCCGTCCTTAGTTCCTTCCTTGACAAACTTCTCCATTATGTTGCCATTCCTTCTCATGGCAGTATCTGTTCCTCAATCCTCTTACCACTGAGGTTGGCAGGTGGCATTTATGATCAAGTGCTGCTATCTGCAGCCCCATCCTGGGCATTGTCCTCAGTCACAGGTGAACTTGATCATTTCAATTAAACTGATTTGGCCCTGTGGGCAGGAAACCCTTACAATGAAAGCCCTGAAGAACTGACTTGGGGCAGGAAACACGTCAAAATAAAAGCTCAAAGAAAACACAAATTAATCATGGAAACAGCCCTGTGGGTCCGTTACATTTATTCCTTTTTAAAAAGTAATAAGTAGTATAATTAAAGTAATATTTTGACAACCAAGGTTCATGTTTTAGGTTGTTATTAGAGAAAGTAAAAGGTGAGTGTAATTTTCTTTTTTCATTTGCTGCTTTCTTTCATTTTAGGGATTTGAGCTGTTTTTGACAGGGGGTGGGGGGATTCGACCATGGGGCTACATATGTATTTCTTTGCTAAATGTTATAGCAATTTATAATTTTATTATTTACTAGTCCTACTAGACTCCAAAGTAGCCACAAAAGATCACGGGATCTACTGAATGTGTCAAACTGACATATTGAGCCTATGACACACAGCGTGGCTTCCCCCCAGTATAGGCTATACCTTCACATTCAGTAGATCCTTTGATCTTTTGTGGCCAGATGTAATTTCTTGGGGTCTAGTAGGACTATAGTAAATAATAAAATAATAAATCGCTATTACATTTTGTAAAAAAATACATATTTTACTTTCTTTAATAACAACCTTTGGAGAAGGAGGAGAGACCCGCACACAGCCACTTGCTGGTTCAAGAGTTTGATTTTAGATAAGAGTCATAGCAACCTTTCGGCCTTTCGGCCTTCTTCAGGCATGGCCTGAAGAATGACCTATATAACAACCTAAAACATGAACCTTGGTTGAAAAAAACTGAAGTTGTCCTTTAAGAGACAGTGACCACTGGCAGTTAGAATAGCATTTGCCTAAACACTATGACACGCATTATTAGGGAGGTCGATGTATCAACAGTTGTTCTCTTTTCTGTAAGCATTACATTTCAAACGTATTTCACAGATATTGAAGGTAGTTTTGTAGCTACACCATGTTTGTTATCATGATGTGTTTTTGAGTGGTGCAACCACTCCAAGGAACAGCAATGTCCGTGTTCACCTACCTATGTGTGGTTCACCTATGTGTGGTTAACCTATGTGACGTTAATGAGCCAGTATAATGAGAACCAGTAGGGGCGCTGTTGCCATAAACGGAGAGAGAGAGAGATAGTATTAGTGTTGCACGCACTGTTGCCTGCTAATGCTAATGAGAGAGAGAGAGAGAGAGAGAGAGAGAGAGAGAGGGAGAGATGAGTGGAGGGGGGGCGAGAGGGGAGTTGCACCACTCAGTTCACACGGGTGTGATTCTTTTTCCTTTATATTAACTAGTCTATGCCATGTGCCGTAATAGAATGACTTCAAGTATAACTTGAACATTGAAGTTGTAGCAATATTCCTACAGTACGATATTTATCGCAAATATATAAAATCAATATATAAAATATATTATGTTCTCCAAATGTTCTCTTATTATGACATGCTCAGAATAGGGATGAAGGGTTGTAGCGTTCATGTGATGTGGGTTTGAGGATTTGTGCAGATACAACACATCACTGGCCTTGTGCCATTTTAGCTTACCGGTAAGTGTCTGGCAGGCAGGCATGACTGTTACTTAACAGGTTTGAGGTGCCCGTGGTTAAGTCAGCAATGGGAACCACTTTTAATAATCCTTCCTCCTTTAACTCTGTCCCCACCCTTTAATAGAACTCTTTGGTATGCGTGGTATCCACCCCCCCCCCCCCCCCCCCCCATGTAAACCTACTGTTTACATTGACCACCATTTATGTTTTTAGTCACACTTTTTTGTCGCACTCGCAAGGTCTGCTGTGTTTTAGGCTGTGAGTCACAGCGTGAGGACCAACACTCTACAGTCTACACGTCTCTATAGGCTCCAAGCCTCCATATTATCCCAACTAAGAGGACGAGGACATTAGAACTAAGTGGATGGACTTCATTAATGTGGTTCGACGCGACGTTAGCATACTGTATGTGTGCAAGCTTGTGCATATCACTTTGTGCCTTCAGTTCGGGACACGATCTTTAGCAGATCTAAGGTGGTGATGGAAATTCGCCTTGTCCTGAGCTGAATGTCTTTCCACCGAGATCCACCAATAGTCAAGGCAGGATTTCAGAATATGTGCTTATTTAAAGTGCTGAAGGCAAATCGTGTTAATTTATGGCATACATGCTTTCTAGGGGTATTAAGGTCTGCTGAATCCAAATCTGCTGTATGCCAAGCTCAAAAATGGCTGCTAAGCCCTCAAAATTGAGCATTTAAAGATGGCGGCCACCACTATGCTGAAACATAATAAAATGCTTTTATTTTTGTCTAAACAAGGTAGAAATGTAGACCGAAGTGTCGTTTTTATGTTTTCATATAGGCGGGTAAATATATGAAAAAAAGCACCTAGCCCTAAAAAAATTATAACAAAAGGTTTCTCAACTGATTTATGTAGTATTAGGTGTCCTTAATAACATACTAAAAGTTTACCAACGTTTGACCACCCGAAAGGTGTTATTTTCAAGATGTCGAGATGTCGTGTTGCCTAAACACCATCAAAATTCCTTCATTATTCATCCTAGACAAGTACTTTCTGTGTCTAACCCTATGTTTTTGGGGTCTAGGAGTCCATTGAACTTGTCCAAATTGCAGAGATACAATTAGATAATTGTGAAATCCAATATTGTGTTTGTGACTGTTAAAACCCTCTGAAATAGTCACCAATTTCAAGTTAACTAAACTAAATATTTAATAAATATCCTAACGTTTCCTAATATTATTTTTTCCCTTTTTTATATTATGCTTTTATTATAACTAACCTAACCAAGTACTTAATAAACACAAATTAAATTATTGTATTTGCACTTTACAATTATGAGTTGGCAGTATTATTTAAACTTCACCACCACCAGCTAGCCACCACGACAATATCATTGTTGCAATTTGTACTGTATATTAAATATACAGTACACATTGCAATAATGATATTGTTGTGGTGACAAATGTCTTTAATGTTCAGATTAATTTAATATTATTTTTTATTGTACTGTAGGCTATGATCCTGTGTTTTTTTCTGCAAACTGTTTATAAAATAATCAATCTATGGAGGTATATGTATATGCACCTAAAGGCTGGGCTCTCAACAGTTGCGTGATTAATTTAGAGCCAAATAAAAAGCAATTGAGTTGCTTAAGTTGTAAAAATAAGTGCAGACAAATTGATTTTTATTTAATTCATGGCTCTATAGTTAACGTGATTCAGACAGAAAGACGTCGAGTCATAATAAAAAGCTCTGTAGAAGTTAGTAGTTTTTATTTTCTAACGTTATTCGTGTAGGCGTATTGATTTTGAGATGTTTCCTGGTGCAAGTTGCAACATCCTTTGCAGGAAACTATGGCATCACATTTATTGCACTTTGCGAGTGGTTAACAGAGAGGGAAATTACTCTTGAGGCTGAGCACGCAAAGAAGCAATAAATGCAAATATGCCATAGTTTCCTGCAAAGGATGTTGCAACTTGCACCAGGTGCATGTCCACATTGAGGAAACATCTCAAAATAAATACGCCTGCATGAGTCACAAGATTAATCTACTCACTCATGTAGGTGGGAGTCACGCTTAGAGTGGGCATAGGTATACAGAAGGGTCAGACCCACATAGTGGTGGTTATAAGACCTCCACGTGGTGCATGATTGTTTGTCAGGCAGACAGGGGTGTCCCTATGTCGGACTGGCTCACAGGAGAGTCGGTGTCTGGTTGGTGGCTGACCATTAATATTACTGGGGCCCCCAGTGACTGATCATTATGGCGCAGAATACCCTCTCCCCTCTCCTCTAGAACAGCTACTGTAGTACGAAAATGCAAAAAGTGCAAAAAACACGAAATTAGGGGCGCCCACTGTATTTATATTGGCAACATGGCATCCTACGTTGTCATTTAGTGTGCCCTAAACAAACATTAAAGTCCATAGTCTTGGCTGCCATATGACTTAAAAAGCCATGCATTGGAAGGCAGCAATGCTTGTTTGCTGGATAGCAGCAGGGCTACAGCGTGGAGGGAGGTTAGATTGGGATTCTATGGGGAGACCGAGACTGGAGCCCAGGGCTCAAGGTTATTGCCAGCAGTACCAAACACAAAGTAAATGTGAAATTAATTTTACACACACAACTACTACAGTCTCGGGAATAAGAAGATGTCTGTGACAAGCATAACTGAACCCTATCCATGCCACACTCCACCACCTGCCTATATACCAAGATACCAAGATACCAAGATGAATAATGGAGGAGTAATGGTATTCTAAGAACTGGCGACAGCCATCTTAAAAAAACACATTTCGGGTGGTCAAACTTTGGTAAACTTTTAGTATGTTATTTAGGACACCTAATACTACATAAATCAGTTTTGTTTTAGGGTCAAACCATATTTTTACCCGCCTAATATGGGGAATCCAATTCAATATTCTGATTTGAAATCAAGTTTGATGAAAATGCTTAAAATTCATACATATTGGGAAAATTGTCATTTATTGGCGAATATTATTCCAAACCAACTTTATGCAATAATTTATATATGTTCCTGATCATTATGTACATAATGTGTCATTGTATAAAGGTAACCAACTCCATAATACTTGTGCAGAAACGGCTTAAAAATAATATTGAATGCCTGTGGTATAAACTGATGGCCTAACTACAATATCAGCCACAAACGGCTTGCTGCTTCTCTATAATAATAATAATAATAATAATAATAATAATAATAAAACTTTATTTGTATAGCACCTTTCATGACATGAAATGCAGCTCAAAGTGCTTTACAGAAAAATGGAGAATAAAAGAAAAGCAAGGCAACAACATTAAGAACAAGCAGTAATGCAATACAGTGAGGACATGAATAACAAAAATAAAAAATAAAAGATCAATTAAAAGCAATGTTGTAGAAGTGGGTCTTAAGCTGAGCTTTAAAAATGTCTACAGAGGCTGCCTGAAGAAGGTACAGTGGGAGCTTGTTCCATGCCGACGGCCCGTAGAAGCAAAAAGCTGCTTCCCCGTATTTTTTAGTTGCCATTTTTTTTGGCAAAGCGAGCAGGCCAGCAGAGGAAGATCTTAGGGGCGGTTTGGGACATATTTAGGCAGGCAGTCATGTAGGTAGGAAGGTGCGAGACCATTGAGAGCTTTATACACTTGTCACTAGTAAAATAATTTTAAAATCAATCCTAAAAACAACCGGAAGCCAGTGCAGTGATGCCAAAACTGGAGTAATATGTTCTAGTTAAAACTCTGGCTGCTGCATTTTGGACAAGTTGTAATCTGTCAGTTGTTTTCTTAGGCAGTCCTGAAAAAAGTGCATTGCAGTAGTCAAGCCGAGAAAAAACACTCTTGGTCTATGAATAGTCAAGGCCCTAAGGGATCAGTCTAATCACCAACGTTTCCCCAGATGCAGCCCAGGGCATGCTCTAATGATTTAGCTAGGGCACCCAAGTCAGCGACCTTCCGGGTCGCCACAGTAGCCAAATCCAATATCGCCACCACATATTAACAGGGATGTAATGTTTGAACCAGATGACCAGATGATCAACATATGCAAACATATGCAAACTTGTGTATTGTCATATTTTTGACAATTAGATATATGTTGAAATGCTTATCTTTATGATTGGGTGGAAGTATCATTTGTATATTTCCAAGATGGCAGTTATAGGAAGATTTGTTATACCCAAATCTTCCTATAACACTCTTGGTAAACCTGGTGTATTATGATGATTAAATATACACTAGAGCACTTTAATTTGCTTATTACCAATATGGTCACTATTCACCAAAATATATTGTACATTTTCGCCCAGATTGAGTTAAACTCAAAACAAATAACCTATGCAATTTAGAGATTTTGAAACAATAAAACAAGTAGGCTAAGTAGTAAGTAAGTAGTTTTGATACAGCTAACATATGAAACAGTACAAGTACAATTTTTAACATTGTTTAGATTTTAAACAATACGTTTAGATCAGACCAGCAATCATTGATATTTTGCCACACGCACACATGAACGCACGCACATGATGGATGACAACGTGTACACCTAATGTCTGGTACTTTCTTCTTCAAGTAGAGCTCATGGAGGATGACATGTAGGGTTAACTGCTGCAGTGCTTTGTAACGAGACAAAATGTGCTCTCAAACTAACCCGGATTCGATTTATCTGCACTACAGCCTTGAAACCATCCTGAAAAGGAACACAAGAATAGTTCTGTACCTGGCCCATGCTGGGGCCAATGGCCATAAAGGCATTTGTCTAGTATCAATTATAGTTCTTGCAATCCACTTATTTGAGACATGAGCATCACATCTCTGGATTGGCTTTGGCTCTCTTACATGTGCTAACAGGCTGTGAATATAGGCTGTTTTGGAGGCAACACTGGATCTGACAGGTTGCCCTCACCTTGGAGCCTGTGCAGATCAACTCTGATGTCCAGTGACTCCTTTATCTGCGTCTTCAGCTATCTCGATTCCCCATACATCCAGCGATTCTAGACAGTTGTGATTTTCACATCGGCATCTTTCTTTAGCACATCCATGTGGTTTCACTGGCTAGTCCCATCCCACTGCTATTGTGTCTGCATGGTTGTCATATTCATGATTTCAGTATATGGGACTCCATAACATTAAGTAGTACAAGTAAGTAGGTCAGAGTGCCTTCTTGTCAGAGTCGGAGGTGCCCAAGATCAAAGCCATGGCATAGTCATAGTCATAGAGGGTACACGTGTCATCATCATCATACACAGAAGTTATGCGGGAACGCCTACTGAGTGGAAAAAAAAACACTTTCTGGCCTTGGCAGCCCATACCTCCAAACAGAAATCTGATTGCATTAAACGACGTTAAACTCACTTTGCGACTCACTTTATGCATGCACAATTTGCACATACTATTGTGGTTGAAAGGTGAGTGCAGTCTATACTGAGCAACCAGGCCATGTGAGGCCATTGCCTGCACCAATAATTAGGGTCCAGACGACAACATACAGTATAAGAACCTTCCAATGTTTCTAAGGATAAAGAAAAAACAAGTTTGCCAATATAGTGTCAAAAGTTAAGGTACAACAAGGTATTTTCATATTGCCTCCATCTTGGACATATGCAAATTAGGTGTCCAGACACACCCAATCATAAAGACCAGTAAGACGCGCAAACGCGGGAAGCGGACGCAGCTCGTACATATTTGGGTTTTGGACGTATAGCTGCTTTGGGGACTCCTTATATGGTTATGGCTGAGTCATGGTGACGTATTGATGCAACACACTCCATATTTGGACGTAGCTCCATATATGGGCACAAAGGGTCACACACACCTTTCGCAATCACTGCGTTCGCAATAAGTATTCCAAAATGTTTCTTATTGTCAAACATCCTGAAATGGACACCAAGTTTGCATTTGTAGCTCATCTGGTTCAGAAGATATAGCCAAAACCGTTTTCAGGTGGCAGCCATATTGGATTTAGCCACTATGGCGACTGTGAAGGTCACCGGCTCAGGCCCCCTAGCTAAATCATTAGAACATGCCCTGGACTACATCTGGGCCAAATATGGTGCTTTTAGACTGATTAGCACGAAATATCCCTAAGGGCCTGGACTAAAGAGGCCAATTGTCACTATAAATTATATAAAAGTGGTTTCTTCACAATTGATCTTAAATCAGAATATTTCATTGTATTCCCCATGTATGAAAATATAAAAGAGGACATTTCAGTCATTTTCTACCTTGTTTAGTCAAAGAAAATGTGTTTTATTATGTTTCAGCATAGTGGTGGCCGCCATCTTTAAATGCTTTTTGAGGGCTTAGCGGCCATTTTTGAGCTTGGCATACAGCAGATTTGGATTCAGCAGAGTTTAATACCCCTAGAAAGCATGTATGCCATAAATTAACACGATTTGCCGTCGGGGTTCATATATTTGGGGAAAGCGGTCCAGACTAAAATCAGCGGTTGACCAATCAGAATCAAGCATTCAACCAAGCCATGTAATAAGCTCATTTTAATGCTCACAACGATATAGTATAGGAACTGTCTTAAATAAAGTCAACTGAGCTGAGGAATGATTGAACACAGTGTTAAAAGTAGTGATTGATCTAAAATGTAAGATTTCATGTCATGTTGCATGTCTGTTACAAAATAAAACCGGTATATTCGAAGGACCACAGAAAAAATTATAATAAGTTAATAACCCAACATCAGAGCTGAAAATCAGCACATATAATACAGCAGAGCACCTTTAAAAGTAATCTTAAACCTTTAGTATATATATATATTTTTTTAGAAAACATGATATGTAAACTATCATAGCACAACATTATTACAAATTGCTCCCTAGGGGCTATCATAATATGTTTCTTTTCTACAAAGTCGTTGATATTGATAGCCCTGTGAGCTTAAAGTATACTACTTCACCCGTTTTTCTATTGAACACAATTAGAACTTTACACACACACACGCACACACACACACACACACACACACACACACACACACACACACACACACCATTCACTACAGCATTCAATACATTTCATAATCTGCGGAATCAGAGGACCCACATTTTAGGTGAGGGTCACGTGTTTCGTGCCACATGACATATATCTGAGGGGGCAGGAACCTGTGTGCCAGCAGAATGTCCCTGTAAAAGCAGGGGTGAAATGGATCCACAATCTTTGAGGGAAAGTGAAACCCCCAAGTGTTAATGCCGAAATGGTGAGCAGGCTTGAGCCCTGCTTGGGCCAAACACATCCCCATGTACACGTCGTCGATGGGGTGAAGAGGCATGTTTTTGGACATCTTATATATGACTGAGGCTGTATATCCTGACAGGAGGAACCCGCCACCGCCACAGTACGGAGGGTACGAGTTTGACTGCTGCACCTGAACAGGGACATAGTATTTACTCGATGGTTTCCGGATAGGGCCTGCGCCCGTGATCAGGTATCCAACAAAGAGGTGTGTGCCGTTTCCCTCCTCGTCATTCACGGTGCCCAGGAGGTACTCCACCATGTTGTCCGTGTTGGCGAAGACGTCGTCGTCCCCGTTGAGGAGGAAGTGGGCGTGTGGACAGTTCCTGTCCATCCACTCCAGGAAGAGGACCTGCTTCAGAGTGAGGTTGAAGAGAGATTCGTTGAAGTCCCACTGCAAGATGTCTCCGTGCTCGCGTTGTTCCAGTTGCAGCATCCTATTCAGCCTCTGCCGCTCGAACCCACTGCCCGCTGTTCCCACGAGGAACAGCCTACGGATCTGCTGGCCCCTCTCCATCCTCTCCTCTCCCCAGGTCTTACGCAGGACCTCTCGTCGCTCGTAGTTCTCAGGGGAGCTCTTAATGACAAGCAGGAGGAAGACGTCCCCGGAGCGTTCCGGCCCTCCACATTTATCGGGCACGTCCAGCAGCAGTGGGAAGTGACGGCAGTGGCGGTAGTACAGGAAGTCTTGGATGTGAGCGGGAAAAGTGGAGAAGCCCGGCACATCTCTGGCCATGGACGTTTCCCTCTGGCAGGTTAATGGCCAGGAAGGTTGAGACGAGGACGTTCCGTCGCTGGCGGCTGTCGCGTTCTCGCCTGCCGATATGTTCTCGGCTGCCGTCTTCCTCGGCTGCCGTCTTCCTCCAGTTCCCACATCGTTGGGAGGTTGGCCGCCGTCATCTTTCTTGAGAATTAGGATCAAGCACAACGCTCCAAGCAGCACCAAGGCTATCCGCTCCACCCTGCAACACAGCTTCCATCTCATCCTCGCCACTCACTCGATGTACTACAACGGGACAGACAAAACAATGTTCTATTTACAAACACCAGGCGGACCGCAGAACATTTAAATAAATTGACAGAGAACCATCACGCATGAAGGCATTCCATGCCTCGTTCCAATAACAAACTCACAACTGCATGGTCTCAGTAAACTGGGACATGGATATAGTGAAGTGTGAGAGCTGCATCATTCATTGGGATGAGAATTTGATTGTTTAAACAGCCATAGGGAAACTAAACTGGCATTTCAGCAAACCTGTGTGTGCATTCTCTTTTAACCCATAAAGCTGAGAGTGTTGCGCATACTACCTGCACACGGCACTACATGTTTCACAACATGGCTTTCAACGGCTATCATCTGTTATCATGTATGAGCAAAGACAAAGCAAGTGTTGTGTTAAGATATTTTAGTGGCTGCTGCTGGGAATCAAAGGCAGTCTTATCTGGGACGCTATTCTCGTAACTCATTAAAGTAACTTGTTTTGTACACTATGTACACACTACGCTGTCAGACGTCAGATGATGTTTGAATGAGCTTTCATACACACAATACACACATCAGCCTGTACACACATCTCAGCATGCCATACGGGCACTCCCCATTGTCCCAACCACTTTCTAACAGCCAAAATTAAGGCTGATTAATAGAGCGTCACAGTCCCACCTTCGACGAGCGGCCCGGAGGAGTTTTATTTCTTTTTTCGAAAGTATTTATTTAAAGACCTGTAAGCCTCAGACAAAACTAACTCATGACAATAAACAAAAACAATTGGGCCGAACAAATACTAATTAGAGATAAGGAAAAAAAGGCAGGGTACAACACTTTGTTTTTCTTCTTTCAAATTATTTGTTCGGCCCAAATAATTGTGTTTATTGTCATGATTTGTCACCATCCGAGTTGGCTTTGTCCGAGGCTTACAGGTCTTTAAATCAACACTTTCTATGGGAAAATTATTATTATTATTATTAATATTAGTTCTAATTGTGTTTAATGTTTACCCAGTACAACTACCAGGGGTTATCAATGTGTTCATGGCAATTCTTTGATAAAATAATAATAATAATAATATCTTTTATCCATTATAATGTGATAAGACCCTAACATGGAATAGACCATGTCGCATTGATGACTAGATACGCTACAGCCATTACTCCGTGGCTGACATGCCGGTCTCTATATTTTCTTCATAATAGGTAGGACACTGAATGAATACAGTCATGATATAATTTAAAATAAATGTGTAGTATATTGGCACAGTCTCTATGGCATTTCCGGAGTCTGCTAGTAATATAAAGTCAGGTATTCAGGTGTTTCTGGTAATAATCTTTGACCGCTCATTTCATCATTTGTATGTCCATGCCTGCAGAAAAAAATGACTAATACCTTTAGATTAGATAGTGACAACTGACAACATATTTAAAGGACAATGGCAGTGTTTAACCAAATGATATAAGTATATGTATATAATTCTAAAAATACCTTACCAAGGCTGACTTCTGTACAGAAACTGTTTGGTTCCACCACTCACAGTATTTCCTGTTTGTCGTGGACTGATTCACTGAATAAGGAAAAAGACAGACTGACACATATTCTTGCAGAGCAAGTGCCAGGACATTGTGTGATGTCACTTGTGCCTACTTTGAAGCAAGAGTCATTTGTGTTAATTTTCAACAGACTGTTATCTGTTTAACATGAAACACATGTTACAACCATCTGTTATCAATAATGGAAGGTGGGCTGTATGTACATATTATTTTCTTTTATTACATATTATTTTATTTTCTTTTATTCTTTTTCATTCTTTATTTACCCAGGGAAGTACCTGAGCACAGGTGCTCATTTTCATCAACGCCCTGCACATAGAAACACACACACACACACACACACACACACACACACACACACACACACACACACACACACACACACACACACACACACATATTAAAACCTGGGAGCTGACCAGTACAACTGCAGTCTTATACTGTTGGCCACTAAGCGCGCACACACACACACACACACACACACACACACACACACACACACACACACACACACACACACACACCTTCACCCTCCTCTCGCACTATTATGCTCGAACTGCACCATGCTAAACTAACTGTGTTGTATAGGAACATAGCCTCGGATTGCACCTTTCTTTTTTCTTTTTTTACGATTTTATTTATACATTTTCAGGTTTAAAGACAAGACATCCTTTACAAACATTCACATCACATACACATATACACACAGAAAAGGGCACAGAAACAAAAACAAAACATACACAAATTAAAATAATACTATACAATAATAATACAAATAAAATAAAACATTCATGTGCATACATACTTCAGCCTGTTAATGATAGGTGAGAAAAAAACGGTTGCCACATTCTGTCGAATACTTTCGTTTTAAGAGAAACGCCTGTTAATGATAGGTGAGAAAAACAACGGTTGCCACATTCTGTCGAATACTTTCGTTTTAAGAGAAACGTCTTATCTTATCTTTTCCATTTGCAGCAGGTTGGTCAATTCTGCCAGCCATACATTAAAAGAGGGTGCTTCCACTCCTTTCCAATGGGTCAGAATATTCCTTTTTGCAATAACCATGCCATATTGTATGGCTTCATGTTGGTAATGAGTTAGAAATGACAGGTCTTGAAATCCACCCAGAATAGCACAGTTAGGGGGTCTGGGGTAATAACACAGTCAAACACGTCTGAGAAAAACCTAAAGATGTCACTCCACAATGTTGTTAGTTTGGGGCACGACCAAAAAAGATGTCCTAGAGAGCCCTCTGTCTTGTTACACTTTGAGCATAGTGGAGAAGAGGGATAAAATGAGTGTAGCTTGCTTAGTGCAGGAACAATGCAGCCTGTGGATTACCTTAAATTGGATCAATTGATGTCTGGAGTTTATGGAGTAACTGTGTATGGTGTTAAGATATGATTCCCAGCTATCATCATCAATTGTTATAACTAGATCTTTCTCCCAGGCCTCTTTCATGTGCTGTGTAGAGGGAGATTCATATGATGTGAAAAAGTCTACCATTTGTGAAACAAGACTCTTAGAATCGGGGTGTTGGTTCATAATTGCATAGAAATCATGCGAGGGAGGTAGAGTAGATTCAAAATGGTGGTATATTTCTGCGCGTTATAGTCTCTGACCTGGAGGTATCGGAAGAACTGTGAAGTTGGGAGGGTGTAAAACTCCCGAAGTTGTGTAAAAGAGGCAAAGATATTATCAATATAGAGGTCAGATAAAGTGTTGATGCCATTATTCTCCCAGAGTGTGAAGCTATTCTTATCCAATGAAGGGGGGGGGGGGGGGGGGGGGGGAAGCATGATTATAATGTATAGGCGTATGAGCAGATATTTCAGGTATAGTTTATATGCTTTCCTTATTTGATACCAGATTCTCAGAGAATGTTTAACCAAGAAAATATTAGAGATGGATCATGGAAGCCAGGGATTTTGTTGGTGAAAACAAAAGGGCAGGCAGGGACGTTTTATGGATATCCTGTTCTATGGCGAGCCATGAGGGGGTGATTTTGCCTGGATTAAGCGTCTATCCAGTACAGCTCTAGAGTTAGCAGCAGCCCAATAATAATGCTGGAAGTTAGGGAGGCTTAGACCTCCCACACTTTTGGGTTTAGTTATGTGCTTTAATTAATTCCAGTAATTTAAAAAGGGTTTTGGGTATAGAAATATAGCAAGATTTTGGAAAAGATACGGATTGCACCTTTCTAAACATTTTTTTTTTGCTGGTTATATGGAACATAAGCTTTACTACTACAGGGAAAACATGCACATGTAGGATTTACTCTTTCTCTTTTTTTTTACTTGTTGTTTGCTCTTACTTGCACTCTTTATTCTATCCCTTTGTTTGCTGCATGTACTTGCTGTAATTGATGTTTGATGTTATGTCATCTACAGTATGCTGCTGTATTGAATGAATGAAGTCAAACAAAAATCTGTTTTACTCTTATGTACCTGTGCACAAGATGTACAACCTTAAAGGGATAGTACAGATTTTTTTAACTTAAGCTGTATGAAATACTTGCCATTAATATAGTGGTTGCAACTGTATTAATTGATTTCCCGTGGTGCGAGTTCTGTTCTGGTTTTGGTCAATGTTAAGTAGTTCCGGTAATTCTGTGGGGCCACGCAGTAAAAGTAAATTAATTCAAAAAACTAACGTCATTTGTATTGTTGACCTATTTCTAAAATGTTAGTGCAACTTTTGTTCAACTTTGACCCCTCTATCACATTGAATTTTCTTTTGGGTGTAGTGATATATATAAAACATGCACATACAGTAACATGTTTTTCACAAAAAACATAATTCTGTGTGATAGAGGGGTAAAGAATGAACGAAAGTTGCACTAATATTTTAGAAATAGGTCAAAAATACAAATGACGTTAGTTTTGTGGATTCATTTACTTTTAATGCGTGGCCCCCTGTGCCCCCCACAAAATGACCGGAACTACTTAATATTCACCAAAACCAGAGCAGAACTCCCACCACGGGACTGGGGCAATCAATTAATACAGTTGCAACCACTATATTAAAGGACCACTTCACCACTTTTCAACCTATCTTCATATAAGGTCCTCACTAATAATCCATTTTTTCATGATTATTAGTGAGGACCTATTATATGAAGATAGGTTGAAAAGTGGTGAAGTGGTCCTTTTAATGGCAAGTATTTCATACAGCTTATACCGGTAAATTAAAAAAAATTGAACTATCCCTTTAATTGAACCATGAACCTTGAATTTCTCAGTCTAGTGCAGTGGTTTCCAAAATGTTTAGCTCAAGACCCAAAAGGTACATTTGGTGTCTCACAACACAGTGCAATCCTACTGTAGGCCTATGCATTGTGAGCTTTTTATATATATATATATTTTAATTATTTTGTAAAATAGTTTTTTTCTGATTTTCCTTCTGAAATCTTTTGAAATAGCAATTTGCTCGCGACCAATACAAATTAGTCCGTGTTCCAAAAATCGTTTTGGGACACACTGGTCTAGACTCAGTCTAGACTGGTCTAGACTGGTCTAGACTCTAGACTCACTTTGGAGCCAACAAGTGCACCCTCCTGATCACCTGCCCAATTGCCTTCTTATATAGAGAGCGTGCCTTTTTACTCCCTGTGTGCCAGTGCTGCGCTGAAGACGCAGAGGCAGAGAGAATTCTTGGAGGATATTTGTTTTTACTCTCAACTAAAAGATACAATGAAATAATGAATTAACTTTTAACTTTATTAACTCAGAGGTCAGGTTCAGGGGTCATATAAACATGCCCGTACTTGGACAAACATGTCTGTGGCACTTCAGATCTTTTACAATCATTACATATACAGCTCCATCTCTATGAATTAGAATATTGTGTAAAAGTTCACAGTGCCGATACTAACTGTTGTACTGACCATGGTATTACTGTGCTAAACTGACCGCAGTGACCAGCGAACTGGCTGGACCTGATACCCCCCAGAGAGTTGTATTGTCAAGAGGAAGGTGTGAGACATGAGACTCAACAATACAAATGCAATTACGGCTGTTATCAAAGCATTTATAGTACTAGTCCTTACCCGTTCTGAATATATGAACATCAAATGATGTTCGCCAGATGAGCAGTAGAGAGTCAGGTTAATATAAGGAAGAGTAGGCTACAGACAGACAGAGTGACAGACAATTTTTGCTTTGTGCTTTGTTTAATAGATAGATACAGTAAGCTTGCATGGTGAATGAATGACCCCTGCTCAGATGAGGTACTGTTTTCTGAGCCCTTTTTCTGAGCTACTATATACTATACTGTACAAACCTCGGTGAGGCCTTTAGGAGGGCCATTATAATCCACCACTCCTGAATGGAGTGCCTGGTGCTGGGACTCTGGTGCAACGCACAGGTCCTGGGCCTGGTGAGAGCAGGAGTGGACCTGGTGAGACGTATAGGAGGGACCCGGACAGGAGTCAAACCACAGAGCCTAGTCCTTCCACGCACCAGAATTTGGTTCTCCCAGTCCCGGCAGAGCAGTTCAGGAGGAACGGATTGTGTGGCCTTGCTCATTCTCTGATGGACTGATCGAGGGTATAGCTACTGGGACATAAGTCGGGTGTTGATCATAAGTGAGGGGTAATGGGGTATGATGTTGGAAGACCCGAAACCCCGTTGACCTCAGGATACATCACTGAGGATACGTCCCAAGTGCATCCATGCGATGTATTTTTTTTTTTTAGGTACAATGGCAGAGCAGCTCTGTGATTATAAGCTTGCAAGATGATAGGATCCCCCCCCAGTTAGATCAAGGTAGCTATCTAGTTTACTGAAACTATTTTTTAGCTAAAACCTGTAGTCCTAATTAAAGTTCATTTCTAAAACGAGTTTGTGTGAAATCAGTTGCCTTGTTTTGCTTTGCAGTGCTTGGTGGAACCACCAAAATCAGAAAGCAAGACTGCAAACAATCTAACCATACCATACCAGTATAACCGGTATGTGTCATAATAGCTATTATTTCCCACCATTGTTTCTCTTTCTTTACATCGTCTCGCAAACATAACGCATTGTGAGCTTGTATAATTATCGTCTATTTTCACAATTTTTGCCTCTTATTATTTGACAATTTGGCAAATGTTTGACCAGTTTTTATATAATTTGTTGATTACTTTTGATGCAGTAATGATATTATTTCCATTTAATTTCCATGATTTTTATTTTTGCGAATGCAGTGAGCACTTACTATGAGACCTAGCAGATCATGTCTGTCTGTCTGTCCGTGTGTCACACTTTTGTGCCCATATATGGAGCTTCTTTGGGGAGACCTAGCAGCTCATGTCTGTGTGTCCGACCGTGTGTCACGCTTTTGTGCCCATATATGGAGCTGCTTTGGGGACTCCTTATATGGTTATGGCTGAGTCATGGTGACAACTTAAATATGTATACGAGCTGCGTTCGCTTCCCGCGTTTGCGCGTCTTACTGGTTTAGGTATTGGGTTTTAAAAGTCCTTTTATTGGCACTTCATGTTGAGATCCGCATATACAGCAGACGAGTATTGAAGAATATAATGTTTTATTTCAGGAAAATAAATTACAATACATTACAAAAAGTTCAGATAATGGAATTCTAAGCAAAGTCACAATTATTATTAGAGAGGGCCTATTATATGAAGAGGTTGGAAAGTGGTGAAGTGGTCCTTGAAGTAAAGCAGGTGGTTCCAAAAAGAGAAGACAAGAAACAATACTTCTTTAACCATTCAGGACGGGAACCCCTTTTGGTGTTTTTAGCATTATGTTATACTCTAGCTATTGAAAAATAGCAGATCTACAAGCTCATACGAGCTTGCAGATCTGCTATTTCTGAAAGAATCGTGAAAATGTGTCGCAAATCTTTGAATATATTCTTTCACAGTAAACATTTTTTACTCATATCTTTGCTTCTGGGGGTGGTCCCTGGAACAACATATTTTCACATGGGTGTCCTTGACATGAAAAAGGTTGAACCACTGACACAGAAACATATAGGTTTTTCAGAAAACTCTTAGGATTTGGAAGACTTTTCTTTAATGAATCGGCCTCAGGTCTAAATGGGTAAATAATGATATTCTAACAGTTTCAGGTCCATAGGACAGGAAAAGGTAGTACAAAAATAAATATAACGGATAGATCTTTATTTTTATTTATTTACATTTTTATCCCACAAATGTGTCACCCCCTTTTTCACCCGGTGCCAATGCCTATAAGCTGTAATCCTGGGCACTACTCTCCCTCTGCCAACCTTGGGAGAGCCCCGAACTGAGCTCATGCGCTATATCTCCCTGAAATATCAACTTGAAACACT
Organism: Protomyctophum bolini; assembly: GCF_963924005.1. Classification (NCBI taxonomy): domain Eukaryota; kingdom Metazoa; phylum Chordata; class Actinopteri; order Myctophiformes; family Myctophidae; genus Protomyctophum; species Protomyctophum bolini. The sequence goes on from NC_137869.1 coordinate 41,294,481, forward strand.
ACAGCAACACTACAATAGTTTCACCTATTATACCAATACGAACCTCGACAGCGCTGCGATCTTTGACTTCACTTTTATTTCGTTCACAAACACTTTGTTTATTTATTTATTGCAATTTAGTCAATGCCAGTTGCATTCCCATACTGTATGCTGGCAGCCTCTTCATTTCACCTTCCTGCTGAACAGGTCCGTGTTCGTTCTGGCAGTTGGTTTTCCCTTTTGAAAGCTGCAACACGTTCCTTCCTCCTCAAAGTTCCTTTTATATAGTAGCGTATCTTCAATTCTATATGCAGCTAATTGCACTCAATCCAAATAGGCCATCGTTACAGTAGTTTCCTTTCACACACAAAAAACAAAACAAAGACAGACAGACTGTCAGACAGTCTTGGTAACTGAAGCTTTGACACTATTTGTAATATGCCGGCCCCTCTTCTATTTACCATTCTTCTAGATTATCTATTTTCTTCTGCCAGGAAACCTGTCTTTCAAATGCACTGTTTGCAATTAAATACGCCTTTATACAGTCCAGTTCAGTTTGCAACTTTCCCCAAAATGTAGGCCGAAGTGAGTAGAAAATAGGGCAGGTTCTTTGAGGTTCTACCTTCAATATCTCCTCTGGGTTGATTTAGTTTTATTTATATTGTTATTTTCATATATTTTTCCGAGTTGATGCTGTCAAGAGGTGTTGTGTACAATACAGAGTAATGAGAGCTGTGTAGTTTTCCTTTCTGGGGGGGGGGGGGGGGGGTTGTTTTTACAGTTTTTTGTCTTTTTGAGTTTGTCTTGTTTAAAAAAAAAAAAAAAATCTTGATTCTGTAATTCATTGTTGTGAATATCTGCATTTTCAATAAATAAATCTTAAAAAAAAAAAAAAAAATGTTCAGAATGATGATTCAAGCTGACAGGAATCAACATAAATATTCTCTCAGGGTCCAAGGCTAAAACTGAGTTCCACCAAGCAGTATACCATTTATAAGACCGACGCACATTTTAGTTTAGGGTCACGAATTCGGTGCCACATGACATATATATGAGGCGGCATGAACCCGTGTACCACCAGCATTTCCCTGTAAAAGCAGGGGTGATAGGGATCGATCATTCTCGAGGGGATGGTCAGCCCGAATGTCTTGACACCCATATGATTCGCAGGCTTGAGACCTGCTCTCTGTAAACAAAATCCCATGTACACGTCGTCGATGGGGTGAACGTTAATGCTCTTGGACATGTTGTATATGACCGAGGCCGTGTATCCCGACAGGAGGAACCCCCCGCCGCCGCAGTAGTCGGGGTACGAGTTTGACTCCTGCACCTGAACGGGCACGTAGTACTTGCTCGTGGGCCACCGGAGGGGACCCACGCCGCTCATCATGTTCCCAATGAAGAGGTGCCTTTCCCTGCCCTCCTTCTTGTCGCCGACGCCCAGGAGGTACTCCACCATGTTGTCCGTGTTGGCGAAGATGTCGTCGTCCCCGTTGAGGAGGAACTGCACGTGCGGACACTTCCTGTCCAGCCACTCCAGGAAGAGGACCTGCTTCAGAGTGAGGTTGTAGAAGGAGTCGTTGAACTCCCACTGCAAGATGTCGCCGTGCTCGCGCTGTTCCATTTCCAGCATCTGGTCCAGCCGCTGCCGCTCGAACCCGCTGTGTGTCGTTCCCACGAGGAACAGCCTGCGGATCTGCTTGCCCCTCTCCAGCCTCTCCTCGCCCCAGGTCTTGCGCAGGACCTCGCGTCGCACGTAGTTCTCCGGAGTGCTCTTGATGACGAGCAGGAGGAAGACGTCCCCGGAGCGCTCCGGCCCTCCACATTTGTCGGGGGCGTCCAGCAGCAGTGGGAAGTGACGGCAGTGGCGGTAGTGCAGGTGGTCCTGGATGTGCGCGGGGAGAGAGGCGAAGCCCGCCACGTTGTCTGCCATGGACGCGTTCCTCTGGCAGGTTGGCCAGGAAGTGGGAGAGGCCGGCGAGGACGTCGTGTTGCTGTGACTGTAAGCTGCCGTCGTGTTCTCAGCTGCTGTCTCGACTGTCCGAGGAAGACGGACAATCTCCCGTTCTCCCGTTTCCACATCGTCGTCAGGAGGCTGGGGGATGGAGTCCACGTTCCAGAGGATGACCAAGAGGGATGAGAACGTCAATGCGCCGATCACCAGAAAGGCTTTCCGCTGCACCCTGCAACACAGCATTCTTCTCATCCTCGACACTCTGCAAAGGGACAGACAAAACCATGTTCTCAATATTGACCACGACACCACACTGACCGCAGAGAAGGCTGTTGGGTCAGAAATAACAAATAAATCTATGATGCTTTTTGCATGTGCGGTTTTCTGCACCGACAGAAGGCCTTCCCACAGAAATACTGCTAAGTTTTAAATATGTAATCCCAAACTCAATTGTGAATACTGAATATGCATTTGTGATCTTAAGATAAGATATATTTTAATACCCCCATAGTGACATTTGTTATGGACTCCATCATGGAAGAAAAAAAGCCATATATCACCATCGCGACAGCACTGTTAAAACTGTTATACTTTCAACAGTGAGCATACATACACACATATCTTCTTTTAAATATTGAATCGGCTAGCACGGCCGATGTCCAATGACGCTGTGTATTGATTAGAGAGACATTTTGACTCTGATCTGATCTAGCCTTTTTGTGCTTAATGTTAAAGGTAGAGTAAGTGATTTCACTTAATTCAAATATCACTTATTTTTTGTTTTGTTGTGATAATCCTCTCTACTATAGAGTGTGCTGACCATATAATGAGAACCCTCCCTGTCCCCAGTTAACCCCTGGGGGTCAACAGGGGTCCCACAGCCAAAAACGAAACCTACGGTTTTTTGAGTGAAATCACTTACTCTACCTTTAACAGCCAGGCCAAGTCAAACACTCAATGTTATCTTTGACAATGTTGTCATCACCTCAATCAACACCTGACCGACTTCTATCAGTCAAACGGTGACATAAAAATGTCACTCTCCATCGATAAAAACACATTGTGAGCTTTATAGACTCTTATCTTATCATATGACTGTTTAAACGTATAACCTAAAACAGATAACCGGTCAGAAGCTGCTATACAATCCAGGGCGGCTATTGGTGTACACATCACTTTTATGACCGGTAAAGTGTCATAAAAGTTGACAATGTTTGGACCCCGTAGAGCAGGTGTCATAGTGTAGCAGTATACTGTATACTGAGTGAGTGCACATGTATAGTGCACCCCGATAGGGCTGTGGTTGGTGGGGGGGGGGGGGGTCAGGGGGGAGGAGACGGTATGGTAGATTGACAGTAGCCTATGCCACTACTTAACACTAGAACACTGGTTCTCAAAATGGGGTCCAGTGACCCCCAGGAGTCCTTGAAGGAGCTCCATTTTGTTTTATAGACAAAATATAAATTAGGAAATGAAATGTTCCTCCTTTTGCTGGGGAACCCTCCCCAGCAAAAGGAGGAACATTTAATTTCCTAATTAATATTTTGTCTATAAAACAAAAAAATCTAAAATCTCATCTTTGTGATCTTATAGATCTGCCATTTAGAAAACGGATAAGTCTATTATTGTCACGGTTTGCAGGAAAGACTGAACCCAATTGCAGAGACAAAAGCAGAACAGGTTTCAAATTAACTTATTTATTAAGCCATGGGCATGGCACTGTTGGGGCTGAAGAGGGGGTGGAAATAGGTGTGTGACAAGGACTGACAGAGGGAACGGAGAGTGGGAGTGGCTGACATGGTCTAGTGTAGAGCGACAGACCATGACAATTATAGGGGTTTCTGGCACAAAATATTTTTCAAATGGGGGACCGTGTGGACATATCATTTTCAATTTGGGGGCCCTTGACATGAACATGTTTGAGAACCATGAACTGCGATAGACTTCACCAATCAATGCTTTCAATACTAAAGCCACAATAGGGGCTTGTAATGTGACCCACAGGTTACGGGGCCAAATGCTTATTTACAGTAATGGCTTGTAAACTCGTTTGTTCAGCTTCTCTTATTCAATCGTAATGCTTTTGTTGCCCTGCCTGCCTGCCTGCCTGCCTGCCTGCCTGCCTGCCTGCCTGCCTGCCTGCCTGTCTGTCTGTCTGTCTCTGGAGCTAATCTCGCAAACCGGTGGGCTGCTCAAACTTTATATTCACACTGTATAGTGGAGGTACAGAAGTACCTCCAATATGCCTGCACGCACGCACGCACGCACGCACACATGTCGCACACACGCACACACAAACACACACTGTCCTGGCTGTCATCTACTTGTCATGGATCGTTTGTCGTTTCACTGCATAAGTACAAGAGACACAGTTCCAATTCCTTTTCAAATTAAGAATTAATTCAAGGTATTTATTTATCAAGGTAATGATGATGATGATTATGACTATTATCATTGATTTCTCTATTGAGGATACCGGTGAGTGTCAAAGCTCTCTGCAGTTGCTAAGAAGGAATCTCTGGTTTATTCTTGCAGAAATGAGCATTTGCGCCTGTCGTAGACATGCGCAGAGCAAGTTCAGTCAGGGAACCTCAGTCAGCGCGCCGGCCGTTAATTGGGCCACCGCAGCATCATCCACATGATTCACTCAGCCAATCACAGCTCACCCCATCTCTCATACCGGCTACTTGAACCAGAGGTTTGCATTCCTCTGCCTTCTTGCTTGCCCACTGCTGCTGTATCAGAGTGCTGCTGTCATACAACCTGCGCTCAATTCTGCTTGCTTGCTTGCTGCTGCTTTATTGTATACTGTGCGCTGCTGTATACAAAGTGCTCACCCACCTCCACCCCAGGTACCACCTGTCGTTTTGGATCTACTGTTTTAGGTACGGGGGGATTCAGAGTCCATATGGTCGGGACTGATGCGCTTGACCTGAGTACCTAAAAAAGCAGATCCAATACATCGCCAAACCATAATAAATATATTGCATTGATTATCTTATATTCAATAAATATATATATTACATCCTCCTTGAGTTGTCTGACTGAACTATAGTTCTGTCCAGATCAGGTCATAACAAATTGTTTTTCAAATTTGTAATCCATCTGAAGTGTGTGTGTGTGTGTGTGTGTGTGTGTGTGTGTGTGTGTGTGTGTGTGTGTGTGTGTGTGTGTGTGTGTGTGTGTGTGTGTGTGTGTGTGTGTGTGTGTGTGTGTGTGTGTGTGTGTGTGTGTGCGTGTGTGCGTGTGTGTGTGTGTGTGTGTGTGTCTCAGTCTGGCTGTCTGTTGCAGTGGTCAATGTGTGTAGGCTGCTCACCACTCAAACAAGAAATGATCACATTGTGATATTTGTCAGGTGAAAGAAGCGCTGTCTCTGTTGTGTTCTCCTAGTATGATTATTATTGTAGTAACGTGTATGTTTGTGTGTCACAATCTCGCGCTTCGCGGCTGTTTGTGTGCGCTGTCTCCGTTGTGTTCTCCCACCCCCCCCCATATTAGTATGATTGTTATTTTAGTAACGTGTATGCAGCCGCGTTTGGTTTGAAGTTAATTATATCGAGAACATTGCAAACGTGCAGGCTTCCCCGTCAAGCCGTGAGTGTGACTATGAGTGATCATGCTCCCCTTGGGCCCTTCACATTGCCCAGAGGCCGCTTTGCCATCCCATTGGCTTGGTAACCCATATGATAGGTCGTGACTGGTCGCGTACATTTCACACCTAGATGTTAGTCAGGTTTCACCTAGTCTCTCAAGACAGACTGTTCAACAAGGGGAGGTGCTGTTTTCCCGAATATTTGCCGATGGGATTCTCAGATTGGGTTTCACCTGACAAAAACCTCAGGGACAAGATATTGTGAGTGGGAGGATGACTGATTTAAGCAGTCACACCTGGCCTGAGTCAAACTAGAACTGGACTCAGAGCTGGGTGTGGCTTTCGCACCTGTTGTGCATGGACTTGATCCAGGCACAACAGGTTAAATCAGTCACCTCCACAAACACTCGAGAGATAGCCTCTGTGGGGAGATCGCCTCTCCTAAAGGATATTATTGTGTATGGATTATTGTCCCTGCACATGAAGGAATAAAGACAAACATAAGGAAGCTGCCCTGTGTTGTGTCCTTCCTTGCCCTGGGTATAGTGACTAGTCGGTCACATGCAGATACATACGCCAGTAAAGTAACAAAAACGAAACAAACAAAAAATGCTTTGTTTTATAGTATAGGCTACTGACCAGATCAGAATGCTTGAAAAGACAATTTAATCTGTAGAGTGCTGTTCTACACAATATCAAATAAAGGATGTCACGATGATTCAGCCTATTGCATTTGATGACGTTTTCCGTGCTTCATGCATCACTGGCCCTTGTAAAAGAGAACAATGCGAGACGATCCCATTGTTTATTTTATTTCTCCTTTATTTAACTAAGTTGGTCCCAATTTGGGACCAACCTAGTTAAATAAAGGAGGAAGTGTTTAAGGAGGAAGTGTTTAAAACTCAATGGGACGGCCCCATAGTTAAATAAAGGAGAAATAAAATAAACAAACTCCCACATGCGTGTGGCCAGCGTGGTGAGATGAGAGATTGTTGTCTCAACGGGTCTGTGGGCTGACTCAGCCTCTCCACATTCCATCACCCTTCAATGTAATCATACAATAATCTCCATGTACTCATACAATAATCTCAATGTAATCATACAATAATCTCAATGTAATCATACAATCACGTTCTGCCTTCACTCTCTCCCTTTTTATCACTTTACTTTATCACAGTATGGTTTTCTCTTCCTTGAGATTACTGAGTAATACGTCTCAGGTCTCCCTGCTCACAGCTCTGTGGTTATTTCCCACACTCTGACTTTTGCCAAATTTCTGACACTTGTTTGACCTAAACTTGCATCCTGCCTGTGGACATTGTATCATTGTTATTATTACAATATAAGAAATGCTTCAAGTCTATGTACTGTAGACTATAGTCTGAATAGAAATATGCAACAAATGGGTGAACCACAACCATTGTTTTGTTAATTATTGAAGCATGAGGTGCTAATTTGCTTGGCATATAGTCTGGCTTCCGTTATACAGCGTTCCATTTTCACACAGCTTTGTATGATAGAGGAAATGCAAATGCAAATGGACAATCGGCCCAATGTTCCCGTCTTGTGTACAGTATATGTACACTAGTATACAGGCTACCTGTGTGTACCCACAATATAAATATGATCCTATGTGGAATCAGCTGTCAGCCTGACTGATTCACTTCTATACCATTATTAGTATTATGTTGATTGTTTTCTCTTATTTATGCTATAATTGTACGTGAAAACCAAAAGAAAATGAAAGTTCACACAGTCTATCTGTATCAAGTGTAAGCCAAATGAGTGGCTGAGCAAGATGAACAGACTTTTATTTTCAAATGTTTTTGCTACTAGTTTTTTCGATATTCAAGGTTGTACTTTATTGCTACATCTTGTGTACATAATAAGGTACATAAGAGTAAAACTTATTTTAGTTTTGGCTTCCCTCAGACAATGCAGCAGCATAGAGCATACCGTTCAAACACAGCAAACAGGCGAATATAGAAACAATTTACAATTTAGGCATTTAGCAGACGCTCTTAATCCAGAGCGACTTACATAGAATATAGAAACCTGGTTAATATAGGCTACATTTAAAACCTAATTTATAAAAATAATAATAATAATAATATTAATTAATAATATTAAGACTGACACTATAAATAGATGGGTGTACTCTACCTTGTTTGATGATGCAGTGGAAATCTTTATTTTGCTGTTGAGTGTCTGAAATGTCAGAACAGTATTGACTACAGTTGTGTCTCCCCTTTAATGTCTCTTTGGAAATGACCCCTACTGAGGTTACAGGAGGGGAAGCTCAGAACCTTTTGTTTAAACAGGTTTTGACAACCTGTTTGCATGTCAGACAATTACGTGGCTGTATGGCAGTTTCTGTAGAAGGGACTACATTGCTATTATTAAAGGATTAGTAAAGATTTGGACGTTTAATTAATTAATTAATTGATTTGTCAGGTCAACGCTTTCACCTGTTGTAGCAAGTATTATAACTTTAAGTCTTTTAATATAGACAGACTTTATATTGTTCTATAGAAGCTTTTGTGAGAAGCAAATATTGTGCGAAGCTTCATTATAGGCTATACCAAAAAGAATCCTTCTAAAATATTCACTTGATTTGTTTATTTGTGAGTATGTTTAAAAAGAAAGTAAAGCAAAGATCACAATTCCGTGGGAACAAAAGCTGCCATTGGTTTCTGAAATACAGGTAAAAGGCTGAATATAGCCTGTACTTACCATACAAAATATTGTCTCCTTCCTCTACTGCCTTTTCCCACTGGGTATTCTACTGTTCATAAAAACATATATATGTATGTTTTTGTTGCGTTCTGATATTTGCCATGAAATCTATAGGACAATATAGTCCTTGAGCCTCGTCATAAATGGGCTGCTATATAGCCTGCTACTGATGAACATGAACTGGTCCCTCATGCATGTGAGTTCAGTGTGCTCTGACTGCTCTCCCAGGGCGTTGCTTAGTAGCATGCGTCTCACATGCAAGAGAGCCTGTTACGCTGGAATTGGTTACCTAATGCCTATAGTCGGGGGCTACAAAGACATTTTTATTGTGTCACTCCTCAGTGCCACAGGCAACGAGGACATAGAAATTAAAGTATTTTATTTTATCATGCTCTGTGCTCAAAGTTCAATTAAGAAAAAATGTTTGATTTTTAATTGCACTTTGAGCACAGAGCACTTTTTGAGCATGATAAAATAAAATAAAAATATTTTCACAGTTTTCTCAGCGCTTCAGTACAGTAGTAGTGAAATTAGCCGATCTACAAGCTCATGAACACGGCACACTTGTAGATCTGCAATTTTCACTAGTTTGGGTCCCGGGCAAACGGATCTTTTGGGTCACAGGCTGAAAGGTTTGAGAACCACTGACGTAGACCATAGGACAGTGGTTCCCAAAGTGGGGTCCGGGGACCCCCAGGGGTCCTTGAGAGAGTTCCAGGGGGTCCCCAGCTAAATGATAATTAGGAACCAAATGGACCTTTATGGGTCTGTAGCTCAGAGTGTACAAAAATGGAACCAAATGGACCTTGGTTCCATTTGTACACTCTCAGAGCCACACTTCACCCTATTGCATATGCATATGCCCCGAGGAGACGTATTGCGACGCGAGGCTAGGTCCGTAGACTAATGCATGTCAAACTGAAACTGGGTGGGTCCTTGAAATTAAAATGGTTGAAAATCACTGTTAGAGCCGTCAAAATATACGTCTCTTATGGGGGTCCTTGGCATATCTATGCTCCCTCAGCCCTATGTTCCCTCTGGTCTGTATGTTTCCCCCTTGAAACTAACCATAAAGGTGGCTCCCCTCCCTACCAAACCAAATCAATCAATGTTACTTTATTATATTATATAAATATTTAATTTTTGCTTGTGAAACTAAGCCCCCCCCCCCCCTTCCCAGTATAACAGAGACAGGCAGGCAGGCATGCTGGCTGCTCTGTGAGTGGAAGTTTGTCTGTAATGGAGTCAACCTAGAGCTTGTCCATAGTTTAAAATACCTTGGAGTTATTATGAATTATAATGGATCATTTAAGATTGCTATCGAAGAATTACACAAGCAGGCCTCACGTGCCATGTAAATGTAAATGTAGATCATTTACATTTAAGTAAATGTCTGCTTAACCTGTTCAACACAGGTGCCCATGTGTCACCTTCACCTTGGGTTGCACAGGTGAAGGAAATACCGGATGACTGTGGTATGTCTTACATTTGGTTGGCCCAGAAATGTAATAACATTGACTGGTTGAAGCGAACTGTCGAACAAAGGTTGAAAGACTAGTTTTTGCAAAAGTGGCAAAGTGAACTCAATATAGTATGACATCATGTGACATTTATGTTGAATACAAACAAGAGTTCAAATTAGAAAAATACCTTCTATGTGAAAACCGTAAGTATAGACAGGTTATTTGCAACCTTAGGCTAAACAACACAAGAATCCCAAAGGTCATCAGTATACTGACCTTTGGGATTGGAAGGACTGGAAAGAAGTCAGAGGATTTGTAACCTATGTAATGAAGCCAGAATTGGAGATGAGTATCATGTTTTGTAGGAATGTAAAGGCCTATTCATATAGTCTGGTTTTTCGGTGGTGAGGTGACCACCGCTCCGGTGGTGAGCTGACCACCGGAGCTGAAATAACGTTGAGCGGTGTTGAGTAAAAACAGAGAGAAGGGCTGGAGCAGTGGCGGTGGTTTGCTCTTCACCGCGGCTCATGACGTCATGTTGTAGTTCGTTGGTTCCTAAAATCTGAAAAACAAAAAGTAATCTATAAAGTGGGTGCTTTTCTGAATATTAAACTTTCGGACAGGTGGAGTTTGCGTTCAGGTTTGCCCAACTGGTGAAGTGCTTGTTTGAGAGGGGACGCAAACCGTCTATAACAGGGGTTTTCAACTGATTGTGAACCAGGGACCACCACCTTGACTAAGGATCAACCTGGGGACCACTGTTGTGTTGTAATGGGATGTGGGCTAAGATTAGTGCTTTCGTAACACTTGTTATGGAATGCATCCCATGTCTTATACTGTTTCTCAAACGATGGTCCACGGACTTAACTGATATACAGTACTGACACATGTGGCCCTATATCTTGGGCGTGCCTTAACCTTTATCCCTAAACCTTTTTTTTCCATATTTTACTATCTTGAAAAATACTAGCAGATCTACATCCATACATTATGGCTATTATCAGCTATTTGAACTATTTTAATAATAGTAATAGTAATATATATATATAGTAAAAATGGCAAATACGTGCAAGATATAGCACATGATGACATGATTATATGGGCACATTAACATTTCCTAATAATGATGACTCATTCAGGCAAGCTGGTACAGTGGTACACCCTTCTTGAGATTCTAATTAACTGCCTTTTCTGTGGAATTTCTTAACCTCAGACTTCCCAGTAATTCTGATAACATTGACACACTTCCCATGCAACAGTGCACAGACGTTTAGTCAGTGCACTGTTCTGTTCTGTGGAAGAAAATACTTTGCTACATTACTAAATGCATGGTCAGGGACCACATGCAATACCTCCACGGACCACCAGTGGTCCACGGACCACCTGTTGAAAACCCCTGGTCTATAAACACGAGATTATTGGTCTAAAAACACCTGCAAGTGGCGTCAGACTCATATTCATAGTAGGTAGGCTATTTGGCATAAAAATTGAGGTATGACATTTTTTATTGCACGGCCCCAGAAAGTAAAGAATAAGTGCTAAATTTAACGTAATTACAAATCTTACCATTAGTCTGTACTCTGTAGTAACCTGTAGTAGTCTGTTTGGTGGGCAGCCACCTTAACCCTGACCCCTAGTCCCAGCCTAACCCTAAACTGAGGGAACATAGGCTACTGTAGACATGACCCCCACAAAAATAACATGGCTACCGTTGACTGATTTGCTAAATATTCGGGAATGGAGTTCCTTGGTTGTGTGCACAAGAGATATGACACTGCTCTGTTTGTCCTGGGCGATTCTGTGTTTATTCCTAACAACAACAACACTACATGCTGCAGGCAGGCAGGCAGGCAGGCAGGCAGGCAGGCAGGCAGGCAGACAGACAGACAGACAGACAGACAGACAGACAGACAGACAGACAGACAGACAGACAGACAGACAGACAGACGGAGGAGATAATTATTGTAAACATAAAACACATTATCTAAAAGGACAATAAATCTATCAAAATGCCACTTAAGCTACAGAAACAGATACTATATTATACAGTATGACTCAAGCCAAATGACTCGGTAAGGCTTACTTACGTACCTTAGGTAGTGCTGTCAATCCTTCCTCAGCCACTGTAGTAGCCGGCGGGGCGCGCTACAATGTAAGCTGGTGTTGTATAATCAGACGTCTGAATAGTCTGAATATGTCTGTAACCAAGTACGAAATACAATACTTTACATTAGGTAATGGTCTTAGAGTAATAGCTATTACGAGAAACTAGTAGAGTAATAGCTTTTACGAGAAACTAGTATATAAACATAGGATTATATCTCCAAACTGGCCTCGGGATCCCCCAGGAAGAAGTTACTTAATGTTGCTCGAGAAAGGGATGTCTGGAAATCTCAGCTGCGACCCGATTCCAGATGAGGATGGTTGGATGGATTAAAGCATCTGTCTGTGTCATTTTTGATTTTATCTATAGCAGCATCGTACGTTTTTCAGAAAACTCTTTTGAAACATTTTAGAAAGATATCGAAAATGTTTAGCCGTAACCTTAAAACCTTAAAATATTAAATTAAATAAAATCTCTATTGTAGGTCCCTGGCACAAAACATTTTTCAGATGGGGGGTCTGTGTCCAGATTTTATCTATCAATGTGGGGTTCCTTGACATGACAAAGTTTGAGAACTACTCATTTAGAAGGCATTTGTAGAATTTGGGTCAGAATTTATTGAGAGAATACCCCCTTGAGATGCAGCATCACATTTTAGAATGTTCCTATAAACAGATAAAACATTACATACTGATACAATACAAGACAAAACACAATATAAGTAGCCTACACAACACACAATGGAAATACACAATACACACATAAAGTTAGCTTGCTCATCCTCTCCCACCCACGCCCCCAGCCCTCAACTCATCTTACACAAAGAAATGGAGAATACAGTAGGTACATTGTGTACTGTATTCTCAGTGTACAGTGTACTGTATAAGAGAATCGGCCTCAGGTCTTAATAATGGGTTAGGTAATGCTAGGAAAAAATCTCCCTCAGCCACTAGTAGCTGCATGGGATGCTACAATGTGGCCTGCATGGTAGCCTGAATATTTCTGTAACAACGTACTAAATGCAAGCAGCAGACATAAACACACTCCTGAAGGCTCATGGCAGCGTGGAGTGCCACTTCCTCTTTTCTCGTGTCGCGTGTGCGTCTGTAACAAACAAAAGCAAACAAGCAAAAGTGTAGGTGCTGCGTTGCTAGTTGGCTATCGTGTCATGACTCTTTAGTCGACTGGTTAACGTAAGTGCCATTGGAATGGGGAACCCGGGTTCGCCTCCCGGCCGAGGCTACATTGGTGGCAGCGGTGGGATTGGGTAACCTCTACAAGTATGTTCCCAGGCGGCACAGACCTTAACCTGGGTAGTCGACAGCCCAAACAGTCTCACTCACTGGGGCGGAGGTCCCCCCCAGTCAGTCGAGCCTGGCTCCTGGCTGGTGCGCGTGGACGCGCTTCCAGTTGGGGGGGACGACTGTAGGCTATACGGTGCTGCGTTGCTTCTTGGCTATCGTGTCATGACTCTTTAGTCGACTGGTTAACGTATACGTGCCATTGGAATGGGGAACCCGGGTTCGCCTCCCGGCCGAGGCTACAAAAGCATCCATGCATGCAGTGCAACTGATCCACACAGATGCAAGGTACAAATGCGCTCCCTTTAGCTATACCAGTAATAAGTATCACCCACTGTGTGAACATATGGTAACCTAAGACCCACAGGTGAAATTTACATAGGGTTGGTGGGTCATGTATAAGCCCACAGGCCCCAGGCCCCAACTGGTGAGGATTGTATACATGTACAAGCCCCATACACAAGTGCGTGCATGCGTGTGCGTGTATGGGCCCCTTTGATCAGAAAACCCATGGCTAATTTAATATATTTTTTGCCGCTGATAAGACCCAACACATTCCCAGAGAGAAATAACAACATAAATAAATGGCAATAAATCAATATCATTATACAGAATATGCCCCCAAATAAAATAATGCTATATATATGCATTGCACTCACCTGTCCTGGTTCACAGCTGTTAAGTTAAACTCCCCTGGCCTTCAGAAATATATATTATTTAATCAGAGACCCGAATTGTTCTACAACCAAAACCCATAGGCACAGGACATTATATAATCATCATATCGGGAATGGCAGGTCAGTTGCCACTTCCAACCCATAACATTCAATTATGTTCCTTAACTCACTACCACCTCACATAACTTATATAAACAAATTGTCACAATAAAACTACAAGACTCAAAACCGACCATGCGTACCGTATTGACTATAATCAACAGGATTTTACCATTTATTCATACATACTTTTGTAGCCTTCTGAAAACAAAAACAGCTGACCTACAAGCGGGTGTGACACATTTTCATGTTCCAGGATCAGGTCACGCTCATTTGTGCGACTGGTTCTTTAGGGTTGGAGTATAACACATGTGAGAATGCAAGCCTCTGACAGATTAATTGTCGAATGTTCAGCAACACGTTTGCTTTTTCTTGGTGTAACGAAGTGGTCCTCCGTTACTTATTACTTATATTTGGCACATTTATGCTTGTTTTGCACACATATTGTACCAGTGTTTGATTGAAGTATTTATATTTGCACAGCATATGCACTTTAGTCGGTTGTATTTGCACACAAAGGAAAAGTCATGCGTTGAACTGGTTTATTGAAAGTATTATGAACATGGGAGTAGTTTCCTATATCCGGCAGGATGGCCACTCAGCATTGTACAGTACCACCTGGGGAAACAGAGGAATGTTTGGTCATGATGGGCAAGTGCAAATACAGTTAAGAATGCAATATGTGTCAGGGCAATATAAGTACAATAATATGTAATATGAGACTGTGTTATGGGTAATTGAATACTTACTGCTTCTGTTCTGTCTGTTCCAGTGTGTTCGGGCAAAAGAGTCCCCAGGCTACCAGAGCACTATATTGGTCTGGACTGGACCACAGTGAAATGGCCAGGGGGTGTTTGAGTTATGCATTGGAGCTGCTAATGATAATGGGATATGTGGTTTATCTTGCAATAGTGTGGGCATAATTGATTTACTTACCTGTGTAGTGATATAGATGTATAGGCTCATGTGATGTGGGTTATGTGGGGTTCAGAAGTGTTGCATGTTTGACCGGTAATATGGTAGCTCTGCACTGATTGTTTCAGCTGCCTATAAGAGGCTGCCAGGAAGCACACACACACTCAGTGTTAGATCAGTGAGAGGGCATGGTGGAGCTGCACACCAACATGCCCTATCTCTTTGCTGCTTGTGTCATGCCATTTCCCATGCTGTAACCTTCTTTTGGGAATAAATCACGGTGTGGCTGCATTTTACCTCCTGACTCTGTGCTCATTTCCAGCCGCTTATTGGGCCAACCCTACACATTTTCTGGAACACATCACAAGTTTCCTCCCCTAAACTCAACGGCACCATTTTGAAGGTACATACTGTATTGTATCAGAGCATGAATCTGTACTCCGTATTGGCTAATAGTGGTATCACGACCCACCCTACTGAGACATTGTTCGCCATGCATGCCTGTGGATCTATGAGCAACGCAGCAAAAGGGCAGAAATAATTCTTGGAGAATCTGTCTGTGCTTCGATACCTTCTGCCAGAAGGCAACAGAGTGAAATGTTGTATTGTTGTTTGTCCAGTTTTTTTAATGTTCTCTCTCTCTCTCTCTGTTTCTGGCACAACAGTGCCACTTTTGCCCCTACTGGTACTCTAAACATTGGGACATAGTCACATAGTCCAAAACATAGTTCAACACACAGTCACATACCGGTAAGTTAGGACATAACTGTTCCACTCAAAAATCACACTGTGATTTCCACATTGTGATTTTCACACTGTGATTGTTTAAAGCTGTATACACTTGTGTGAAGTGAGGGTGAGGGGGCCTTTCTAGGCATAGAAAATTAAATAAAACGACAGAACTGCAGACAGCGACACTGGCAATACCGGTCCGTCACATAAAACACAATACATAGCACTTATATAGCACTTATATAGCACTTTCATCTGAAGCGCTTTTCTTTACATAGATTATGCACATTCACCCTTCACACATCAATGGTGGCGGAAACCATGCAGGCGTAGCTGATACAACAACTTTAAGTGCATAATCATTGTGTGCTCAGGTTGCTATGTAATCAAATAACCACACACACAGTCGCCCGCAGGCTATGTGGCACTGAGACCCATCAGGCTGCTATGCTATAGGCCTACTGCCAGCTGGCACCTTTCAGAACACAATACAGTTACAGCAGCCAGAAGAACAAATTGTATAATTGGCATAGCAGACAGAACATATTGTATGTAGATGGCATAGCAGACAGCAGACAGAACATATTGTATAGTTGGCATAGCAGACAGCAGACAGAACATATTGTATAGTTGGCATAGCAGACAGCAGACAGAACATATTGTATAAGATGGCATAGCAGACAGCAGACAGAACATATTGTATAGTTGGCATAGCAGACAGCAGACAGAACATATTGTATAGTTGGCATAGCAGACAGCAGACAGAACATATTGTATAGTTGGCATAGCAGACAGCAGACAGAACATATTGTAGGCTACAGTTGGCATGGCAGCCCATCAGAGTGTTACACACAGCTTAACCCATTTAGGCCTGACGTTGAAATAAAAAGAACGTTCGCTCTGAAAGAATATATTCAAAGATCTGTGCCACATTTTCACGATTTTTCTAAAATAGCAGACCTACAAGCTCGTAGCGTGCGCTATGAGCTTGTAGATCTGCTATTTTTCAATAGCTAAAGTACAACATAATGCTTAGTTAAAACACCAAAGGGGGTTCCCAGAATGGGTACAAATTTCTTCTTTACAAAACCCAATAGCCAGGCTAAAACACATTCAAGTACAATAGAGCTATTATCTTACAATATTCCAATTGTGCTCTTGCGCTGGACTGGGGTTATAATGCACACATTTCATTATCAATTTACTTATTATATTGAAGTTGAGGTAGGTAAAACAGACTAGAGCGACAGTGTCATGAACTGTGCTGGTGTGTTGCTTCGAGTTGAATAAAGAAGATGGCCTATACTATTCAAAAGAATTGTAGGCTGCTTATTCCCATGAGCAAGAAGGACTGGAGAACGCTAAAGGTTGCAGTGGTAATTAATTACCCTCATGTCAACAACTCTATAGACTCTGGTTGAGACTCAGATGGTGATGTGTCAAACTGTCAACGCTATTCTTTCCTTTTCTTTAATTTCGCCCCACCAAAGAAATCAGAAATGTATTTCTGTGCAATGTTGTAAAAAATCTTTTTTCCCCCGATGGGTTCCCACTTCCCAAATTGGGTGAAATATGACAAACAGCACATTTGATCCTATTTCTTTTTTATTTTCTTTGTTTTAGTTTTCTGTATTTCCTTGACTGAGGAACAATATTGAGAAAGTTCAGATTACAGAAGTAGACCTATGCGTTAACCTAAACAATGCACACTCCCTAACATTGTTGCCCATCTTCTGACTAATCAACTACTGCTGGATTCACACGACACAGGCTTTTCTTGCCTATATAATATCGCATAATATGACTGCTTTAAGCACGTTTGCCTGCCTGAATGCTTATTCTGTTTGCCTGTCTATATTGAATTCGCATTTGTCATGCACTCTGCATTTGTCATGCACTATAGCCTACTGTCAAGCATGTCTGTATCCATCCTGCCTGTTTGCATATAGACTATTGTTTGTCTTATGCATCTTGTCTTTTAGATAATGGACAGTTAATGAATCATAGTTTATGTTATTGTTGCACTAACCTGCTGGTGATGTTTTCACAAGGCTTTTCACAAGAAGAAAAAGCACTACCAGCAGATTAGCCCAACAATGTCATACAAACCTATAGCAAGCCTTGTGACATTTAACCACAACAACTGTGACCAGTAAGACGCGCAAACGCGGGAAGCGAACGCAGCTGAGACCCTGCAGATCATGTCTGTCCGTCTGTGTGTCTGTCCCGCTGTTACTGTATATGTGGACCTGGCCCCTTTTGTGCCCATATATGGAGCTGAGTGGACCTGGCCCCTTTTGTGCCCATATATGGAGCTGAGTGATTGCTGATGCAACACACTCCATATTTGGATAGCGGGACAGACACACAGACAGACATGATCTGCTAGGTCTCATAGTAAGTGCTCACTGCGTTCGCAATAAGTATGTGTCTCTGTCGTCTTGATATGTACAGTTGACAGGTACTGTAGCTATTCTGTAAGTGCACGTGCAGCTCATTTTGTAGAAGAGGACCATCAGGGATTTAGTCTCAGGGTAGCAAAGCATAAGTGCATCACTCATATTGCTGTGGCCAATTGGATAACAATTGATTAACCTGCGTGAACCCTAGCATCGTTGCTCTGCTTGTCGAGAAAGGCAAACATTCAGTGAAAATAGCTAGCTAGTTTATTTTTGTTATAATCTGATCGCCCATGGCTGTGTACTTGTACGTGAGATCACAGTGTACTGCCTGAACTGTAGCATACTTTATAGTTCGCTACGGGAGACATCTCAGACAGCAAGGTCAGCCTTGCTGCAGTTAGCGGTTGTTATGTCTCAAGTGTTGTTGTCACGTCATTGGGATCCAGCTCTATATATGTTCCTGTATGTGTGTAATAAACTTTGTGAACCTTTAGCGTGATACTGTCTCGTGCCGCGTTATTGTTCTCCCGGGCCCGCCGCCGCTGTCACCGTACCAAGGTATACTTCAACCGGATTGTCACACACCACCCAGCCGGCACACACTATACCTGTCTGTCAAACCAGACGAGGGTTCAGTACTTCGAGTTTTACAACAATTTCTAATGACATACAGTAGTATACGGCTGGCCAATATTATTCCCTGCAGACAAATTCTTCTGCACAGAGATCAGCCTGCTGCTCTAGGCTACTCATACAGTATACACAGTATACACTATCTGGACAGAGAGACAATGACGACAATGAGCAAAGAAGACCAGCAGATACAGTATACTAGCCTACATTGTCTCGCCCAGGGTCCAAATATTCCCAAGAATTGTCTCGGCTTACAAAAAGGTCAAATATTTGGTTTCTCTGTCCTTCCTGGCTGCCCTAGGCCCCTGCACCTAGCTGTGTACTGGTTGTTGATGCATGTACGACATGTCACTACAGTAAGTCAGGCTTTATCTCAGTAAGTCAGGCTTTATCTCATATCGTTGTGTAACTGTTTTGAGAGCAGGAATGAAGACTGACCGGGAGATCCAGAACTTTGCCTTTTGGCTCTGGTGCAGAGAAAAAAGAATACAATAGCACTCCCACTGCTCCGGTTCGCCGACTGATCTCACTTTATCCTCTCATAAGGCCGTGTTGGGACCCCAGAAAAAGTGCCTAGAAAATGAATTTCGTTCCCTCATCATGGGCACTATACTCATTCAATGCATTTTTGCATTGAATGAGTATACTCTGGACTTTGGGTTAAAAGTTCTACTCATAATATCCTGCAGTATTTTGTCACAAGCCAGAAATGTAAATAGAAGTATATATAACCAAAAAAACGAAAATCTTGTGCTGTTGTTTTTGCTTGTAAAATATTAATAATATATCATATTGATTTTGGCAACACAAAATCTTTCTCAAATGTCATAAATACATATACCTAACATCTGAAACCAGTATTGGTGCCTTAGTTTACTATTATGTGAATCTAGATGAAATGTATCAAATTTGTTAAAGAGAACGCTTCAACTAAAGTGATTGGCACCTATAGCACAATGAAACATACACATAGTACATTTAGCCAAAAGCTTATGTTTCACACATACAAAGTGTCACAGCATCTGATATTTGTCCCAGATAGCCCAGGGCATGCTCTAATGATCAAGCTAGCGCGCCAGAGCCTGTGACCTTTGGGGTCACCATGGCGGCCAAATCAAATATGGTTACCACCTAAAACGGATTTGAACCAGATGAGCTACAAATGCAAACTTGGTGTCTAGTTCATGTTATTTGAATACTTATAATTACAATTGGGTGTGTCTGGAACCCTAATTTTCATATTTCCAAGATGTGAAAACGAGTTATAACTTTTGACACGTTTGGCAAACTTGGAGTTGATTTCATGTTTTTTTTATCATTGGAATTGGAACATTGGAATGTTCCAATTCATGATTAAATCTATATAGAACACTCGGGTTTGCCATTATAGGGTACAGCTTCCTCGCTGTATGCACCTAAACCACCCACCCTATGTTGGATGTACCCTATTGCAGGGATACTCAAATAGATTTACCTGTGGGCCACATTACAAAAATGGCAAGGGGCCAGGGGCCAGTAGATAAAATTACAACATTAATGATACTTGATAACTTCTCTCTTTCAATTGCTTTATTTTCGCAAAATGTATCAAAGTACAATGTGCATGCACACAATATGTAAATAAATAAATGTGTTACATTTTCTTGCATAAACACAAAGAGCTGTTTCCATAACTGCACAAATTATTGCACATAACATGAGTAGCTGTTATAATAACATAATAACATAACATGAGTAGCTCTTTGCCTGCCTGCCTGTCTGTCTGTCTGTCTGTCCATGAGTAGTTATTTGTCTGTCTGTCAATGAGTAGCTGTCTTACTGTCTGCCTGTCTATGAGTAGCTGTCTGCCTGCCTGTCTATGAGTAGCTGTCTGTCTGTCTGCCTTCCTGCCTGTCCAATTGTCCATGGGTAGCTGTCTGTCTGCCTGTCTGAGTAGCTGTCTGCCTGCCTGCCTAATTGTCCATGAGTAGCTGTCTGTCTGCCTGTCTATGAGTAGCTGTCTGCCTGCCTGCCTAATTGTCCATGAGTAGCTGTCTGTCTGCCTGTCTATGAGTAGCTGTCTGCCTTCCTGCCTGTCCAATTGTTCATGAGTAGCTGTCTGTCTGTCTATGAGTAGCTGTCTGCCTGCCTGCCCAATTGTCTATGAGTAGCTGTCTGCCTTCCTGCCTGTCCAATTGTCCATGAGTAGCTGTCTGTCTGTCTATGAGTAGCTGTCTGTCTGCCTGCCTGTCCAATTCTCCATGAGTAGCTGTCTGTCTGCCTGTCTATGAGTAGCTGTCTGACTGCCTGCCTGTCCAATTCTCCATGAGTAGCTGTCTGTCTGTCTGCCTGTCTATGAGTAGCTGTCTGCCTGCCTGCCAGCCAGCAAGTTGGTTAACAGAAAATAAATTGTTATGGCTGAGTAAAATAAAATACAATAAACACAATTTGCCTGAAAATAGATTACCCAGCTATGACCTTTTTCATGAAAAAAAAAAGTGATATGGCTGACTGAGTAAAATAAAACAATCTACCTGAAAATAGATAGCTATAAGTGAAGAGCAATTTCCGCAATTACCATTTCCGCAATTTCTGCAATTTCCATTTCCGCAATTTCCGCAATTTCCATTTCCGCAATTTCCGCAATTTCCATTTCCACCATTTCCGCAATTTCCGCAATTACCATTTCCGCAATTTGCAATTTCCATTTCCGCATTTCCGCAATTTCCGCAATTTCCATTTGCACCATTTCAGCAATTTCCGCAATTACAATTTCCGCAATTTCCATTTCCGGAAATGGAAATTGCGGAAATTGCGGATTTTTTCCCCCATTTTTTTCAAAACCTCAAAAATGATGAAAAACGGCGCGCTATAGTATGCCGTACGATATGGGCTATAGCCCATGGTCCAAAATGATGAGAAACGAGGATAACTTTTTTTTTCAAAATTTCAAAAAACATGGGCTATAATCCATCGTTTTTGTCATTTCGTCATTTTTTTCAAATCCTCAAAAATGATGAAAAACGGCGCGCTATAGTATGCCGTACGATATGGGCTATAGCCCATGGTCCAAAATGATGAGAAACGAGGATAACTTTTTTTTTCAAAATTTCAAAAAACATGGGCTATAACCCATCGTTTTTGTCATTTCGACATTTTTTTCAAATCTTCAAAAATAATGAAAAACGGCGCGCTATAGTATGCCGTACGATATGGGCTATAGCCCACGGTCCAAAATGATGAGAAACGAGGCTAACTTTTTTTTTCAAAATTTCAAAAAACATGGGCTATAACCCATCGTTTTTGTCATTTCGACATTTTTTTCAAATCTTCAAAAATAATGAAAAACGGCGCGCTATAGTATGCCGTACGATATGGGCTATAGCCCATGGTCCAAAATGATGAGAAACGAGGATAACTTTTTTTTTCAAAATTTCAAAAAACATGGGCTATAACCCATCGTTTTTGTCATTTCGACATTTTTTTCAAATCTTCAAAAATAATGAAAAACGGCGCGCTATAGTATGCCGTACGATATGGGCTATAGCCCACGGTCCAAAATGATGAGAAACGAGGCTAACTTTTTTTTTTCAAAATTTCAAAAAACATGGGCTATAACCCATCGTTTTTGTCATTTCGACATTTTTTTCAAATCTTCAAAAATAATGAAAAACGGCGCGCTATAGTATGCCGTACGATATGGGCTATAGCCCATGGTCCAAAATGATGAGAAACGAGGATAACTTTTTTTTTCAAAATTTCAAAAAACATGGGCTATAACCCATCGTTTTTGTCATTTCGACATTTTTTTCAAATCAATGAAAAACGGCGCGCTATAGTATGCCGTACGATATGGGCTATAGCCCACGGTCCAAAATGATGAGAAACGAGGCTAACTTTTTTTTTCAAAATTTCAAAAAACATGGGCTATAACCCATCGTTTTTGTCATTTCGTCATTTTTTTCAAATCCTCAAAAATGATGAAAAACGGCGCGCTATAGTATGCCGTACGATATGGGCTATAGCCCTTGGTCCAAAATGATGAGAAACGAGGATAACTTTTTTTTTCAAAATTTCAAAAAACATGGGCTATAACCCATCGTTTTTGTCATTTCGACATTTTTTTCAAATCTTCAAAAATAATGAAAAACGGCGCGCTATAGTATGCCGTACGATATGGGCTATAGCCCACGGTCCAAAATGATGAGAAACGAGGCTAACTTTTTTTTTCAAAATTTCAAAAAACATGGGCTATAACCCATCGTTTTTGTCATTTCGACATTTTTTTCAAATCTTCAAAAATAATGAAAAACGGCGCGCTATAGTATGCCGTACGATATGGGCTATAGCCCATGGTCCAAAATGATGAGAAACGAGGATAACTTTTTTTTTCAAAATTTCAAAAAACATGGGCTATAACCCATCGTTTTTGTCATTTCGACATTTTTTTCAAATCTTCAAAAATAATGAAAAACGGCGCGCTATAGTATGCCGTACGATATGGGCTATAGCCCACGGTCCAAAATGATGAGAAACGAGGCTAACTTTTTTTTTCAAAATTTCAAAAAACATGGGCTATAACCCATCGTTTTTGTCATTTCGTAATTTTTTTCAAATCCTCAAAAATGATGAAAAATGGCGCGCTATAGTATGCCGTACGATATGGGCTATAGCCCATGGTCCAAAATGATGAGAAACGAGGATAACTTTTTTTTTCAAAATTTCAAAAAACATGGGCTATAACCCATCGTTTTTGTCATTTCGACATTTTTTTCAAATCTTCAAAAATAATGAAAAACGGCGCGCTATAGTATGCCGTACGATATGGGCTATAGCCCACGGTCCAAAATGATGAGAAACGAGGCTAACTTTTTTTTTCAAAATTTCAAAAAACATGGGCTATAACCCATCGTTTTTGTCATTTCGACATTTTTTTCAAATCTTCAAAAATAATGAAAAACGGCGCGCTATAGTATGCCGTACGATATGGGCTATAGCCCATGGTCCAAAATGATGAGAAACGAGGATAACTTTTTTTTTCAAAATTTCAAAAAACATGGGCTATAACCCATCGTTTTTGTCATTTCGACATTTTTTTCAAATCTTCAAAAATAATGAAAAACGGCGCGCTATAGTATGCCGTACGATATGGGCTATAGCCCACGGTCCAAAATGATGAGAAACGAGGCTAACTTTTTTTTTTCAAAATTTCAAAAAACATGGGCTATAACCCATCGTTTTTGTCATTTCGTCATTTTTTTCAAATCCTCAAAAATGATGAAAAACGGCGCGCTATAGTATGCCGTACGATATGGGCTATAGCCCATGGTCCAAAATGATGAGAAACGAGGATAACTTTTTTTTTCAAAATTTCAAAAAACATGGGCTATAACCCATCGTTTTTGTCATTTCGACATTTTTTTCAAATCTTCAAAAATAATGAAAAACGGCGCGCTATAGTATGCCGTACGATATGGGCTATAGCCCACGGTCCAAAATGATGAGAAACGAGGCTAACTTTTTTTTTTCAAAATTTCAAAAAACATGGGCTATAACCCATAGTTTTTGTCATTTCGACATTTTTTTCAAATCTTCAAAAATAATGAAAAACGGCGCGCTATAGTATGCCGTACGATATGGGCTATAGCCCACGGTCCAAAATGATGAGAAACGAGGCTAACTTTTTTTTTCAAAATTTCAAAAAACATGGGCTATAACCCATCGTTTTTGTCATTTCGACATTTTTTTCAAATCTTCAAAAATAATGAAAAACGGCGCGCTATAGTATGCCGTACGATATGGGCTATAGCCCACGGTCCAAAATGATGAGAAACGAGGCTAACTTTCTTTTTCAAAATTTCAAAAAACATGGGCTATAACCCATCGTTTTTGTCATTTCGTCATTTTTTTCAAATCCTCAAAAATGATGAAAAACGGCGCGCTATAGTATGCCGTACGATATGGGCTATAGCCCATGGTCCAAAATGATGAGAAACGAGGATAACTTTTTTTTTCAAAATTTCAAAAACATGGGCTATAACCCATCGTTTTTGTCATTTCGACATTTTTTTCAAATCTTCAAAAATAATGAAAAACGGCGCGCTATAGTATGCCGTACGATATGGGCTATAGCCCACGGTCCAAAATGATGAGAAACGAGGCTAACTTTTTTTTTCAAAATTTCAAAAAACATGGGCTATAACCCATCGTTTTTGTCATTTCGACATTTTTTTAAAATCTTCAAAAATAATGAAAAACGGCGCGCTATAGTATGCCGTACGATATGGGCTATAGCCCACGGTCCAAAATGATGAGAAACGAGGCTAACTTTTTTTTTCAAAATTTCAAAAAACATGGGCTATAACCCATCGTTTTTGTCATTTCGACATTTTTTTCAAATCTTCAAAAATAATGAAAAACGGCGCGCTATAGTATGCCGTACGATATGGGCTATAGCCCACGGTCCAAAATGATGAGAAACGAGGCTAACTTTTTTTTTCAAAATTTCAAAAAACATTGGCTATAACCCATCGTTTTTGTCATTTCGACATTTTTTTCAAATCTTCAAAAATAATGAAAAACGGCGCGCTATAGTATGCCGTACGATATGGGCTATAGCCCACGGTCCAAAATGATGAGAGACGAGGCTAACTTTTTTTTTCAAAATTTCAAAAAACATGGGCTATAACCCATCGTTTTTGTCATTTCGACATTTTTTTCAAATCTTCAAAAATAATGAAAAACGGCGCGCTATAGTATGCCGTACGATATGGGCTATAGCCCACGGTCCAAAATGATGAGAAACGAGGCTAACTTTTTTTTTCAAAATTTCAAAAAACATGGGCTATAACCCATCGTTTTTGTCATTTCGACATTTTTTTCAAATCTTCAAAAATAATGAAAAACGGCGCGCTATAGTATGCCGTACGATATGGGCTATAGCCCACGGTCCAAAATGATGAGAAACGAGGCTAACTTTTTTTTTCAAAATTTCAAAAAACATGGGCTATAACCCATCGTTTTTGTCATTTCGACATTTTTTTCAAATCTTCAAAAATAATGAAAAACGGCGCGCTATAGTATGCCGTACGATATGGGCTATAGCCCATGGTCCAAAATGATGAGAAACGAGGATAACTTTTTTTTTCAAAATTTCAAAAAACATGGGCTATAACCCATCGTTTTTGTCATTTCGACATTTTTTTCAAATCTTAAAAAATAATGAAAAACGGCGCGCTAT
The DNA here is from genome assembly GCF_963924005.1 of Protomyctophum bolini. Taxonomy (NCBI): domain Eukaryota; kingdom Metazoa; phylum Chordata; class Actinopteri; order Myctophiformes; family Myctophidae; genus Protomyctophum; species Protomyctophum bolini. The sequence continues at coordinate 41,320,287 of NC_137869.1, forward strand.
AGTATGCCGTACGATATGGGCTATAGCCCACGGTCCAAAATGATGAGAAACGAGGCTAACTTTTTTTTTCAAAATTTCAAAAAACATGGGCTATAACCCATCGTTTTTGTCATTTCGTCATTTTTTTCAAATCCTCAAAAATGATGAAAAACGGCGCGCTATAGTATGCCGTACGATATGGGCTATAGCCCATGGTCCAAAATGATGAGAAACGAGGATAACTTTTTTTTTCAAAATTTCAAAAAACATGGGCTATAACCCATCGTTTTTGTCATTTCGACATTTTTTTCAAATCTTCAAAAATAATGAAAAACGGCGCGCTATAGTATGCCGTACGATATGGGCTATAGCCCACGGTCCAAAATGATGAGAAACGAGGCTAACTTTTTTTTTTCAAAATTTCAAAAAACATGGGCTATAACCCATCGTTTTTGTCATTTTGACATTTTTTTCAAATCTTCAAAAATAATGAAAAACGGCGCGCTATAGTATGCCGTACGATATGGGCTATAGCCCACGGTCCAAAATGATGAGAAACGAGGCTAACTTTTTTTTTCAAAATTTCAAAAAACATGGGCTATAACCCATCGTTTTTGTCATTTCGACATTTTTTTCAAATCTTCAAAAATAATGAAAAACGGCGCGCTATAGTATGCCGTACGATATGGGCTATAGCCCACGGTCCAAAATGATGAGAAACGAGGCTAACTTTTTTTTTCAAAATTTCAAAAAACATGGGCTATAACCCATCGTTTTTGTCATTTCGACATTTTTTTCAAATCTTCAAAAATAATGAAAAACGGCGCGCTATAGTATGCCGTACGATATGGGCTATAGCCCACGGTCCAAAATGATGAGAAACGAGGCTAACTTTTTTTTTCAAAATTTCAAAAAACATGGGCTATAACCCATCGTTTTTGTCATTTCGACATTTTTTTCAAATCTTCAAAAATAATGAAAAACGGCGCGCTATAGTATGCCGTACGATATGGGCTATAGCCCATGGTCCAAAATGATGAGAAACGAGGATAACTTTTTTTTTCAAAATTTCAAAAAACATGGGCTATAACCCATCGTTTTTGTCATTTCGACATTTTTTTCAAATCTTAAAAAATAATGAAAAACGGCGCGCTATAGTATGCCGTACGATATGGGCTATAGCCCACGGTCCAAAATGATGAGAAACGAGGCTAACTTTTTTTTTCAAAATTTCAAAAAACATGGGCTATAACCCATCGTTTTTGTCATTTCGTCATTTTTTTCAAATCCTCAAAAATGATGAAAAACGGCGCGCTATAGTATGCCGTACGATATGGGCTATAGCCCATGGTCCAAAATGATGAGAAACGAGGATAACTTTTTTTTTCAAAATTTCAAAAAACATGGGCTATAACCCATCGTTTTTGTCATTTCGACATTTTTTTCAAATCTTCAAAAATAATGAAAAACGGCGCGCTATAGTATGCCGTACGATATGGGCTATAGCCCACGGTCCAAAATGATGAGAAACGAGGCTAACTTTTTTTTTTCAAAATTTCAAAAAACATGGGCTATAACCCATAGTTTTTGTCATTTCGACATTTTTTTCAAATCTTCAAAAATAATGAAAAACGGCGCGCTATAGTATGCCGTACGATATGGGCTATAGCCCACGGTCCAAAATGATGAGAAACGAGGCTAACTTTTTTTTTCAAAATTTCAAAAAACATGGGCTATAACCCATCGTTTTTGTCATTTCGACATTTTTTTCAAATCTTCAAAAATAATGAAAAACGGCGCGCTATAGTATGCCGTACGATATGGGCTATAGCCCACGGTCCAAAATGATGAGAAACGAGGCTAACTTTTTTTTTCAAAATTTCAAAAAACATGGGCTATAACCCATCGTTTTTGTCATTTCGACATTTTTTTCAAATCTTCAAAAATAATGAAAAACGGCGCGCTATAGTATGCCGTACGATATGGGCTATAGCCCACGGTCCAAAATGATGAGAAACGAGGCTAACTTTTTTTTTCAAAATTTCAAAAAACATGGGCTATAACCCATCGTTTTTGTCATTTCGACATTTTTTTCAAATCTTCAAAAATAATGAAAAACGGCGCGCTATAGTATGCCGTACGATATGGGCTATAGCCCACGGTCCAAAATGATGAGAAACGAGGCTAACTTTTTTTTTTCAAAATTTCAAAAAACATGGGCTATAACCCATAGTTTTTGTCATTTCGACATTTTTTTCAAATCTTCAAAAATAATGAAAAACGGCGCGCTATAGTATGCCGTACGATATGGGCTATAGCCCACGGTCCAAAATGATGAGAAACGAGGCTAACTTTTTTTTTCAAAATTTCAAAAAACATGGGCTATAACCCATCGTTTTTGTCATTTCGACATTTTTTTCAAATCTTCAAAAATAATGAAAAACGGCGCGCTATAGTATGCCGTACGATATGGGCTATAGCCCACGGTCCAAAATGATGAGAAACGAGGCTAACTTTTTTTTTCAAAATTTCAAAAAACATGGGCTATAACCCATCGTTTTTGTCATTTCGACATTTTTTTCAAATCTTCAAAAATAATGAAAAACGGCGCGCTATAGTATGCCGTACGATATGGGCTATAGCCCACGGTCAAAAATGATGAGAAACGAGGCTAACTTTTTTTTTCAAAATTTCAAAAAACATGGGCTATAACCCATCGTTTTTGTCATTTCGACATTTTTTTCAAATCTTCAAAAATGATGAAAAACGGCGCGCTATAGTATGCCGTACGATATGGGCTATAGCCCATGGTCCAAAATGATGAGAAACGAGGATAACTTTTTTTTTCAAAATTTAAAAAAACATGGGCTATAACCCATCGTTTTTGTCATTTCGACATTTTTTTCAAATCTTAAAAAATAATGAAAAACGGCGCGCTATAGTATGCCGTACGATATGGGCTATAGCCCACGGTCCAAAATGATGAGAAACGAGGCTAACTTTTTTTTTCAAAATTTCAAAAAACATGGGCTATAACCCATCGTTTTTGTCATTTCGTCATTTTTTTCAAATCCTCAAAAATGATGAAAAACGGCGCGCTATAGTATGCCGTACGATATGGGCTATAGCCCATGGTCCAAAATGATGAGAAACGAGGATAACTTTTTTTTTCAAAATTTCAAAAAACATGGGCTATAACCCATCGTTTTTGTCATTTCGACATTTTTTTCAAATCTTCAAAAATAATGAAAAACGGCGCGTTATAGTATGCCGTACGATATGGGCTATAGCCCACGGTCCAAAATGATGAGAAACGAGGCTAACTTTTTTTTTTCAAAATTTCAAAAAACATGGGCTATAACCCATCGTTTTTGTCATTTCGACATTTTTTTCAAATCTTCAAAAATAATGAAAAACGGCGCGCTATAGTATGCCGTACGATATGGGCTATAGCCCACGGTCCAAAATGATGAGAAACGAGGCTAACTTTTTTTTTCAAAATTTCAAAAAACATGGGCTATAACCCATCGTTTTTGTCATTTCGACATTTTTTTCAAATCTTCAAAAATAATGAAAAACGGCGCGCTATAGTATGCCGTACGATATGGGCTATAGCCCACGGTCCAAAATGATGAGAAACGAGGCTAACTTTTTTTTTCAAAATTTCAAAAAACATGGGCTATAACCCATCGTTTTTGTCATTTCGACATTTTTTTCAAATCTTCAAAAATAATGAAAAACGGCGCGCTATAGTATGCCGTACGATATGGGCTATAGCCCACGGTCCAAAATGATGAGAAACGAGGCTAACTTTTTTTTTCAACATTTCAAAAAACATGGGCTATAACCCATCGTTTTTGTCATTTCGACATTTTTTTCAAATCTTCAAAAATAATGAAAAACGGCGCGCTATAGTATGCCGTACGATATGGGCTATAGCCCACGGTCCAAAATGATGAGAAACGAGGCTAACTTTTTTTTTCAAAATTTCAAAAAACATGGGCTATAACCCATCGTTTTTGTCATTTCGACATTTTTTTCAAATCTTCAAAAATAATGAAAAACGGCGCGCTATAGTATGCCGTACGATATGGGCTATAGCCCACGGTCCAAAATGATGAGAAACGAGGCTAACTTTTTTTTTCAAAATTTCAAAAAACATGGGCTATAACCCATCGTTTTTGTCATTTAGACATTTTTTTCAAATCTTCAAAAATAATGAAAAACGGCGCGCTATAGTATGCCGTACGATATGGGCTATAGCCCACGGTCCAAAATGATGAGAAACGAGGCTAACTTTTTTTTTCAAATTTTCAAAAAACATGGGCTATAACCCATCGTTTTTGTCATTTCGACATTTTTTTCAAATCTTCAAGAATAATGAAAAACGGCGCGCTATAGTATGCCGTACGATATGGGCTATAGCCCACGGTCCAAAATGATGAGAAACGAGGCTAACTTTTTTTTCCAAAATTTCAAAAAACATGGGCTATAACCCAACGTTTTTGTCATTTCGAAAAAAAATTCAAATCTTCAAAAATAATGAAAAACGGCGCGCTATAGTATGCCGTACGATATGGGCTATAGCCCACGGTCCAAAATGATGAGAAACGAGGCTAACTTTTTTTTTCAAATTTTCAAAAAACATGGGCTATAACCCATCGTTTTTGTCATTTCGACATTTTTTTCAAATCTTCAAAAATAATGAAAAACGGCGCGCTATAGTATGCCGTACGATATGGGCTATAGCCCACGGTCCAAAATGATGAGAAACGAGGCTAACTTTTTTTTCCAAAATTTCAAAAAACATGGGCTATAACCCATCGTTTTTGTCATTTCGACATTTTTTTCAAATCTTCAAAAATAATGAAAAACGGCGCGCTATAGTATGCCGTACGATATGGGCTATAGCCCACGGTCCAAAATGATGAGAAACGAGGCTAACTTTTTTTTTCAAAATTTCAAAAAACATGGGCTATAACCCATCGTTTTTGTCATTTCGACATTTTTTTCAAAAATAATGAAAAACGGCGCGCTATAGTATGCCGTACGATATGGGCTATAGCCCACGGTCCAAAATGATGAGAAACGAGGCTAACTTTTTTTTTCAAAATTTCAAAAAACATGGGCTATAACCCATCGTTTTTGTCATTTCGACATTTTTTTCAAATCTTCAAAAATAATGAAAAACGGCGCGCTATAGTATGCCGTACGATATGGGCTATAGCCCACGGTCCAAAATGATGAGAAACGAGGCTAACTTTTTTTTTCAAAATTTCAAAAAACATGGGCTATAACCCATCGTTTTTGTCATTTCGACATTTTTTTCAAATCTTCAAAAATAATGAAAAACGGCGCGCTATAGTATGCCGTACGATATGGGCTATAGCCCACGGTCCAAAATGATGAGAAACGAGGCTAACTTTTTTTTTCAAAATTTCAAAAAACATGGGCTATAACCCATCGTTTTTGTCATTTCGTCATTTTTTTCAAATCCTCAAAAATGATGAAAAACGGCGTGCTATAGTATGCCGTACGATATGGGCTATAGCCCACGGTCCAAAATGATGAGAAACGAGGCTAACTTTTTTTTTCAAAATTTCAAAAAACATGGGCTATAACCCATCGTTTTTGTCATTTCGACATTTTTTTCAAATCTTCAAAAATAATGAAAAACGGCGCGCTATAGTATGCCGTACGATATGGGCTATAGCCCACGGTCCAAAATGATGAGAAACGAGGCTAACTTTTTTTTTCAAAATTTCAAAAAACATGGGCTATAACCCATCGTTTTTGTCATTTCGACATTTTTTTCAAATCTTCAAAAATAATGAAAAACGGCGCGCTATAGTATGCCGTACGATATGGGCTATAGCCCACGGTCCAAAATGATGAGAAACGAGGCTAACTTTTTTTTTCAAAATTTCAAAAAACATGGGCTATAACCCATCGTTTTTGTCATTTCGACATTTTTTTCAAATCTTCAAAAATAATGAAAAACGGCGCGCTATAGTATGCCGTACGATATGGGCTATAGCCCACGGTCCAAAATGATGAGAAACGAGGCTAACTTTTTTTTTTCAAAATTTCAAAAAACATGGGCTATAACCCATCGTTTTTGTCATTTCGACATTTTTTTCAAATCTTCAAAAATAATGAAAAACGGCGCGCTATAGTATGCCGTACGATATGGGCTATAGCCCACGGTCCAAAATGATGAGAAACGAGGCTAACTTTTTTTTCCAAAATTTCAAAAAACATGGGCTATAACCCATCGTTTTTGTCATTTCGACATTTTTTTCAAATCTTCAAAAATAATGAAAAACGGCGCGCTATAGTATGCCGTACGATATGGGCTATAGCCCACGGTCCAAAATGATGAGAAACGAGGCTAACTTTTTTTTCCAAAATTTCAAAAAACATGGGCTATAACCCATCGTTTTTGTCATTTCGACATTTTTTTCAAATCTTCAAAAATAATGAAAAACGGCGCGCTATAGTATGCCGTACGATATGGGCTATAGCCCACGGTCCAAAATGATGAGAAACGAGGCTAACTTTTTTTTTCAAAATTTCAAAAAACATGGGCTATAACCCATCGTTTTTGTCATTTCGTCATTTTTTTCAAATCCTCAAAAATGATGAAAAACGGCGCGCTATAGTATGCCGTACGATATGGGCTATAGCCCACGGTCCAAAATGATGAGAAACGAGGCTAACTTTTTTTTCCAAAATTTCAAAAAACATGGGCTATAACCCAACGTTTTTGTCATTTCGAAAAAAAATTCAAATCTTCAAAAATAATGAAAAACGGCGCGCTATAGTATGCCGTACGATATGGGCTATAGCCCACGGTCCAAAATGATGAGAAACGAGGCTAACTTTTTTTTTCAAATTTTCAAAAAACATGGGCTATAACCCATCGTTTTTGTCATTTCGACATTTTTTTCAAATCTTCAAAAATAATGAAAAACGGCGCGCTATAGTATGCCGTACGATATGGGCTATAGCCCACGGTCCAAAATGATGAGAAACGAGGCTAACTTTTTTTTCCAAAATTTCAAAAAACATGGGCTATAACCCATCGTTTTTGTCATTTCGACATTTTTTTCAAATCTTCAAAAATAATGAAAAACGGCGCGCTATAGTATGCCGTACGATATGGGCTATAGCCCACGGTCCAAAATGATGAGAAACGAGGCTAACTTTTTTTTTCAAAATTTCAAAAAACATGGGCTATAACCCATCGTTTTTGTCATTTCGACATTTTTTTCAAAAATAATGAAAAACGGCGCGCTATAGTATGCCGTACGATATGGGCTATAGCCCACGGTCCAAAATGATGAGAAACGAGGCTAACTTTTTTTTTCAAAATTTCAAAAAACATGGGCTATAACCCATCGTTTTTGTCATTTCGACATTTTTTTCAAATCTTCAAAAATAATGAAAAACGGCGCGCTATAGTATGCCGTACGATATGGGCTATAGCCCACGGTCCAAAATGATGAGAAACGAGGCTAACTTTTTTTTTCAAAATTTCAAAAAACATGGGCTATAACCCATCGTTTTTGTCATTTCGACATTTTTTTCAAATCTTCAAAAATAATGAAAAACGGCGCGCTATAGTATGCCGTACGATATGGGCTATAGCCCACGGTCCAAAATGATGAGAAACGAGGCTAACTTTTTTTTTCAAAATTTCAAAAAACATGGGCTATAACCCATCGTTTTTGTCATTTCGTCATTTTTTTCAAATCCTCAAAAATGATGAAAAACGGCGTGCTATAGTATGCCGTACGATATGGGCTATAGCCCACGGTCCAAAATGATGAGAAACGAGGCTAACTTTTTTTTTCAAAATTTCAAAAAACATGGGCTATAACCCATCGTTTTTGTCATTTCGACATTTTTTTCAAATCTTCAAAAATAATGAAAAACGGCGCGCTATAGTATGCCGTACGATATGGGCTATAGCCCACGGTCCAAAATGATGAGAAACGAGGCTAACTTTTTTTTTCAAAATTTCAAAAAACATGGGCTATAACCCATCGTTTTTGTCATTTCGACATTTTTTTCAAATCTTCAAAAATAATGAAAAACGGCGCGCTATAGTATGCCGTACGATATGGGCTATAGCCCACGGTCCAAAATGATGAGAAACGAGGCTAACTTTTTTTTTCAAAATTTCAAAAAACATGGGCTATAACCCATCGTTTTTGTCATTTCGACATTTTTTTCAAATCTTCAAAAATAATGAAAAACGGCGCGCTATAGTATGCCGTACGATATGGGCTATAGCCCACGGTCCAAAATGATGAGAAACGAGGCTAACTTTTTTTTTCAAAATTTCAAAAAACATGGGCTATAACCCATCGTTTTTGTCATTTCGACATTTTTTTCAAATCTTCAAAAATAATGAAAAACGGCGCGCTATAGTATGCCGTACGATATGGGCTATAGCCCACGGTCCAAAATGATGAGAAACGAGGCTAACTTTTTTTTCCAAAATTTCAAAAAACATGGGCTATAACCCATCGTTTTTGTCATTTCGACATTTTTTTCAAATCTTCAAAAATAATGAAAAACGGCGCGCTATAGTATGCCGTACGATATGGGCTATAGCCCACGGTCCAAAATGATGAGAAACGAGGCTAACTTTTTTTTTCAAAATTTCAAAAAACATGGGCTATAACCCATCGTTTTTGTCATTTCGTCATTTTTTTCAAATCCTCAAAAATGATGAAAAACGGCGTGCTATAGTATGCCGTACGATATGGGCTATAGCCCACGGTCCAAAATGATGAGAAACGAGGCTAACTTTTTTTTTCAAAATTTCAAAAAACATGGGCTATAACCCATCGTTTTTGTCATTTCGACATTTTTTTCAAATCTTCAAAAATAATGAAAAACGGCGCGCTATAGTATGCCGTACGATATGGGCTATAGCCCACGGTCCAAAATGATGAGAAACGAGGCTAACTTTTTTTTTCAAAATTTCAAAAAACATGGGCTATAACCCATCGTTTTTGTCATTTCGACATTTTTTTCAAATCTTCAAAAATAATGAAAAACGGCGCGCTATAGTATGCCGTACGATATGGGCTATACCGTGGGCTATAGCCCATATCGTATGCTTGGTCGTGTATTGTCCACCACCATCTCCTTGGTCTCGTTAGCATTGAGCCAGAGGCGGTTTGCCTTGCTCCTGTGCACTATGGCACAGAACTGTGCCATAGGGAGGGCCTGTGATGTTCATATACTATACTACAATTCCCCAGGGTCCAGTTCAAATTATGATTATTTTGGCAGGGTCATGGCCTGAAATGTTTCAGAACCACTGCTCTAGCCACCCTCCCATATCCTTTCTTTACCCGGTGAAGAAATAAATAATGTATGCGACCCACAACTCACAACCCACAGGTCTAACCTGTTCACATTACAGTACAGTATCTGCAGGAATGTTGTTTGCCATGACATTCCTGTCATAAGACGGCAAGAAAGAGAAATGTATGATGGTGCATTAGTGTCTGTCATGTCACATTAGTGTCACTGAGCATCTCAACGTGGCTCACAATGTGTCACCTCAGAAATATTTCTGGCATGTGACACCGTCGTACAACAAAATTCAAATAAGGCTTGACAAGGAGCAAATGAAAGAGAGAGAGGGGAAGGAGGCAAGACGGGGTAAGGAGGGGCTTTCAGAAGAACGATAAGGAGCTTGGAGACAGTCCCGCGTATAGCCAGGTGATCAGAGATCTTCACCTGCTGTCTGATAAGTCTGCAGAAATCTAAATTCATTCATGATGGCCTTCTTGGACGGCAGAGACTGTCAAATTGTTAGACAATGCTGCTCCGCATGTAGACAAATCCTATACACACACTCAGACCAGACGTGATATCTGAGTGAGTGGACCATTAGCTCAAGTCAAAGTGATTGAATGTTAATTGCCGCTAATTGCGGTTCCACCTTCTTTGTAAGCCTGTAATCCTGTGCCTGCAATGAACCAAATCCACATTTTCACATATACCTACAGTAGGCATGTAAGGATTAACTCAACTCACGATGATTTGAATGAAGATACTAGGTTCATGATACGATTTTTCCAGACAAATGAAGAGGCGCTTCTTCACCCGGCAAATAGTTTGCTTATTTTTGTAATTGTAAAGCGTCCTTTTTGAAAGCGGTTTCTGAAAGGCGCTATAAAATTTACATTTTAACCAAAGGACCTGTAAATGACAACACAAAAACTAAGGCACTGGTGTCGTACTTCTGGTTTACCGGAACGGGGTGCAACTCCCTGCAGTGCCCTGCTCAATTTGTTGTATTTACATGGTTCATTGGTCCATGGTCTCAGAGGTCATCGCTATAGTCTTCATCATTGTTGAGGATTTAAAACACGACACGGCATGCTATAACACGCCGTTCCGCATCATTTTTGAGGATTTTTAAAAATTCTTTTAATTCTTTCAATTTCCGCAATTTCCGCAATTTTCAATTTCAGCAATTTCCGCAATTTTCAATTTCCGCAATTTTCAATTTCCGCAATTTCCGCAATTTGCAATTTCCGCAATTTCCGCAATTTCCAATTTCCGCAATTTCCGCAATTTCCGCAATTTCCGCGATTTCCGCAATTTGCATTTTTTGAAATTTCCAATTTCCGGAATATCCGCAATTTGCATTTTCCGCAATTTCCAATGGGCTATAAGCCATTGTTTTTTCAATATTCAAAATTCCGCAATTTCCACAATTTCCGCAATTTTCAATTTTCGCAATTTGCAATTTCCGGAATTTCCGCAATTTGCATTTTTTGAAATTTCCAATTTCCGGAATTTCCGCAATTTTCAATTTCTGCAATTTCCAATTTCCACAATTTTCAATTTTCGCAATTTGCAATTTCCGGAATTTCCGCAATTTGCATTTTCCGCAATTTCCAATTTCCGCAATTTCCGCAATTTGCATTTTTCTAAATTTTCAATTTCCGGAATTTCCGCAATTTGCATTTTCCGCAATTTCCAATTTCCACAATTTCCGCAATTTGCAATTTTTGCAATTTGCAATTTCCGGAATTTCCGCAATTTGCATTTTCCGCAATTTCCAATTTCCACAATTTCCTCAATTTTCATTTTTTTCAATTTGCAATTTCCGGAATTTCCGCAATTATCAAAAATGATGAAATACAACACATTGAGTAGGGCACTGCAGGGAGTTGAACCCCGTTCCGGTAAACCAGAAGTCCGACACCAGTGCCTTAGTTTTTGTGTTGTTCATTTATAGGTCCAGGTGTGCATACACATGTGCGCCTGTGTGTGCACGCTTCAATATAACCCATCGTTTTTTTAATTTTTTCCAAATCCTCAAAAATGATGAAAAACGGCGTGCTATAGTATGCCGTACCATATGGGCTATATCCCATGGTCCAAAATGATGAGAAACGAGCATACCTTTTTTTTTTTAATTAAAAAAAACATGGGCTATAAGCCATTGTTTTTTCAAAATTCAAAATTCCGCAATTTCCACAATTTCCGCAATTTTCGCAATTTGCAATTTCCGGAATTTCCGCAATTTGCATTTTTCGAAATTTCCAATTTCCGGAATTTCCGCAATTTTCAATTTCCGCAATTTCCAATTTCCACAATTTTCAATTTTCTCAATTTGCAATTTCCGGAATTTCCGCAATTTGCATTTTCCGCAATTTCCAATTTCCACAATTTCCGCAATTTGCATTTTTCGAAATTTCCAATTTCCGGAATTTCCGCAATTTGCATTTTCCGCAATTTCCAATTTCCACAAGTTCCGCAATTTGCAATTTTTGCAATTTGCAATTTCCGGAATTTCCGCAATTTGCATTTTCCGCAATTTCCAATTTCCGCAATTTTCATTTTTTTCAATTTGCAATTTCCGGAATTTCCGCAATTATCAAAAATGATGAAATACAACACATTGAGTAGGGCACTGCAGGGAGTTGAACCCCGTTCCGGTAAACCAGAAGTCCGACACCAGTGCCTTAGTTTTTGTGTTGTTCATTTATAGGTCCAGGTGTGCATACGCATGTGCGCCTGTGTGTGTGTGTAGGTGCACGCTTCAATATAACCCATCGTTTTTTTCATTTTTTCCAAATCCTCAAAAATGATGAAAAACGGCGTGCTATAGTATGCCGTACGGTAGGGGCTATAGCCCATGTTCAAAAATGATGAAAAATGAGGATAACATTTTTTTCAAAAATTCAAAAAACGATGGGCTATAACCCATGTTTTTTGAAATTTTGAATTTTCTTCAGATCCTCAAAAATGATGAAAAACGGCGTGCTATAGTATGCCGTACGGTAGGGGCTTATAGCCCATGTTCAAAAATGATGAAAAATGAGGATAACATTTTTTTCAAAAATTCAAAAAACGATGGGCTATAACCCATGTTTTTTGAAATTTTGAATTTTCTTCAAATCCTCAAAAAGGATGAAAAACGGCGTGCTATAGTATGCCGTACGGTAGGGGCTATAGCCCATGTTCAAAAATGATGAAAAATGAGGATAACATTTTTTTCAAAAATTCAAAAAACGATGGGCTATAACCCATGTTTTTTGAAATTTTGAATTTTCTTCAAATCCTCAAAAATGATGAAAAACGGCGTGCTATAGTATGCCGTACGGTAGGGGCTATAGCCCATGTTCAAAAATGATGAAAAATGAGGATAACATTTTTTTCAAAAATTCAAAAAACGATGGGCTATAACCCATGTTTTTTGAAATTTTGAATTTTCTTCAAATCCTCAAAAATGATGAAAAACGGCGTGCTATAGTATGCCGTACGGTAGGGGCTATAGCCCATGTTCAAAAATGATGAAAAATGAGGATAACATTTTTATCAAAAATTCAAAAAACGATGGGCTATAACCCATGTTTTTGAAATTTTGAATTTTCTTCAGATCCTCAAAAAGGATGAAAAACGGCGTGCTATAGTATGCCGTACGGTAGGGGCTATAGCCCATGTTCAAAAATGATGAAAAATGAGGATAACATTTTTTTCAAAAATTCAAAAAACGATGGGCTATAACCCATGTTTTTTGAAATTTTGAATTTTCTTCAAATCCTCAAAAATGATGAAAAACGGCGTGCTATAGTATGCCGTACGGTAGGGGCTATAGCCCATGTTCAAAAATGATGAAAAATGAGGATAACATTTTTTTCAAAAATTCAAAAAACGATGGGCTATAACCCATGTTTTTTGAAATTTTGAATTTTCTTCAAATCCTCAAAAATGATGAAAAACGGCGTGCTATAGTATGCCGTACGGTAGGGGCTATAGCCCATGTTCAAAAATGATGAAAAATGAGGATAACATTTTTATCAAAAATTCAAAAAACGATGGGCTATAACCCATGTTTTTGAAATTTTGAATTTTCTTCAGATCCTCAAAAATGATGAAAAACGGCGTGCTATAGTATGCCGTACGGTAGGGGCTATAGCCCATGTTCAAAAATGAGGATAACATTTTTTTCAAAAATTCAAAAAACGATGGGCTATAACCCATGTTTTTTGAAATTTTGAATTTTCTTCAAATCCTCAAAAATGATGAAAAACGGCGTGCTATAGTATGCCGTACGGTAGGGGCTATAGCCCATGTTCAAAAATGATGAAAAATGAGGATAACATTTTTTTCAAAAATTCAAAAAACGATGGGCTATAACCCATGTTTTTTGAAATTTTGAATTTTCTTCAAATCCTCAAAAATGATGAAAAACGGCGTGCTATAGTATGCCGTACGGTAGGGGCTATAGCCCATGTTCAAAAATGATGAAAAATGAGGATAACATTTTTATCAAAAATTCAAAAAACGATGGGCTATAACCCATGTTTTTGAAATTTTGAATTTTCTTCAGATCCTCAAAAATGATGAAAAACGGCGTGCTATAGTATGCCGTACGGTAGGGGCTATAGCCCATGTTCAAAAATGATGAAAAATGAGGATAACATTTTTTTCAAAAATTCAAAAAACGATGGGCTATAACCCATGTTTTTTGAAATTTTGAATTTTCTTCAAATCCTCAAAAATGATGAAAAACGGCGTGCTATAGTATGCCGTACGGTAGGGGCTATAGCCCATGTTCAAAAATGAGGATAACATTTTTTTCAAAAATTCAAAAAACGATGGGCTATAACCCATGTTTTTTGAAATTTTGAATTTTCTTCAAATCCTCAAAGATGATGAAAAACGGCGTGCTATAGTATGCCGTACGGTAGGGGCTATAGCCCATGTTCAAAAATGATGAAAAATGAGGATAACATTTTTATCAAAAATTCAAAAAACGATGGGCTATAACCCATGTTTTTGAAATTTTGAATTTTCAGATCCTCAAAAATGATGAAAAACGGCGTGCTATAGTATGCCGTACGGTAGGGGCTATAGCCCATGTTCAAAAATGATGAAAAATGAGGATAACATTTTTTTCAAAAATTCAAAAAACGATGGGCTATAACCCATGTTTTTTGAAATTTTGAATTTTCTTCAAATCCTCAAAAATGATGAAAAACGGCGTGCTATAGTATGCCGTACGGTAGGGGCTATAGCCCATGTTCAAAAATGATGAAAAATGAGGATAACATTTTTATCAAAAAATCAAAAAACGATGGGCTATAACCCATGTTTTTGAAATTTTGAATTTTCTTCAGATCCTCAAAAATGATGAAAAACGGCGTGCTATAGTATGCCGTACGGTAGGGGCTATAGCCCATGTTCAAAAATGATGAAAAATGAGGATAACATTTTTTTCAAAAATTCAAAAAACGATGGGCAATAACCCATGTTTTTTGAAATTTTAAATTTTCTTCAAATCCTCAAAAATGATGAAAAACGGCGTGCTATAGTATGCCGTACGGTAGGGGCTATAGCCCATGTTCAAAAATGATGAAAAATGAGGATAACATTTTTTCAAAAATAAAAAAAAAGATGGGCTATAACCCATGTTTTTTGAAATTTTGAATTTTCTTCAAATCCTCAAAAATGATGAAAAACGGCGTGCTATAGTATGCCGTACGGTAGGGGCTATAGCCCATGTTCAAAAATTATGAAAAATGAGGATAACATTTTTTTCAAAAATTCAAAAAACGATGGGCTATAACCCATGTTTTTTGAAATTTTGAATTTTCTTCAGATCCTCAAAAATGATGAAAAACGGCGTGCTATAGTATGCCGTACGGTAGGGGCTATAGCCCATGTTCAAAAATGATGAAAAATGAGGATAACATTTTTTTCAAAAATTCAAAAAACGATGGGCTATAACCCATGTTTTTTGAAATTTTGAATTTTCTTCAAATCCTCAAAAATGATGAAAAACGGCGTGCTATAGTATGCCGTACGGTAGGGGCTATAGCCCATGTTCAAAAATGATGAAAAATGAGGATAACATTTTTTTCAAAAATTCAAAAAACGATGGGCTATAACCCATGTTTTTTGAAATTTTGAATTTTCTTCAAATCCTCAAAAATGATGAAAAACGGCGTGCTATAGTATGCCGTACGGTAGGGGCTATAGCCCATGTTCAAAAATGATGAAAAATGAGGATAACATTTTTTTCAAAAATTCAAAAAACGATGGGCTATAACCCATGTTTTTTGAAATTTTGAATTTTCTTCAAATCCTCAAAAATGATGAAAAACGGCGTGCTATAGTATGCCGTACGGTAGGGGCTATAGCCCATGTTCAAAAATGATGAAAAATGAGGATAACATTTTTTTCAAAAATAAAAAAAACGATGGGCTATAACCCATGTTTTTTGAAATTTTGAATTTTCTTCAAATCCTCAAAAATGATGAAAAACGGCGTGCTATAGTATGCCGTACGGTAGGGGCTATAGCCCATGTTCAAAAATGATGAAAAATGAGGATAACATTTTTTTCAAAAATAAAAAAAACGATGGGCTATAACCCATGTTTTTTGAAATTTTGAATTTTCTTCAAATCCTCAAAAATGATAAAAACGGCGTGCTATAGTATGCCGTACGGTAGGGGCTATAGCCCATGTTCAAAAATTATGAAAAATGAGGATAACATTTTTTTCAAAAATTCAAAAAACGATGGGCTATAACCCATGTTTTTTGAAATTTTGAATTTTCTTCAGATCCTCAAAAATGATGAAAAACGGCGTGCTATAGTATGCCGTACGGTAGGGGCTATAGCCCATGTTCAAAAATGATGAAAAATGAGGATAACATTTTTTTCAAAAAATCAAAAAACGATGGGCTATAACCCATGTTTTTTGAAATTTTGAATTTTCTTCAGATCCTCAAAAATGATGAAAAACGGCGTGCTATAGTATGCCGTACGGTAGGGGCTATAGCCTATGTTCAAAAATGATGAAAAATGAGGATAACATTTTTTTCAAAAATTCAAAAAACGATGGGCTATAACCCATGTTTTTTGAAATTTTGAATTTTCTTCAAATCCTCAAAAATGATGAAAAACGGCGTGCTATAGTATGCCGTACGGTAGGGGCTATAGCCCATGTTCAAAAATGATGAAAAATGAGGATAACATTTTTTTCAAAAATTCAAAAAACGATGGGCTATAACCCATGTTTTTTGAAATTTTGAATTTTCTTCAAATCCTCAAAAATGATGAAAAACGGCGTGCTATAGTATGCCGTACGGTAGGGGCTATAGCCCATGTTCAAAAATGATGAAAAATGAGGATAACATTTTTTTCAAAAATTTAAAAAACGATGGGCTATAACCCATGTTTTTTGAAATTTTGAATTTTCTTCAGATCCTCAAAAATGATGAAAAACGGCGTGCTATAGTATGCCGTACGGTAGGGGCTATAGCCCATGTTCAAAAATGATGAAAAATGAGGATAACATTTTTTTCAAAAATTCAAAAAACGATGGGCTATAACCCATGTTTTTTGAAATTTTGAATTTTCTTCAAATCCTCAAAAATGATGAAAAACGGCGTGCTATAGTATGCCGTACGGTAGGGGCTATAGCCCATGTCCAAAAATGATGAAAAATGAGGATAACATTTTTTTCAAAAATTCAAAAAACGATGGGCTATAACCCATGTTTTTGAAATTTTGAATTTTCTTCAGATCCTCAAAAATGATGAAAAACGGCGTGCTATAGTATGCCGTACGGTAGGGGCTATAGCCCATGTTCAAAAATGATGAAAAATGAGGATAACATTTTTTTCAAAAATTCAAAAAACGATGGGCTATAACCCATGTTTTTTGAAATTTTGAATTTTCTTCAAATCCTCAAAAATGATGAAAAACGGCGTGCTATAGTATGCCGTACGGTAGGGGCTATAGCCCATGTCCAAAAATGATGAAAAATGAGGATAACATTTTTTTCAAAAATTCAAAAAACGATGGGCTATAACCCATGTTTTTGAAATTTTGAATTTTCTTCAGATCCTCAAAAATGATGAAAAACGGCGTGCTATAGTATGCCGTACGGTAGGGGCTATAGCCCATGTTCAAAAATGATGAAAAATGAGGATAACATTTTTTTTTTAAATTCAAAAAACGATGGGCTATAACCCATGTTTTTTGAAATTTTGAATTTTCTTCAAATCCTCAAAAATGATGAAAAACGGCGTGCTATAGTATGCCGTACGGTAGGGGCTATAGCCCATGTTCAAAAATGATGAAAAATGAGGATAACATTTTTATCAAAAATTCAAAAAACGATGGGCTATAACCCATGTTTTTGAAATTTTGAATTTTCTTCAGATCCTCAAAAATGATGAAAAACGGCGTGCTATAGTATGCCGTACGGTAGGGGCTATAGCCCATGTTCAAAAATGATGAAAAATGAGGATAACATTTTTTTCAAAAATTCAAAAAACGATGGGCTATAACCCATGTTTTTGAAATTTTGAATTTTCTTCAAATCCTCAAAAATGATGAAAAACGGCGTGCTATAGTATGCCGTACGGTAGGGGCTATAGCCCATGTTCAAAAATGATGAAAAATGAAGATAACATTTTTTTCAAAAATTCAAAAAACGATGGGCTATAACCCATGTTTTTTGAAATTTTGAATTTTCTTCAAATCCTCAAAAATGATGAAAAACGGCGTGCTATAGTATGCCGTACGGTAGGGGCTATAGCCCATGTTCAAAAATGATGAAAAATGAGGATAACATTTTTTTCAAAAATTCAAAAAACGATGGGCTATAACCCATGTTTTTTGAAATTTTGAATTTTCTTCAAATCCTCAAAAATGATGAAAAACGGCGTGCTATAGTATGCCGTACGGTAGGGGCTATAGCCCATGTTCAAAAATGATGAAAAATGAGGATAACATTTTTTTCAAAAATTCAAAAAACGCTGGGCTATAACCCATGTTTTTTGAAATTTTGAATTTTCTTCAGATCCTCAAAAATGATGAAAAACGGCGTGCTATAGTATGCCGTACGGTAGGGGCTATAGCCCATGTTCAAAAATGATGAAAAATGAGGATAACATTTTTTTCAAAAATTCAAAAAACGATGGGCTATAACCCATGTTTTTGAAATTTTGAATTTTCTTCAAATCCTCAAAAATGATGAAAAACGGCGTGCTATAGTATGCCGTACGGTAGGGGCTATAGCCCATGTTCAAAAATGATGAAAAATGAGGATAACATTTTTTTCAAAAATTCAAAAAACGATGGGCTATAACCCATGTTTTTTGAAATTTTGAATTTTCTTCAGATCCTCAAAAATGATGAAAAACGGCGTGCTATAGTATGCCGTACGGTAGGGGCTATAGCCCATGTTCAAAAATGATGAAAAATGAGGATAACATTTTTTTCAAAAATTCAAAAAACGATGGGCTATAACCCATGTTTTTTGAAATTTTGAATTTTCTTCAAAACCTCAAAAATGATGAAAGACGGCGTGCTATAGTATGCCGTACGGTAGGGGCTATAGCCCATGTTCAAAAATGATGAAAAATGAGGATAACATTTTTTTCAAAAATTCAAAAAACGATGGGCTATAACCCATGTTTTTTGAAATTTTGAATTTTCTTCAAATCCTCAAAAATGATGAAAAACGGCGTGCTATAGTATGCCGTACGGTAGGGGCTATAGCCCATGTTCAAAAATGATGAAAAATGAGGATAACATTTTTTTCAAAAATTCAAAAAACGATGGGCTATAACCCATGTTTTTTGAAATTTTGAATTTTCTTCAGATCCTCAAAAATGATGAAAAACGGCGTGCTATAGTATGCCGTACGGTAGGGGCTATAGCCCATGTTCAAAAATGATGAAAAATGAGGATAACATTTTTTTAAAAAATTCAAAAAACGATGGGCTATAACCCATGTTTTTTGAAATTTTGAATTTTCTTCAAATCCTCAAAAATGATGAAAAACGGCGTGCTATAGTATGCCGTACGGTAGGGGCTATAGCCCATGTTCAAAAATGATGAAAAATGAGGATAACATTTTTTTCAAAAATTAAAAAAACGATGGGCTATAACCCATGTTTTTTGAAATTTTGAATTTTCTTCAAATCCTCAAAAATGATGAAAAACGGCGTGCTATAGTATGCCGTACGGTAGGGGCTATAGCCCATGTTCAAAAATGATGAAAAATGAGGATAACATTTTTTTCAAAAATTCAAAAAACGATGGGCTATAACCCATGTTTTTTGAAATTTTGAATTTTCTTCAAATCCTCAAAAATGATGAAAAACGGCGTGCTATAGTATGCCGTACGGTAGGGGCTATAGCCCATGTTCAAAAATGATGAAAAATGAGGATAACATTTTTTTCAAAAATTCAAAAAACGATGGGCTATAACCCATGTTTTTGAAATTTTGAATTTTCTTCAAATCCTCAAAAATGATGAAAAACGGCGTGCTATAGTATGCCGTACGGTAGGGGCTATAGCCCATGTTCAAAAATGATGAAAAATGAAGATAACATTTTTTTCAAAAATTCAAAAAACGATGGGCTATAACCCATGTTTTTTGAAATTTTGAATTTTCTTCAAATCCTCAAAAATGATGAAAAACGGCGTGCTATAGTATGCCGTACGGTAGGGGCTATAGCCCATGTTCAAAAATGATGAAAAATGAGGATAACATTTTTTTCAAAAATTCAAAAAACGATGGGCTATAACCCATGTTTTTTGAAATTTTGAATTTTCTTCAAATCCTCAAAAATGATGAAAAACGGCGTGCTATAGTATGCCGTACGGTAGGGGCTATAGCCCATGTTCAAAAATGATGAAAAATGAGGATAACATTTTTTTCAAAAATTCAAAAAACGATGGGCTATAACCCATGTTTTTTGAAATTTTGAATTTTCTTCAGATCCTCAAAAATGATGAAAAACGGCGTGCTATAGTATGCCGTACGGTAGGGGCTATAGCCCATGTTCAAAAATGATGAAAAATGAGGATAACATTTTTTTCAAAAATTCAAAAAACGATGGGCTATAACCCATGTTTTTGAAATTTTGAATTTTCTTCAAATCCTCAAAAATGATGAAAAACGGCGTGCTATAGTATGCCGTACGGTAGGGGCTATAGCCCATGTTCAAAAATGATGAAAAATGAGGATAACATTTTTTTCAAAAATTCAAAAAACGATGGGCTATAACCCATGTTTTTTGAAATTTTGAATTTTCTTCAGATCCTCAAAAATGATGAAAAACGGCGTGCTATAGTATGCCGTACGGTAGGGGCTATAGCCCATGTTCAAAAATGATGAGAAATGAGGATAACATTTTTTTCAAAAATTCAAAAAACGATGGGCTATAACCCATGTTTTTTGAAATTTTGAATTTTCTTCAAAACCTCAAAAATGATGAAAGACGGCGTGCTATAGTATGCCGTACGGTAGGGGCTATAGCCCATGTTCAAAAATGATGAAAAATGAGGATAACATTTTTTTCAAAAATTCAAAAAACGATGGGCTATAACCCATGTTTTTTGAAATTTTGAATTTTCTTCAAATCCTCAAAAATGATGAAAAACGGCGTGCTATAGTATGCCGTACGGTAGGGGCTATAGCCCATGTTCAAAAATGATGAAAAATGAGGATAACATTTTTTTCAAAAATTCAAAAAACGATGGGCTATAACCCATGTTTTTTGAAATTTTGAATTTTCTTCAGATCCTCAAAAATGATGAAAAACGGCGTGCTATAGTATGCCGTACGGTAGGGGCTATAGCCCATGTTCAAAAATGATGAAAAATGAGGATAACATTTTTTTCAAAAATTCAAAAAACGATGGGCTATAACCCATGTTTTTTGAAATTTTGAATTTTCTTCAAATCCTCAAAAATGATGAAAAACGGCGTGCTATAGTATGCCGTACGGTAGGGGCTATAGCCCATGTTCAAAAATGATGAAAAATGAGGATAACATTTTTTTCAAAAATTAAAAAAACGATGGGCTATAACCCATGTTTTTTGAAATTTTGAATTTTCTTCAAATCCTCAAAAATGATGAAAAACGGCGTGCTATAGTATGCCGTACGGTAGGGGCTATAGCCCATGTTCAAAAATGATGAAAAATGAGGATAACATTTTTTTCAAAAATTCAAAAAACGATGGGCTATAACCCATGTTTTTTGAAATTTTGAATTTTCTTCAAATCCTCAAAAATGATGAAAAACGGCGTGCTATAGTATGCCGTACGGTAGGGGCTATAGCCCATGTTCAAAAATGATGAAAAATGAGGATAACATTTTTTTCAAAAATTCAAAAAACGATGGGCTATAACCCATGTTTTTTGAAATTTTGAATTTTCTTCAAATCCTCAAAAATGATGAAAAACGGCGTGCTATAGTATGCCGTATGTGCTATAGTATGCCGGTTGAGGTGTAATGCATTTTGTAAATGGTTCCGGCGAGCCGCCCCATGTCCGAAGCGGTAGAGAAATGAGAGAGTTACCATGTGGGGGTCCCCGGGGCGGGGAGTCCCTGGGGGGGTCCCCAGAACATCCAGACCACCAGGAATGGGCCCAGGGGGCCGGGCCGATTACGGCGAGCCGCCCCACGTCCGAAACGATAGAGAAATGACAGAGTTACCGTGTGGGGGTCCCTCTACTGTAGGCCTACCCTCTACTGTACTGTACTGTCACTGTACTATACTGTACTGGCACACCCAAAATCATATACAGTTAATATGTGCATGTGTGTTTGTGTGTGTGTTAGGTTGCGCACAGGTGGTGAAAAACAACCATGCTATTTTCGTGCTCAGACCCACCCAGCCACCCACCCACACACACTAGGCCTACTCAAAGAAAGTGAAATACTTGACAGTGCTATGTTGGTGAACGGGTATTTCCAGGTTAAAGCCACTTCACCATGTATTTGGATCATTGTTCAAGCGCCGATAGCCTGAGGGGGGAATGCACTTTCTGCGCTGCGGTGGCTTTGTGGGAGTGGAATGAAACAGTATATAGCGTTATAATTAGGACTACTAATGAATCAGAACCATTTATTGATGTCACATGCAGGAGAAACATTATGCCTACGCAGGCCCGGCCCTTCCTACAGGCCGACGAAGGGGGGGGGGGGGGGGGGGGTGTCCCCGAGTGCATCCCCAATTTGTCACGCAGCAAAAGACCCTGCTTGAGGCGCCAGATTTCTCAGGACCGGCCCTGTGCCTACGGCTACACGGACACAACTATAATTACATAATTTACAATTTACAATTTAGGCATTTAGCAGACGCTCTTGATCCAGAGCGACTTACATTAAGTTATCACATATATGAATAAGGTTACATTCACAAAATATAATCATGGCATATGTTTCTCAAGAGGAAATTGGCCAAGGCTCTGCTTCGCAGCCGGTAAACAACAAATTTACGAAGAGGAAAACCCCTTATTCATTTTCGTACTTCCTTGCCCAAGAGGGCCTAAGAGCCACATGCGACTCTGGAGCAGCAGGTTGCCTATGCCTGCTCTAGGCTAAGGTCAAAGGTGCCTCTATTAGAGATGGCTTGCACCAGCCATCTCTAATAGAGGCACTTCCCTGGACTCTTCATCAACCACAACAACATCTGGTGTGTTAGCTGTCAAAGATGTAAAGATGTCTGGGTGTGGATTGTGGAACATGGATTAAAGGACACAGGAATGTTACATAATTATATAGATATTTTGATATGTCCTTCGCTATGAGCTCTACTCAGGGGTCATCGACATGTTGGGTTGTGGTGGACATTTGTCAACATTCCATTTTTGCCACAGACATACAAAATGAGTGTACAATAACACATATAGATAGCCCTGAAGGACCACAATAGGTCATGTGTGTTCAAATGGAACCAAATGGACCCCCCTCCATCTGTGCAAATGCAACCACTAGTACTAGTGGACTGCTAAATCCTAATGTGCCATAATAAATAATTGTCCTACTTATTCTGGATTCAGTAAAGTGGGTGTTATGATAAAAAAAAAGAACATTATAATGGTGTGTAAAACAGAAAATGTTGCCACGGACAAGACCAAGTCTTTGCCATGGATGGACATGTATGGACATGTTGGTGACCCTGCCCTGGTTCTATTGTCTCTCATATGGACATGTTGGTGACCCTGCCCTGGTTCTATTGTCTCTCATATGGACATGTTGGTGACCCTGCCCTGGTTCTATTGTCACACACACCCGAGGATAATCTACATATTCCTCAGAAAACGTCAATAAAGCACTGTGTGTTGACCAATGCTGCCCTCTAGTGGTGTGACAGTACAGTACAGCTAATGCAGCACAGCAATGCAGTATGGCAGGTTGGAAACAATCAAACAAATGTGCCACCACAGCACAGCAATATCTTACTAAATATCCATTCCTGAGACATGACAGATAGTTTAATAACCAAATTTGTATCTACAGTGTACCATTTTTACCCACGAATCTCTTTGGAGAAACACACACACACACACACACACACACACACACACACACACACACACACACACACACACACACACACACACACACACACACACACACACACACACACACACACAAAACATTATTAAGCATTTAAACATTAATCACTTTCAACCTGTCATCTGATTTGGATTACTGGTGTAAATGGTCGCATTCTTGTTTTGCTGAAATGAACAGGAAGGTTCATTTCAACCATTGTCAGCCAGGGGACAAGTAAAGCTAAACGTAAATTGTCACGGTGAGTCAAAGGGTATAGGACCCAAATGCAGGAATGTTCAAATTAAATGATTTATTAAAGCAGAGTGCCATCAAGCTACAAACAAAACAAATGAGTAGTAGCAGCATGCAGAAAATGCCAAAAATGCAAAGGTTCTTCAAAGCACAAAGCAGTAAAACCAAAAGTTCAGAGAACCAGGAACTCAGGTACAACACAGGGGACAACTTGACAAGGAAGTATGTTCTGACCTATGGTTCTGACAGTGGGAGTGTGGAAAGAGTCCAGTCTTATAGGGAGCAGGGCAATTGCCGAAATGTTCACAGGTGTGGAAGGGGCATGGCACTGTTGGGCTGGTGTGTGACAAGGACTGAGTCGGAATGGAGAGTGGGAGTGGCTGACATGGAAATGCAGACAGGGGAACCAGGGAAACCATGACAAAATTGTATCCTGGGTATACATTTGTTAACCAAATTTGACTGATCCATCAATGCTTGTTTTTAAATAGGATTTGTTTTGTAGACTCAAACTCTTCTGTAGTCCACCTTTTGTTGTTGCAGGGTCCAAAGGGTCTTTGTACATTGAATATTTGAAACAAAACAATTACAATAACGGAATTGCAATGAATGCAATCTGTTTTTAGAGAATTCAAATATAGTGTATAGAGTTCAGCCAGCCTCTGAAGAATCCTGGTGCACTGGTGTTCTGTAGGCTACACTACAGTACACAGTTGTTCCTGTTAATTGTTAATTAGTTGAACATAAACCTTTCAGCAATATTTTAGGTAAGGCCGTCTAACAATATGACATTTCTGCTCTGCTGTGGTTGGAGATGCCCTTTTAATTCCATGACATTTAAGTTCCGTGTCCACAACACTTGGTAACCCTACTGGTACTATAGGGTGTTAGTGGATTAAGCACAAGTCAGTCAAGCAAAACCATCTGCTAGCAGCACTCATATGGGCGAGACACCCGCATTATTCCTCAGAGATGGACCATGAAATATGAGCGTAATTAGATGGGAGAGGCGCAGACATCTCTCATGATGGAAAACATCACAAATGATGTCATCATCAGCCCCTGCATGACAACAGCCAGGGAGGGAGAGAGTGGCAGCAGCTTAGATAGGGTAGAGTAGAGAGGCCATCTGGTTATGGTTGCTGGTTCTACCCCTGCCCACCCAGTCCAAGTGTCCATGAGCAAGACACTTAACCCCTAAACTCACTGTTCCACGGACACATTTTTCGAGTCCAAAAAATGTTGTTTCCTATTGATGGAAATAAAAATAGGATCCATCTTTAATAATGATAATCTAGAAAGGACTGTATAATTTGGAAAAACTGTAAATCTATACCTTCAATAACACAGCAGGGAGACCAAATACCGTGCTGTAATTACCTTAAAAATGATTGAGTAGCCATTTAAATTAGACAGTCACTGTACCAAAAAATAGAAAGATACCTTCAAAAATGATTTGGAGGCAGTTGAAATAAAGGTTTAACCATTATTTTAGTAGAATGTGCTACATGGTTCAGAATATTATAGTATAATACATCAATATAATTTAGAATAATCAATTGTTGATTCCAAATGAACCACGAATCGAACCACGGAACTGAACCCCTTCTTCCCAGTATTGTTCCAGGCTAAATACGGCAGATCACGTCAGATTTGTTGATTGGCTGGAGATGATTCATGTCCGCAATGTCAGATGACAAGACCAGTGTTGGCGGTCTCTCATTAGTCCAACGCCTAGATGATGAGGATGGCGTAGCGACACAAAGTTCATCTTCCTTGGTTCAGTCATTGATGGCCATAGACCGGGAAAGCACACAGGCTGGCGTTGCCAGGAAACCTGTAGATAACTTCTTTCCCTGCACTAAGTTCTTTTTTTTAAACAATATATTTATTGCGTTTTTCTTTTTTTTAACAAACAGACAATACAACAAAACAATACATAATACATCAGACAATACAATTACTTAGAATGAAAAACAAACAAACTAAAAGCAAAACAAGAACATACAGTACATACATACATACATACATAAATACAGTATAATAAAATAAAATAAGGGCACTTAGAATGGTAACAACAACAGAGTCCTTATGGCCACAAGACCAAACAGCTGCAGAGAATACAATTAGACCTTTTCAGTTTCCACCATTAAATAAGATAAGATAAATCATTGTAATCAACCGTAATATATTGGATAAACCGTCCCCATATGTTATCAAACAACCCTGCACTAAGTTACTAGGCCGAGGTCAAACTAGACTGATAACACAGCAGCTGCATGTTGAATTAAAACAGCGCCTACAGTATCCTACACTGTACACTGTACTGTAACTCAATGACTGAGAAGACACCGCATGGAGACTGAACAAGATATTAAATGGGACAGATGAACACATATTTTGGCCATAAACATGGATGACATTGATTGATTGATTGAAATCTTTATTAACAGTTTGCAGAATTACAGTACATTTCAAGCACAAACTCAATACAAAGACTGTTAACTGTGAGTGGACGACCCAATTAAGCCTTACACTTGTTTACAACAGGGTCCACATTGTTCAATTCATCAAAACATTTAGAGACAAACAAATAGACACTTCTATGTAGTTAAAGAACAGAACAGGAATTCATCATATAGGAAGCGAAAATATATATATATACAGTGAGGGGAACAGGGGGATAAAAGAAAACGAAAGACAGAGTGTAGGGCGCCTGCACACAACACCATGCGTTGATGCCATGTGTGCATATGTGCAGGCACCCAACACCACGTCCATACAAAAACATAGTACAATCCAGATAAAAATTCTGCTTTTACAGAGGCCAGTTTCGAATTGCAGCCATCCGTAGGTGCCCTTTGAGAGCAGTTTTGAAGGAGCCTAGGGATTCACATGTCTTAATGACTGTTGGTAGGGCGTTCCACATTTTGGTCGCATAGGAGCGAAAATAATTTAGTCCCTTGTTTGTGCCGAATCTGGGTTGTACATGGTTTGTTGCACTCCCTCTGGTGTTGTGGGTGTGGACTTCGTTTACATTAAGGAAGTATTTAGACAGGTACATGGGTATCTTGGTGGTGTATCCATGACATGATGATAAGAGGAACAAAGTTCAGGAGGATATGGGACATTGACCACTGGGCATTATATTGTAAACAGATAAGACATAATTATCTAACATATGGCCAGTTCTGCATTCATTCCATGCCAAAGCGCCAGCGCTCGCCTAACCGTCACCCAGCCGGATGCGTGCTAAAATGGATGATCAAATATCTAAATACTGATTGAGTAACTTAAAAACTGTCTGTGGTGTTCACAAACTTGACATTAGCCTAAGTAGTAGACGATAAAATGAGCAGTTTTTTTTTCTCTGTTTCTGGCACAACAGCGCCCCTATTGGTACTAATAGTCATACTGGTGCTCACAGTCACATAGGCATGGGTGGGTGGGTTAACGTCACATAGGCACGGACATTGCTGTTCCTTGGAGTGGTTGCACCACTCAAAAGGGTAATGCAATAGACACCGACCTCTGCTGTCACATTATTCGACGGGTCACCACATTGAGCGTAACGTAGGATCTCGTGGGGCAGGAGGGAGAGCGCTACGCCGCTACCAAGCAACGCCCCGGCAGAGCATAGAGCTGCTCCGCATGCAGAGTGCAGACACACAGCAGGCGTGGATAGAGAGAGGTGATCATGCTGACCACTTTATCAATAGACTTACAGAGGAACAGGACCTTTTTCTGCACCACAAAACATTGTTAACGGTAAGGACACTTTTCTTTACACCACAATTTAATGAGATATAATCTGGTTTAGGCTGCCAGGAGGAATGTGTTCCAATTATAGGCTCATTTGGAAAGGTATAGGTGTCTAGGTGACGATGACGACAATTAATTTATTCTATAGCCGATCTACATAACCAGAGAAGAACCATATAAAGTTGTTGTCTGTAACTGAATATAAATGGAAAATGACAATAGAGATCATGTAGCCTATATAAAGTTCCCGTTTTCAACAGACATGCAGCTCCGCGAAAGTTGAATTTGAGTTGTATATAGGTAGCCTATAATAAGCCTAGGATATAATGTCCAATAATGTAATCACACTTACAATATTGTTGTGATTTCTGTTGGCCAACCATGTGTGCGGTGACTGGTGAGGGATGTTTTAGTTGTGTCGCGTGCGCGCAGAACAAGATGACACCAGGCGGAACTATACCAAGTTATGTTATTGCACAAACAAATAATATACGCAATACTATAGCCTATACACATGACGTGACCAGAACAGAAGATGGACAAGAACAGAAAGTAGTTGTCAGTTGATTTTGTCATGGCGTCCCATAA
Organism: Protomyctophum bolini; assembly: GCF_963924005.1. Lineage (NCBI taxonomy): Eukaryota > Metazoa > Chordata > Actinopteri > Myctophiformes > Myctophidae > Protomyctophum > Protomyctophum bolini. The sequence goes on from NC_137869.1 coordinate 41,348,732, forward strand.
TCATAATTATAATTAATAACAAATAGCCCAATGTGAGATAGTAATGCCCGGTCAGGCATGTGGCTGGATATCGTTAAGGATAGATAGGCGAATTTTGGCTATATTTCAGAACTGACATGGTTTGTGTGTGAATGACAAACGCTCAAGAGCTCGGGGAGTAGGCAGCAACGTATGACATCCGATTTGACATTTTAGACGCCCATGCGCATGCGGTTTCCTACAGGCATAGAATATACACCCACAGATGTCATCGTCGCCACTAAACTTATACTTAAACTTAAACTTATAAACTTATAAAATAAATAAAATAGGAAAGGGAAAAAAAGTAATTTGGCATTAAATTAAGTTTAATGTAGGTTATTTATAACCAATATCAACCATCTTATAAGATCTTATAATAATAATAATAAACATCACCACAACTTTACATGTGATCCAAATTTGTGTCCGATATCATATCATATAGCCTACAGAAGCAGAATAGGCTATACAGAAAATGTAATTGAAAATACGAATAGTGAAATATTCAATGGCAAGCAGGAAACAGCCTGCATGGTGCATGGGGTGAAACCAAATTGCCTTTGTGTTGTAAATTTGATTGCGTGTGTGTGTGTGTGTGTGTGTCTGTGGCTGTGTGGGTCAGTGGGTGCATCATGAGTGCGAGCGTGCATACAGTGTACATATACACTTTGTCACATTTTGGCTGTCAACATTAGGCCCACAGTGGGTTGGGGAGTGCCCGCATGCTGGAGATGTGTGACGCAGTCAGATGTGTGTAATCATAATGGAAGTTCAACGTCATCCGACATCTGACAGTGTGGCATACAGACACAGCTCTGCTCCACAGTGCTTTATTTATACAAATAACAAAACACTGGCATTCGTATCAGACACAACATTTAGGCCTGCATGGTTGTCAAATAAGGGACCCTTACAGTATATATTATGGTTTGTGGGCCACGTCACGTGACCGACAAGAAAACAAGGCAGGTGATAATTGTTACAAACACCATTCTGTGAAAATTATAGAAAAGAACCACCACATAACATACAAGTGTTTAATAGTTAGTGGGGCATACACACGCACACAGTGTAAAGTAGCACTTTACTCTGTCTAATCCTACTGTACACACTAGATATAATGCCAATTTTCTTCCCCAGACGTGAATGCATTTTAATGCAATTAATTTGTTGCCACCCTCCCATTGGCGCCGATTCCACGCGTGCACGCACACGCACACACACACACACACACACACACACGCACACACACACACACACACACACGCACGCACGCAAAATCTTGTTTGTTCAGGTTATAAAAAGACAATACTCTGTGAAAGCCATGCTGTTAAACAAGTCCGTACTGTAAAATACCATAACTTCCTTACAGTCTGTTTGGACAAACACGTCTACCCAGTCAGAAGAGCTGTCTGTCCAAACATTAACCTGTTAAACCCGGGAAGCACTTAAACGATTATTTTATACTTTGGATATTCAAAAATAGCAGATCTATACAAGCTCACAGCGCGTCGCTTTATGCTGCACTGCATGCTTGTAGATCTGATCTGAAAATGTGTGCAAAAAAAAGGATCCCTGGAGCAATGGAACGACATGTTTTGAGATGGGGTATACAAATAGACTATAATTGTAGGTTCTCCTTGACACGAAAACGTTTTGAGCACCACTGATATAGCAAAAAAACGTTTTTCAGAAAATTGGAGACTCAGGTCTTAATGGTGCATCTATATAGCACTTTTATCCAAAGTGCTTTGCATTACATTCACACACATTCAATACACCGATGGCGGAGGAAACCATGCAAGGCACCAACCTGCACATCGGGAGCACTTAGGGGTTCAGAGTCTTGCTCAAGGACACTTCGACACCAACTCTGGGGGAGCCCGGGATCGAACTTGGAACCTCACTTAGTTGGAACCAAACCTTTTGGAGTTACTCTATAAATAATAATAATAAAGCCGGGCAATTACTATAGTCTACAACTCTACATCATCATCAAGCCAGTAGTTCTAACAAGTATATTCAAGTTAAAACGATCTAGACACCTCACTAATGACGAAATACCAATTAAGCCTCTCATTTTACCTCATTCAGCAGCTATACCTGTATTACTAGACCAACTAGAAAACCGGGTGGGACATTCTGGCACACTATACTGGCTTCACTGGCAGATACTGATTTTTAGTCCTACTTAAAGGTCAACTTTAGTTTTTTTTTTCAACCAAGGTTCATGTTTTAGGTTGTTATTAGAGAAACTAAAAGGTGAGTGTTCATTTTCTTTCATTTGCTGCTTTCTTTCGTTTTAAGGATTTTAGCAGTTTTTGACAGGGGGGCGGGGGCATTCGAGCATGAATGTACGTACATACATATTTAGCCCCATGCTCGAATGCCCCCGCCCCTCTGTCAAAAACAGCTAAAATCCCTAAAACGAAATCTTTTACTTTATCTAATAACAAACTAAAACATGAACCTTGGTTGAAAAAAACAGAGACTACTTTGTGCAGCCTGTAGGTAATTACAAACATGAGTGGACAAAAGTTACATGTTGATTGCCCCAAGAAAACAGGACACCAACAGCCACATTAAGATAATGACAAATTTAAAAGTCAGCATACTATAAACTCACTTCAAGGGAAAGGCTCGTTCAACTCAAGGACAGTCTAGTGCGAGTGTTCAGGCGCACGCTGGGTGCAGATTCAGAAAATACATAGAAGGGGAATAAAATCTGCACTCTCAGTAATAGTAGTAGGCGCGTTTCGGCGCACAGGCCTTCGTCAGAGTCGGAACTTTCTACATTTCTAAATTCCTACACGGTTCCTATAACATTATTAAACTAGAAAAAGTGCTCCTCGGTGCACAGGTCTCCACCAGGGGCAGGTCAGGTTGTGGCCTCCTGGTGGCGCTATAATAGGCCAATGTGAAAAGGGTGCCATTATTATTATTATTATATTCCTCAGCCTAGTAGGAAAGTCTGTGAAAGATTTCACGTAAATTGCACACTGCGTTCATGATTTGAGGCTTTTTATTCAAAACGGGCCACACTTGTGTAATGTTGAGCATTATTTTGTGTATTATATCTTGTAAGACCAGACAGACACACTGATACACATTGTAAGTTTCCCTTATTTGGTATTTGTTTGTCACTTTGAATTGCCTACCCTAAGCCGGGTTTGTATTGAAACAGCCAACACTGTTGATCAAACAAAAGAACGTCATACATTAGATGTGACTCACATGTGACCATTTAATTTTCATATTTTGTCCATTGGCCTGATATCTGATCAGCGAGTGCATACAGTAAATTGGTATTTACGTGTACACAGTACTGCACTTTTACATTGCAAATTGCACAGTGCACAAAGCACAGTACATGCTGTACAAAGCTGCATTGCGTGGCTGCAGTTATGAGTGTTATTGGGTTGATGAGTGGAATGCCTTCATGTGTCAAGTCAACCGCATATGGAAAAGTAATCTGCGATCTCCGATCGCAGATTCATTATTTATTTTGGCGGAGCAGCCTTTTTCTGTGGCGGCGAGCGTGGCGTTTGTCATGCAGCATTGAAAGAACATTGTTTTGTCCGTCCCCATTGCAGAGCGTCGAGGATGAGATGGAAGCTGTGCTGCAGGGTGGAGCGCCTCGCCTTGGTGCTGCTGGGGGCGTTGTGCCTGATCCTCCTTTTCAAGAAAGAAGACACCGTCCAGGGCGTCCAGCGGCATCTCGCCAGGTACGTCCAGGTGGGAACGGGAGGAGTGACAGCCGCTCCGACGAGGACGGAAGCCGACAACAGAACGGCGGCCGTCCACAGCACAGTTCAACCCTCCTGGCCGACCTGCGAGAGGAACATGTCCATGGCCCACAGCGTGACGGGCTTCGCCTCTCTCCCCGAGCACATCCAGGACTTCCTGTACTACCGCCACTGCCGTCACTTCCCACTGCTGCTGGACGTCCCCGACAAATGCGGGGGGGCGGAACGATCCGGGGACGTGTTCTTCTTGCTCGCCATTAAGAGCTCTCCGGGGAACTACGAGCGACGCGAGGTCCTGCGCAAGACCTGGGGCGAGGAGAGGATGGAGAGGGGCCAGCAGATCCGTAGGCTGTTCCTCGTGGGAACAACGGGCAGCGGGTATGAGCATAAGAGGCTGAATAGGATGCTGCAACTGGAACAGCGCGAGCACGGAGACATCTTGCAGTGGGACTTCAACGACTCCTTCTTCAACCTCACTCTGAAGCAGGTCCTCTTCCTGGAGTGGATGGACAAGAACTGTCCGCACGCCCACTTCCTCCTCAACGGGGACGACGACATCTTCGCCAACACGGACAACATGGTGGAGTACCTCCTGGGCACCGTGAACGACGAGGAGGGCAGCGGCCAGCACCTCTTTGTCGGACACCTGATCTCTCACGTGGGTCCCATCCGGACACCGGCGAGCAAATACTACATCCCCGTTCAGGTGCAGGAGTCGGAGTCCTACCCTCCGTACTGTGGCGGCGGGGGGTTCCTCCTGTCAGGATACACGGCCTTGGTCATATACGAAATGTCCAAGAGCATTACCCTGCTCCCCATTGACGACGTGTACATGGGAATGTGTTTGGCCAAAGCAAATCTCCAACCCGATTCCCATATGGGTGTTAAGACTGCAGGACTAAACGTCCCCCGACGAGCTCAGGATCCATTACACCCCTGCTTTTACAGGGAGACTTTATTGGTACACAGGTTCATGCCGCCTCTGATATATGTCATGTGGCACGAAGCACACGACCCCAACATAAAATGTGGGATGGATTTCTCCTTTTAGGTATGCCTCAAGTCTAAATGGTCGGACCCACTGTTTTACCGGTACATCATCAATTCCAGTGCCAGAGGGACATGTCAACATGTCCAGGTTTTACCAGAGAAAAGGTCAGGTTGTGCCCAGACGTCTAATCATCCGTCTACTGCGAAACCAGTTGTTCCTGAAATGTAAATGATGACCTGCAGGGGTCCTTTAGGGGGTTCCAGGGGTCTCCAGCTTGATAGTTAGGAACCACATGGACCCGTACCTGTCTGTGATGTAGTTATGAGGTCTGTGGCCTAATACACGCATTCTCACTCCCAACTTGCACATTGCAGCCCTGCCATTTCCTCCCTAAATTGTCACTATAGACTGCTAACATCCAAAACAGTCGGTCGAACAGACATTAGCTAACACGTTTTCCAACATCACAGGTTAAAATCCTACCGTGTGTCCTCTTTATTTTTTGTCACAATGGTTAGGGAGGTTAGGGTTAGAGGCATAGTGTTTTGTGGGGTTAAAAAAACCCATAGGGTGTGGGTTAGGGTTTTGTCAACATGCGACAGGCAACCTGTCATGTCACAATCTGACGTGTAGGGCCAGTAATAGACCTGTAAAATATGACTGGATGAACTAGGGGCCTCTGAAATTAATAATTTCTAGAATTACTGTAGTGAAGGGTATGGTACTGACTCTGAGGGGAGGCACTTGGACTTACTTATCCTTAAACCATGAGCTGTGTGTGTGTGTGTGTGTGTGTGTGTGTGTGTGTGTGTGTGTGTGTGTGTGTGTGTGTGCGTGCGTGACAAACACATTTGCCAAATATACCGAACTATATGGATTGTGAGCTTGTAGATCAGATATTTTCCGAGGATATTTGATGGAAAGTAGTCCCCGGTGGACTCCGGTCAATGAAGTAAAGGGTTTAAGTAGAATAAAAATGACATGTTATGTTTTTGTTCTCATACTTGTATGAGCACAAGGCCTTTTCATATACTGTCTAAATGTGCCTTAGAATGATTGACAACATGGTCAGTTTTATGTGCAGACTCTTAATGTTTCATAGATTGTTTTTAAATGTATTTATTTTTTACTGTGAGAGAATGTTTTATTTTTTCTCTTCAAATACTGTAAGAAGATACTACAAATCTGTAGAAAGACAATGACAGGATTCACAGGTTCGCTTCAAGCATATAGACGACCACCATGACATGACATGCGATTGTAAAACTGTCTTGACTCTCTGTGAAATATTTAAGTTAAAATGTATTATATGTAATGTATATATTTGTAATGTATATTTCTGTATGGGGTAGTTAGTTTATGGAGCAGGGAACATTTTCTGGTACAAATATTGTCGTCGTCCATGTCCATACTACAGATGGTTTAGGACGGTGAATGCTATTCTGACAAACTGTTCATAGTAGTAACTGTCTTGTAACCGAACAGTCCACACGTTTGATCCTCGCAAATGTTCAACATTCAAGTCTCAAGCCCTTTATTGTCATAATACATGCACAGAGAACCAGGCTGCACTGTTTTCTCCTCTTTCTGTCATTACTACCAGTCTACCAGAGTGACATGTATCATCTAGAAATGGCATTGTATACGTTTCTGAAAACCTGTCAGGTATAGACACAGACATGCACAAGATACACACAGTAATGTAGGCAATGTATCGGTGTGCAAAAAGTGCCATGCTGAAGCATCCTTGAGCAAGACACTCAGTCACTGTGCTGTACGTTGCTCTGTGAGAGAACCCAAAAGGTCAAAGACATTAAGGGCGCGTTCGGAAAGGGCGCGTTCGGAAATAGCGCACTGAGTGCACTGTGCAATGAAAAACTAATAGGCGAGTGCGCTCCCGGTATACGCATTTCCGAACGCACCCTACACGAGGAGGGAAATGAGTGTCAGTGCCGTTAAGATACTAGTGTTCGAACAAACAAAAAGGTAGGAGCGCACACCAGTAGTGGGGAGGTGCTGACCGCAGGAGATAAAACTTTGACTGAGAAAGGAGAGAGGCCGCACAGCTCGTAGTCACGATGCCATCAGATTTGTATTTTTCCAACGTTTCGGCAACTTTGTTGCCTTCTTCAGGGAATGGAAAGATACTAGTGTTACCATTCTGGGACGAATATTCTGGAACGAACATTCTGGGACGAACATTCAGCCCAAACTAAATGGCCGCTGGACCAATGAGCTCACAGTACCGCTACATTCAGATGCTATTATTTCTGCTGTGGTTTTACACAACAGAGCGGCTGGGAGACCGAAAGCAGACAAGAGGATATTGACATGCAACATGCATGGGTCATCATGAGGACGATTTGAACCTCTTGAACTCCTTTTAGACAGTTTTTATAAGAGTGTATAATATAGATATAGCAGTGGTTCACTGAACGGGTTCTGTCGTGAGACAAGTGGAGGTGTGCCTTATTGCAATATTGCATATATTGCAATAAGGCACGCCTATGGACACACCTAGGCTATACAACACGTCAGAAAACATGCTGGCATGGAGACAAGGAAGCTAAAGAGGTTCTGGGAACCACATGCAACACATTGGGTGCACATTTGAGTCATCCTTTAAAACACGTTCTATTGCCTGTCTTCTACTTAGTTGCCAGTGTCACACAAACGGTTTCACCCATCATGACATGCCTGAAATACAGTAGGTTGGAAGCAGTTCACATGGGAATGAAGGAATAGGCCGCAAACACGTCCGTTGTCTGTCAGAGAGGTAAATATACAACGTGAAAAGGACATTTTTTTTTGTGTGCTGGCTATTCCTTCATTCCCATTTGTACATTTGTGCATTTCACCTATAAGTCATCTAATTTGGAGTGTTGCAGGCTTTGCGCTATTCAGATTCTCTTTTTTTTAAGTAGTTCATAAAATGATGAACTTATTTTATTGAAATAAAATGTTCTCTTATTTGATAGAAACACCGTGTGTATGTAATTTGATTACGTAAACATGTCAGTACCATTCTTGTGCCTTGTATATATACACAGTATATACTTTTATGCACCTTATTGTTATTCTTTTATTTAGCAGTGCAATTCGTACTGTATGGAATTCTGTCCGCTCCTTTATGCCTGGTGTAAACGTGTGATGGGACAATAAACTATTTTGATATTTACAGAATCATCTATGTGTTAACTATTTAAATTATTCTACATTTTGTATTCTGCATTTCCCCCAAAGAATGTTTATTATGGAGGATTTATTATGAGTTTGAACTGTTTTCGTTATTAAACAGTTACATGCATTGCAATATAAGTTTGGGAATTCTGTGTCTTAAAGGACCACTTCACCACTTTTCAACCCATCTTCATATAATAGGTCCTCACTAATAATCATGATAAAATGGCACGATCTTTTCTACTCAGTCTGTGTCTCATAGGAGGGCTGTGGACAGTTAAGAAACCGTCTTCCAGTGACATCATTAGGCAGATTATTTTTTAAACAAGATTTCTTTACAAAAAATGTTTCGATTTTCATTATCGTGAGAACGATGGCTTCCATTTTCGCATTGAAACTTTTCAGGACTAGAAAGCCTGCAGTTTCTATTAGCTTGTATCCCCCATCGATGATGTCACTGGAAGACGGGTTCTGAACTGCCCACAGCCCTCCTATGAGACACAGACAAGAGTCGAAAAAAAATGGCACCATTTATTAGTGAGGACCTATTATATGAAGATAGGTTGAAAAGTGGTCCTTTAAAACTCATTCATCGCTACTATGGGGTGCCAAAAAGTCCCTGAGTGCCAGTTTCTATACATTGTTTTATTGTATTTTTATTTTTATTTTTTTGCCCAACGTTATACACGTCCGAAAAAGACGATAAAGACGTCGTTGGCGCTGTGGGAGTTGCTAAAAAATCAGTTAATTAAGTCCTTGGCAGACATTGAGTATTGTGCAAGAGGTTTGATCTCTCCAATATCCACATGCTACTAGACAGAGAAACCGTCAGTGTTCATTTCAGGGGCAGGATGAGGGTTTATACCATAGAGACCCCTCCCACGCATGTGGCAGTGGAGAGAGACATCACCACGCCAGTCTATTTAGGGGAAGGGGTTTCCCATGACTGTTTCAACGGGAGTCCCATAACAGACATCCGAGTGTCTCCACCGGAACCCAAACTTACAATACAACAATACTACATGTATGAATGAATCACTTATCTATTTCAAACCATACCTATTTCAAAAGTAGTTCAAAATGGCCATGACGACGCGTTTGTGAGACTGTAGATGGTTAATAAAACGTCTGGGTTTCCGAGGCTAGTAGATGGTTATTTTTTGCTTCTATTTGTATGTACAGCTATCGACATATAAGTGATATTTGTGATACTACTTGCAGTTCGGGCAACTCGCTTTGGGTAACTCGAAAGCAAACTCCACGTGCCCCAACATCTTATTTAACTGCCATAGTGTCAACCCCTTACCCCCTGTGTCGGATCGGTGGTTTCGCCGATACCGATATGAACCGATATGACCAAAATACCGATACTTTTACGATACCGATACAGTATCTGGACATCTCTAGATTTCATGTGTTTGAAATAATAAATTGAAATAAGTCTGAAAATTGGATACACTGTAGTAAAGTAAAACATTGTACTTGAGTAAATGTACTTTGTTACTTCACACCACTGGCACACACACACACACACACACACACACACACAATGTAACCAAAATGTGTAATGGGATTTGTTGTTTAGTTCCAATTCATCCAAGGAAGGCAGACTTGACCTCATCTATGGTTTATTTACCACACCCTGTGTCATTGCTCATTCAGTTGCATTACAGTCACGTCTGGGAGCTGACCAGTTAAAGCTGACCATTCCACTTAAAGTTGCCACTTTAAGTGGAATAATAAGTGGCTTGTTGTGGATGGACGGTATTCGTTTAGTGACATTTCATGAGTCGTTTCCCAAACAGTGAGTGGGGACCCATATGTGGGTCGCGTACCAATTTGGTATGGGTCGCGAGTGAATACGTCTTTATGTTTTGTTTCCTACATTTAGTTTATTATTTAAAAATAAATCACACTTTTTACTTTTTAGAAGTAGCCTAGTGAAAATCTACTTAAGCTCACAACACGATATTTGATATTCTGTTTATCAGACACTTCCTATACAAACCCTATTGTAACTTAACCATATAAGAATTGAAAACAAACGTCATTCATTCTGGCCTACTGTACTTTTAACGTTTTTAACCCTCTATCTATCGCATCCCTCTAATCCTCGAACTCGCCTCCGTCTTCAAAGATGTCTTCACCGCATTAATGTATTATTCCAATTTATAAATCCGCAACCACCCACGCAGGTGGTTGCAGATTGTGAGATTTTGCCAAGATGTTGTGCGTTTTAATTAAAAGCTATAACAAAGGGGAGAAATAACCGACCAAAGTTAAGCTTCCGAACTATTTTGCTGAGTTTAGTTGGCTAGTGAAGATAGAGAGAGCTTGCTTGCACCCAGTTGGCTAGTTCTGGTTCATATAGCCTCATATCTCCAGAAGTCCAATTTCATCCTTGCTACAGTACAGAAACACTTAGGTTTTCATTTTGGTTTCTACAGTAAACCGTTAGCTTACTGGAAACACTGTGGTTTGTCACCACACAGATGGTAACAGGCAGACAGCCCTTTATTGGACCTATGGAGGAAATTCAGTTTCCGCAGTTATGAAATACAGAAAGAGGAACATAAGCTGGGATAAATAAATAATTTAACAAATTAATACATCCGTTACTTACTTAATAATAACTACAATTATAATAAAACGGGTACTATATAACACCATAGGAAAAAAGTACCAGAATCCAAAGGGGATTTAGGTCACTGCCCTTCGATCGCCTGGGATTGACATTGTATATGATATTGTAAGATATAGTCACGGTCCACTAGCAGTATATTAACAATATCAATAGTCAAAGTAGAGTACATAAACCAGTGTTTCTCAAACATTTTCACGTCAAGTACCCCCTTAAATTGACATGTATTTGGCCCCACCTGACAATGTTTTGCACCAGGGACACCCCCACCCGGGCCCCTTTAAAAAAGCCCCACTCAGTCCACACTAGATAGAGAAATAGTACATCTTGCACAATACATACATAGCATAGTCTACTTCTCTATATATAAAACTATACATCCTCTTTTCACAAATATGTTCATTATACCAATGCAATCATCATCACCATCGTGACTTCAACCGCTGTGCACTGAAACGTGTTGCACAATACAGTGGTTTCCCAAACAGTGTGGTATGGTGTTGGACCAGACAATTATGTTATGTTGCAAGAAATAAACTATACACAATGTTATGAAGCATGTATTATTATTTGTATATTAATTATCAGTAATTAAATGTAAGTAAATGTGTGTGTGCGCGCGCGTGTTTGCAACGTGCATGGCTTATTCAATAAAGTTAATTGAAAAGACGGAGATTGGAAAGTAGGCCTACAGTAGACTACTAGATAAAGGACTGTTCCATTAAATCAGACTTTGCTTTGGAGTTTATAAATTGATTTGAATCATGTTTTGCAGCTTCTAATTTTGAATTTGGATTTATCATTCACTGTAAAAGGAATGCGATACAAACAAAACATGTTCTGTGTATTCAAGAGGATGACTCCGTCAGCTTTCCGACGGAGTGCGATTTATTGAGTCTCCGGGAGTTAGGTCAGTTTTGAATGTGATATGCATATAGCGAATCAGTCACATGGCCAGCCGTGCACGCATACGAATGCGTGACTCAAGTCACGATGGTTGCATTGCTACAATGAACAGGTTTGTGAAAAGAGGATATATAGTTTATGTATAAAAGTAGACTGTGCACACACACACACACACACAGACACACACACACACAGTCACACACACACACACACACACACACACACGTTTGGATATTTTTGAATAGACTAAGTGTATTAGTGATCTAAATCTCTTAATTAGTAACTAAGCTGTCAAATAATTATGCCGATGTAAACAGTTGCCTATTTATCTATGTATAGATGTAGTAGAGTAGCAGTATAAAGTGTCAAAAACAAGTGTAAGTATACCTCAAAATTGTACTCAAGTACTCGAGTAAACCCCTTTGTTCACAATAGGAAATGGCACAATAGTCAGCAGGAGAGAAGGCAGGAAACTGAAACTGAACTGAACTATCTAGGAAAACAACCAGTCACACCTGGCACATCTCCCAGATGCCCCGACCAGTGCAAAAACGTCCTGTTTTGCACGTCAATATGGTCATCTGGAGAGACGGTATGGCATGCGCCATCTCCTTTCCCCAGAGAGTCATCTGGCCAGGAAATCAACACACTGGTCTAATCTCATTGGTTTGTTCCTGTGTTAGTTAAGCTATGCAGCTGTGTAGGCCGTGTATGTACTGTATGTTATGCAGTAGCTCCAAAAAGCAGACACTTCCTTGGTCTACCGGAAGTGTGCATGCACAGTTTTACGGCCATCGGTACAACACTGTCCGAGATTAGCTGTGCAGTGTGTGCGCGCGTGCACACACACAGTGACAGCCCTACTCATTATGCCCTCCTGTTGACCTAAGATGTGAAACTTTCCAGGTAAAGAGTGCCAGGTAAACTACCGGAAGTGTGCTTGCAGTTTTACGGCCATCGGTACAACGGACGCGGACACGGACACACACACACACACACACACACACACAGCCCTACTCATATGCCCTCCTGTTGACCTAAGATGTGAAACTTTCCAGGTAAAGAGTGCCAGGTAAACTACCGGAAGTGTGCTTGCAGTTTTACGGCCATCGGTACACCGGACACGGACACGGACACACACACACACACACAGCCCTACTCATATGCCCTCCTGTTGACCTAAGATGTGAAACTTTCCAGGTAAAGAGTGCCAGGTAAATACACTTGGATGTGGACGGAACATGTTTCTGGTTAATTGGAATCCTGTTAAGAGCCGAATGAAGCAGGATCAATGTTCAAGACCAGGAAGGTAAATAAAGGGAACACAAATGAGCACATTATGAGCATATACATATTGATTTATGTCTATGTATGTGCTGCACATTGACATAAATAAGACTATGCACACTTAAGCAATATTACACGAGAGGGTGTGGCCGGGTTAACGTGATTATTGCCACGACAGTGATGCGGTCAGGAACGAGGCGAAGTCGAGTTCCGCAAGCATCACTGAAGTACCAATAATCACGTTAAACCACACCCTCAAGTGTAATACTGCAATTCTACAACAGTTACCCTTAAAACTAAGAAGAATGCTGAAAAAATATATTTTTTTAATGATAGATGTTAACATTGTAAGTGTGTGTGTGTGTGTGTGTGTGTGTGTGTGTGTGTGTGTGTGTGTGTGTGTGTGTGTGTGTTGAGTAACACTTATGTTGTATTGCGGTAAATAGCTTTTCTTTGATCATAATTCTATCTAAATCATTTTGTTTCCCAAAATTAAAACAGTTGAGATGATTTGACGTGATGAAATTAAACACTCGTGCATGTTTGACAATGTTATCGCTTTATTCGATTCATCTTAACAATGTCACCCTTTTCAAGGACTTTAACCATGGTATCATTCTTCTTACAGCTGCAGAACACCCAACATGAACACAAAATAAATAAAGCAGATCTTTCAAAAAAATAAATACAACTAAAAACTCAGCAGTTTCAACTACATTTGCGCCACGATTCTCTGGCGAATATAATAGCATAAATCTTTATCAACATGATATAGACATTTTGTTAGTCAAAACAACACGACAAAATAAAAGACTACAAACGAAATCAACCAAGTCAATTGTACAGTATGTACAAAGTATTACCAATACACCATATTCATACACATTCTTCAAGTACAGTACAACATGTCCTGCGTCACAGTACAACAGAGCAAAGGGCATTTTGTTTGTGCGGTCTGGTTGATCGGTCCTCACTGACAATCTGTCAATCTGACAGGAAAATACTGATTACCGAGTAATATTGATGCTCCGGGGCTGCTATTTATCTGCTGTTATTCTGTGATCACTATTGTACAGTAAGTGTAATTGTACTTTTTTCTTTCTCATCAGCAGGTCGGCTACATTCAGCTATGCAGTGTTCGGTGAAATTAAATAAATGCAATAGTATAAGTATTCCGCACACACTCCCCCAAATGCGACTGTGCAAACTAAAATACTGCTGTAACAGTGCCGTATACCGAACTGAAAACGAGAACACAAATGTTTTGGATCAATTATCATCTGATTATTATTTAGTTATTAGTAGAAAACAGACCCATAAATTAATTAACACGAAAAGCACTTGTTCCCAAAGAACCAGGACGTCACTCAAGAGTTACAGCACAACTTTTTCCCCCTAAACCTCGCTCTACCATTAACCGCTAAATTAACCCCCCTCCCCTCTATACCAAATCTCTATCAACTACAACAAAGCTCATAACACGAGTTACACGACGCAATCTGTTTGACATGCCCCAGCATTAGGGATGGTATAGGGTTCCTGTACGGTTTAACAAGCTGAAGGAAAAAATGAGGAGGCTTCATGTGTGGTGGTCCCAGGAGATGGCAAGTGCCAACCCCCTAGCGTTCACATTTTAAGTTATGTTATGCATATGAAGCTACAAGCTCACAAACATTGTGAGCTTGTATGTAGATCTCCTATATTTTCACTATTTCTGAAATGAGCAGGACGGTAATGTGGGTGTTCCTGTCACGGTGCCAGGCTGCCTCTGGACGCTGACACAGCTTGGTGACAGACAGCTATAGAATACACACACACACACACACACGCACGGGTTCAGGAACGACGCTCCAAGTCCAGCTTGAGCAGAGTTTCCTGGAGGGAGGACACGGCGCAATTCAAGCTCAAACACTTAAAACTAGCGTTGCACTGCATTATTGGCGTTATCAAAATCTGCCTTTAATGCCATATCTAGCTGAAAATAAATATGTTCTCTATCTCTCCACCCAACCTATTTCATATGTTTTGTTAGATCTGCCGAGTCAATTGGGGCTTTTAAGTCCCTCCTCAAAACTCATCTGTTCTCCCGCTCGCCTTTAACTGCACCTGATTTACCTGTATATTGATTTCCTGCTCTGCGCTATTGTATGCTCCGTTTTATATTTTATCGTCTCCTTTCATTGTTTTTATATTGCTATGCTCTACGGTCTTGTTTTTACTCTGTTCTGCACTTTGGTCAGCTTCGGCTGTTGCAAATGTGCTGTACATTATCTCTCCACCTCGATGTCGCTCAGTGTAATCACGGCACGCACACCTGGGCCTTATGCCAGTACAACTGCTTGTGTCTTAAAGAGATATCCATGTCACAAGTGAGGTGGGGTCATTCCCCGAATCCCCATACATAGGAAATATGTTGGGTGGAGAGATAGTCTCTTCACTCAGAGAACAGAGGTTACAATCACAACGTCACCAAACGATTGTCACTGATGACGCGATACTGTCAATGGCTTTTGTACTCTCAAAGCAGCCTCACCCCTCCTTTACACACACAGACACGTAGGCACGCACGCTGCCGTGTCTCACAGAGCAGCAGGCTACAAGGTGTGTTGGTGAAGAGAGAGAGAAGCTGTGCAAACTTATTTGAATGATGTTGAAATTAACGTCGCAGCAGTTACGAGTTTAAGGACAAATCGTAACAATGTATCGAGTGGATTCTTCAACATTTAAACGAAATGAGAAAAACCCTTCTTTTAATGGTTTTTTTTATCATCATGTACGGATGGATATATGTAAACGAGTGTGGTGTGTGTGTGTGTGTGTGTGTGTGTGTGTGTGTGTGTGCACGTGCGTGTACCTTGACAGGGCACGTGTCCAGGCCCCTGACGGGGCCCTGGATGAGGAGGGGGTCCCGGGACTCCTGGAGGTAGAAGCTCTGCAGGGTGAGGCTCCTGGAGGCAGTGTGTTCATCTCTCCATCTCCACAGGACCATCCCCAGCAGCGTCCCACTCAGAAGCACTACATTGGTCATAATCAAGCATTTGAATTTAACTCATTTGAATTCACAAACTTTAAAGCTACAGTCCATACGACGACGATGATGATGATGATGATTGATTATTTATTTAAGTGTCATGCTTCCGAAGAAGCCCAGCCCATTACATTAACAATTACAATTTGCAAACAAACCAAACGGACACTCCAGATCCTGGAGAGAGAGGTGTTGTTGTTCCACAAAATGCCACACCAGTTTGTGGTGGCATTTGGCAAGCACGTTGCAGTTACGACGGACCGCTTCTACGTAAGTGTTCATTCAGTAGCAGATAGAAACAACTTAATTATACACACAGAGATGTTCTCGGCTTCTGGCTCCAAAACTGTGGAACGCACTTCCCATTGCAGTCAGAACTGCAGCATCACTAGTCACAATCTTCCGCCGGAGACTGAAAACCCACCTTTTCAGACTCCATCATGGCCCGGCCCATAGCACTTACCCCCTACCCCCTTAGATAGCATTTCTGTAGACTCTGATAGAAATTATTGCGAACGCAGTGATTGCGAACGCAGTGAGTACTTACTATGAGACCTAACAGATCATGTCTGTGTGTGTGTGTCTGTCTGTCTGTCCCGCTATCCAAATATGGAGTGTGTTGCATCAGCAATCACTCAGCTCCATATATGGGCACAAAAGGGGCCAGGTCCACTCAGCTCCATATATGGGCACAAAAGGGGCCAGGTCCACTCAGCTCCATATATGGGCACAAAAGGGGCCAGTGATTTGTTTGTTGTGGACCTGGCCCCTTTTGTGCCCATATATGGAGCCGAGTTGTTATTGCAATTTACGATCTGCGTTCGCTTCCCGCGTTCGCGCGTCTTACTCGTATAGATATTCCACTGTTAGGTTCTTAGCTTACGCATGTTTCATGATAAATGCTTTTCATGTGATGTATTCCCATGCTTTTTTGTTCTTGCTTAATGTAAGTCACTCTGGATTAAGAGCGTCTGCTAAATGCCTAAATTGAAAATTGAGTATAGGTGACGTGTTACAGGACTAAATGGGTTTTGGGTTAATGACACAGATTATTATTAACGTTGAAAAATAAAGCAGTCAAAACGCACCGACAAGAGAGAAGACTCCAGCAAACGTTGGATCAGAGAACGATGACGCAGGTACGGTGTGGGAGACGACTGCACCAGAACCTAGAACACAAGTACAATGAGTCCATGTAGTGAACCCCTTCTGACCTGAGATCAGATTCTAAAAATGTCTTCTACATCCCGACAGTTTTCTGAAAAAGCTATGTTTCTATGTCAGTCGTTCTTCGATTTTTCAAAAATAGCAGACCTACAAGCTCGTAGCGGGCCACTCGGTGGCGCGCTATGAGCTTGTAGATCTGCTATTTTTAGCTGAAGCATAACATAATGCCAACACCAAAAGGGGTTCTTCATCCCCACACCACATGAAATGAAATGAAATAGATTTTTTTAATTTATTTGAATTAGTCAGTCTGATTAACTGTTGCAGCCCTAGTGATAAGCCACAGCTGTTCACGGTTACAAACAAGAGAGGTTAAATGCTCTGGTGTTCACAGCCTGAAATCCACCCGCTTCGAATGTTATCGAGATGAGATGATATATACTTTATTAATCCCCAAAAGGGAAATTGAGACGTAAATGCAGGCAATATATGAACATTTCCACATACTGCCTAGACCGCAAGAAGCGACTAGGAAATGCAGAAGTGAAATTACCGCCACCGAATCGAAAAACATTGTGAAACTGACTTACATGGCTGGTTAAGGGTTAGAGTTTACGGTTATAGTAAATAGTCGGACAACGCGACAGGCGCCACGTCGGACTATAATAACCAATAACGTCAGTATGTGGAAATGTCAATACTGCAGACAGTATACATTTCCACATACTGATGCAGACATTGCATGCTGTTGATGATAAGGGCTGATGACGGAGATTAAATCATGTGAAAACACCCTTAGCTGCTATGAAATCCAGACAGATACTTTCTTGATCCCACAGGGGGAAATGACCACAGTCACGCAGTAAGAAATACAGAGCAGAAACAGGAAGAGAAACAAAAAGGAGCTGTATGATACTGTTCCTGTTTTTTTTTCCTGCTGTGCATTTCTTATACCAATACAGTGTCAATCCAGAATAGTCATGAAAACGGATACAGACAACTGATTAGGGTTCAACAGGTAAACAAGCTAAAACCGTCTTGTACCGTCTCAACCCTTTGGTGTGGTTTGGGCTTAAGAGTAGACTGCCAAACAAACAATAGTTGGTGACAGAGATGGGACTGTCTCCCATCCTAGAAATACTGAATCCTTCAGAACACACCTGTCATTGCCAGTTTGTACAATTAACATAGCTTCTTGTTGTTACCCTGTCAGCACTCAGCAGCCACTGTCTGCAGGTTGTTTTTCTGGTTTGGAAATCTAACCGTGAGAAAATAAACGCCTTTTCTCCAACTGAATAATGACAATGCTTACCTGGCACATTGTCAGGCCATAGGCGTGCGAACGTTTCAGCTTGACAACTCACCATTGTGTGCATTCGGTGTGCGCTTTGATGTGACATTGAGCGTGACGCGCGGACTTCCAGGGACTAAAAAACAAAACGACAAAAAGAAAATAGTTTCCATATAATTTTAGTTTTTTTTTAATACAAAAAAAATGAAGACTGCATTTTTCATATTACAGGTTACATTAATTGAATTCTTAACTTATTTTTAATCAAGACTTCAGACTTGATAAAACAATATAATTCCAATCTGGAACAGCTTTTATTTATTTTTTAACCCTGCTCCAAAATAGTGTTAATCAGTCGGAACAATATCAAAGGGAACAGGTAAAGAGACACATGAAGGCTAACATTGAAGATCAATCAATGGTTCTCTGGACATTGGCCAGTAAAGCCATCAAGATTAATTTCATTTAAAGTGGACGAACCCAGATACAAGACAAATACCGAGAAGTATACTTCACAAGACCAAGTATAGATATCAAAAAGAATAGAATGGAATAAAGAGTCAACATGCAGTTCAGTTCACACAGGGGACAATCAAATTCCCCTGTGTGAACTGAACTGCATGTTGACTCTTTAATCTTTATTACATATAGACGATTTATGCATTTGTCTTTTATCTGTGTTCGTCCACTTTAAATGAAAACTTGATGGCTTTACTGGCCAATGTCCAGAGAACCATTTATTGATCTTGAATGTTAGCTTTCATGTGTCTCTTTACCTGTTCCCTTTGATATTGTCACTATTTTGGAGAAGATTGGGTCCCTGGGCAGCGGTGGCCAAACGGTTTGCGGAGCGGTCTTGATATCGGAAGGTCGCTATAGTTCGTATCCCCGGACCGGCACGTTAAAATGACCACCGCTGAAGTGCCCTTGAGCAAGGCATTGAACCCCTACCATGAAATGTTCTATGAGCAGGGGCCTGGCTGTAAACAAGTTCTTGAGCTTAGTCCAGTTACCCTGGGTAAACATAGTAACTTTGCTTTGCTTTGCTTTTACAAACCATTTTCAGAGGGGGGTACGCAGCCAAATCTATATTATTTATTATTATGGAGGTCCTTGTTTTAGAACTACTGATTTAGAAGGCCTTTTGTACAACGGGCCTCAGGTCTAAATGAAACCCCCCCGACAGCGCTGAGCGGTATACCGTTTGGCTGCAGCGCAGGGTGCAGGAGCACCAGGCCCCCTGGGGAGGAGGCGTGGGACCAGAGGACTCGAAGATGGCGGCCGTTGTGTTTATCAGCGCTGCAGATGGAGTCCGTGGCCTCGTCGCTCCAGTACACAGACCCCTGCGACAGGAAGGAAGCGTTTGATTGATTGATTGATTGATTGAACACTTTATTAACAGTTTGACACTAAATGCAGAGCTACATTTTATGCAAACAATGCTAAAGGACTTTCACAAAAAGCCCTGAGGGCTTTTTTCCCCATTGTGGTCCCATGTAGTCAATTAATTTAAATCATCGATATTAGTAGCAGTAATACAAGTATAATTACAGAAATAACAGTGGGGAGTCAGTTATTTTGGCAAGTAATAAGACTGGTGTACGTCGTCCAATTCACCCTTCGTCAGCCTTCGGATTGGTCCCTGACTGACTAACCAGCATGCTCTTTCTGCATGGTTCCGCCGTTGAATTTGCTTAAACATCATTTTTTGGAAAAAACTAAAAAGCAAACATGATATAGCCGAGTCACCGTGTATGCACCTGTGATGTTCCTTTTGACTGACACCAAGTTTAAAATAACAATCGAGTGCACAGAATATCAATAGCAACTGAAAAACATGTTGTTTCAATGGTAGTGGATGGAGAGAGAGAGAGGGTTTTGTCCTCTCTCTCCATCCACTACCATTGAAATAACATGAAGAAGGGCAGGGAGTCACACTTTTTGAGCAGACTCAGACCAGGAACACCCTTCCATGTACAATTAGTATAATTTTACCACGTTTTGACTACAGACATCTATAGGAAATTTTGACTACATTAAAAAAGAAAAATCACACCTGTGTGAACTGAGTGGCTCTCTCTCTCTCTCTCTCAACAGCGCCCCTACTAGTACTAATAGTCATACTCGTGCTCATTAACGTCACATAGGCGGTCACGGAGTCACGGACATTGCTGTTCCTTGGAGTGGTTGCACCACTCAAAAATGTATACAGTGTTGGGAAATATACCGTTTCGACTCGGCATCCCCTATTATGTGACGAGTCGGGGAGCTACAGCGAAAGGTGAGGTCCCAGATGGGGGACAAGCCTTGTACAAGGGAAATTAACCACTTAAACTCTATACAAGTCATTGACCGGGGTCCACCAGTGCTCTATACTAGGACCACTCATTTTTGAGGGGCGCTAGCCCCTCCTTGTCATGGTTTGACTCTTCCCCCGTCTGCATTTCCATGTCAGCCACTCCCACTCAGTCCTTGTCACACACCCGTTCCCAGTCCCTCTCCAGTCCAACAGTGCCATGCCCCTTCCACACCTGTGAACACTCCCGGCAATTACCCTGCTCCCTATAAGACTGGACTCTTTTCACACTCAGAACATACTTCCTTGTCCCCTGCTGCATTTTTTGCTTCGAAAGGTTTGCATGTTTGAAATTTCGGTTTACTGCTTCGAAGAACCTTTGCATTTTTGGCATTTTCTGCATGCTGCTACTACTCCTCCTCATTTGTTTTGTTTGTGGCTTGACGGCATTCTGCTTTAATAAATCATTTAATTTGAACATTCCTGCTCTTGTCCTGCATTCGGGTCCTACCCTTTGACTCACCTGTGACACTCCTAAGTCCATCTTTGAGGGTTTGTGTAAACGCAAAGTTTCGCAAACATTGAAGACAAAATTGTGTAAACATCAACACTGAAGACAAAAGTGAGGACGAAAATTGTGTTTGGCCAGAACGAGGTGATGTATGACGATAAGCGCGCCCCTCACTTCTAATCTTCCACACCAAATAATGTTGCAAAAACTAGCCTAGACCTACTGCACAAGCTCGCAACGCGTGAGCTTGCAGATCAGCTATTTTGCCCTGAGCGTTCGTCCCAGAATGGGGACGCTATATAGGCTTCAATGACACAGTTCTACTGTGTTCTATTGAAATGGTTCATACAGTATACCTCGAACACAGCCTATAAGTAGAGTCAACTGACTCTACAGTACCTCTAACACAGCCAGTCCAGAGAGTCTGTCCAGGCTGTGTTCTATTGAAATGGTTCACACAGTACCTCAAACACAGCCAATCCAGAGGGTCTGTCCAGGTAGCCGTTGGACTCCACCACGGTCTTCCTGTGTCGGCCCGTCAGGTTGACTCTGGAGATGGACCTTGTCCCGGCGTCGGCCCAGTACAACAGCTGCCGAGGCACATCTTACAAAGGAAATAAAACAACTGAAATGACATACCGGTAAGCAGACTCTTAAGATTTTAACATTACAGTATGTCTCTTAAAACGGCTTGTGTGCCCAAGACGTCCACAGATGGTCAAAAGAATGAATGTTTTTTTTAAAGTGTTGTGTGGGCACACATCATATAATGCAGTGTTTTGGGCCATTCTATGGAAGCGAACCCGTACTATTATTTTCTAATACAATACAGCATGTAGAAATGAAGAATTGACAGAGCCTACCAAGAGAGAGTGCGACAGGGTTGCGGATCAGGGTCGTGACCAATGCCATCCTGTCCTGACCATCCAGGCTCGCTCTCTCAATCTTCGGAGAGCTGCCGCTCTCTGCCCAGAAGAGAAGCCTACAGTAGGAGAAGAACGCGTTGAGAAACGTGTCTTAACGTGAAACCATCTTCGTTTTACAAATAATATAACAAGTGGAATAGATTTGAGGGTTTACCCGGTGGGTAAACCCTATGGTCAGTCCACCCACATTAATGCTTCTCACCTGGAAGAACCATGATTGTACAATCGTTGTCACTTCACCATCAAAGTAGAGGTCACACCCAGTTTACACAACATTGTTAAACGTGTTGCCAAGGTGTGACTAGAAGGAAGGAGCGGGTGGAATTAAATATTCTATAAATAATTATACAACCCGTCAGGTGGCATGCAGTGTTATGTTTGAAGAGTTAACGAGGGAGACAGCAGTGGAACGTGGATGTACTGTTCTTAATGTCTTTCTGAGAAGGAAAAGGCAATAAAAAACTAAAACCCTGTTTTAGCTTGACTGGCTCTTTAGAACTTTGTTCTTTTGTAATCTACCCCTACAGTATATATTTCCGCATGATGCAGTATGGACACACCACTTTGTCCAGCTGTCTCCCATCCGCTCAGCTGACACATTGGCAAACCACAGTCATTACATAGACGATTAAACTGCACTGTACTATCCCTGGATTTACAGTAGTACATCTTTACAACGGTCTTAAGAAGAAGATGATTGGTGTGCTTTCTTTAGTACAGTAAAGTAGTGGTGTTGATTTTCAGACTTTGGAAGACATTAATTTCAGACTGAAGTAAACTAGCTACTCATCATTTGGCCATGATGAACATGAAGTCTATGTCACTTCTTGGTGAAGTGTGGGGGGGGGGGTGTGGCTTAAACCAGGCTTCATCTACCAGAAGGAGTGAGTGCATTCTCCGGCACCGGCAGCAGCCACGGCACTGCTGCACACCTCCCGGCACGTGCCACACACCTCCCGGCACGTGCCGCACACCTCCCGGCACGTGCCGGCACCTTCCGGCACGTGCCGGCACTTCCCGGCACGTGCCGGCACTTCCCGGCACGTGCCGGCATGTGCCGGCACCCCTGCCGCCCTGCCACTGTCTTTGGGGGTCTCAAGGTTCGGGGACCCCCAGGGACCCCCCGAGACCCCCCAAGGACCCCCGTCTTTGGGGGTTTCAAGGTTCGGGGACCCCCAGGGACCCCCCCCCCCGAGACCCCCCAGGGACCCCCAAATGGTAACTGTCATTTTTCAACCGTTTTCGACGGGGGTGGGCTCGTTGTGATTGTGTCGCCCCCCAAGGGGGCGACACAATTCCAACAAGCCCACCCCTGTCCAAAACGGTTGAGAAATGACAGAGTTACCATTTGGGGGTCTCGGGGGGGTCCCTGGGGGTCCCCGAACCTTGAGACCCCCAAAGACCCCCAGGGGGGCGACACAATCACAACGAGCCCACCCCCGTCCAAAACGGTTAAAAAATGACAGTTACCATTTGGGGGTCCCTGGGGGGTCTCGGGGGGGTCCCTGGGGGTCCCTGAACCTTGAGACCCCCAAAGACGGTGGCGGGGCGGCAGGGGTGCCGGCATGTGTCGGACGGTGCCGGCATGTGTGCCGGACGGTGCCGGCACGTGCCGGAAGGTGCCGGGAAGTGCCGGCACGTGCCAGAAGGTGCCGGGAAGTGCCGGCACGTGCCGGAAGGTGCCGGCACGTGCCGGGAAGTGCCGGCACGTGCCGGGGTGGTCCCTGTGGGTCCCCGAACCTTGAGACCCCCCAAAAGCCCCAGGGGGGCTACACAATCACAACGAGCCAACCCCGGCCAAAACGGTTGAAAAATTACAGTTACCATTTGGGGGTCCCTGGGGGGTCTCGGGGGGTCCCTGGGGGTCCCCGAACCTTGAGACCCCCAAAGACGGGGGTCCTTGGGGGGTCTCGGGGGGTCCCCGGACCTTGAGACCCCCAAAGACAGTGGTGGGGCGGCAGGGGTGCCGGCATGTGCCGGAAGGTGCCGGCACGTGCCGTGGCTGCTGCCGGTGCCGGAGAATGCACTCGCTGTCTCTCTCATCTATGGACTTAAACTCTTTCTGTTTCGGTAGTGACATGAAAACATGGGACAACACGTTTTTTAATTTAAAAGAAATCTACTAAATCAATTATTATTTCAACTTCCCTGTAAAATAAATCAAATGGGTGTATTAACAAAAAAAAAAATAGGAAAGTGACAAAAATCATTTAAGTACTTTTTTCATGAATTGAAATGTAGGGGTTAGAGGTTGGGACAGCCACCTTCCAATAGGAAGTGACATAAAGTATATTTTTTATACATTTAATTTTATATTATCTCAATTAATGTATTGTGATTAATTAGACCATACTATGACATATGACAAGTTAATTACAGGCCTCTGACATATAGCATAGATGACGTCAGAGGCCTGTAATTAACTTGTTCTGTGCCACCTAAGTGTTGTAAACTCTAAAGTACTGGACCCTCTGGTTTGACAGGCTGGGTGGTGTGTGACAATCCGGTTGAAGTATACCTTTTGGTACGCCGGCAGCGGCGGCGGACCCGGGAGAACAATAACGCGGCACGAGACAGTGTCACGCCAAAGGTTCGCAAAGTTTATCACACACATACTGTAGGAACATAACATATAGAGCTGGATCCCAATGACGTGACAACACCACATGAGACATAACAACCGCTAACTGCAGCAGGGCTGACCTTGCTGTCTGAGAGATGTCTCTCGTAGCCTAACTATAAAGTATGCTACAGTTCAGGCAGTACACAATACATATCAAGTACACTGTGTACTCACGTACAAGTACACAGCCATGGGCGATCAGATTTATAACACTGAGGAACGCCACCCGTCCACTCTAACTCTACTGTCCCCGTTTCCTTTTCAGGGTTATTCAGGAAGGTGAGGGCTTATGTTGTGAGCACAGTATGAGTCGCATTAGCTCAGACCCCTTATCTAGCATTACAACCAGTTACATTCGCTCAGCGATGCGGTACAAACCAGGGGGGGGGCAGTGAAGCCAATAGTGTCTGAAGCCAGTAGGAAATCCTGACTTCCTGAAAGTTCATATAATGGCCTGTCGTGGCGCTGTCTTTGGGCCCAAAAAAACCATAGTATGTATTTGGGCCCAACTTCACCTACAGTAGACAGTATTACCTTAATAAACATGGTCATGAATACTTTCTGCTTCCAGTCACTAGTTTAAAGTCTCATTTCTCATGTCATTATTCTTTTTGGAAAATTAGGGTCCCATTTATAAAAAGAATGACCATAAAGTCACGCATGTTCTGAGGGGCGTGGCTACCTTTACAGTCTATGATCGGGATCCACCCCCCGCTCGAGTCAAAATAAAAACCAACGAAGAAGAAGGGGGGGGGGGGGGGGGGGAGTCCCGCCTCGTTGTCTGGGCCAGCCAATGGCAAGCTGGGCCCAAACGGATCTAGAAAGATGGCGATTTACAATTCAAGGACTGACAGGCTTCATCTTACGTCCATATCAGACCCAGAGAACGCTTTGTCCATATTGTTTTACAGTCTATGGTACAAACACACAAATGATTTACGATCGCCTGGTGCGCGGCGGCCCACCATGGACAGCTCTCGAAACGTTTGAGATACAGCACTTTGAAAATCCCGTCATAATGGACGCTCAACGGAGCTGGATTTAAAGATCCCATAGCTGGCGGGGACAGAGGCTCTCCATACTAACCGGAGCAATGCTAAAAAGGTAAACTGCTTTCATATAATGGGTAAACTGACTGTCGCTGCGTTCATATACGGTCGTCTACGAACATACGCGTAGATAGCACCAGTACGTACCGATAGCCCAGCTACGTTTGTAAAACGTAGATGGCAGCGAAAAAGTTAAAAGATTGAAACTGCATTGTCATCACAATACATCCGTTTGTGCTATTATGTAAACGAGCTCTACAACACTGGGGAGATGTTACGTACTCTAACCCATTCTGACCCGAGATCAGATTCATAACGAGGTTTCCACTGGACACACACTGGTCTGATTAACCCATTCTGACCCGAGATCAGATTCTAGAAATGTCAGTCGTTCTTCGATTTTTCAAAAATAGCAGACCTACAAGCTCGTATAGCGCGCCACTCGGTGGCGCGCTATGAGCTTGTAGATCTGCTATTTTTCAATAGCTAAAGCATAACATGATGCGAACACCAAAATGGGTTCCCGTTCAGAATGGGCTAACAGGCATTCAAACATTTGTACTGATACCAGATGTCAATGTCAACAGGTCTGCAGTCACTCAAGACAGCTTGGGTTGGGATTCTGAGGCACTGGCACGATCCCAACTGGCGTACAGTAAAATATGGCGAGATCTTCTGCTCTACAAGGGACCAGTTAAATATCTCCGTAAACATAGGAGCAAGCTCATATGCACAACAGATCGTGGCTTACTTTTTTTTGCCTACGTAGCATGTTTAACCACTTAAACCACATACTTTGTTGAGTGGGGTCACCCAGGAGTCTGTAGTACTGCTGTACTGCCGAAAATGTCTGATCTACAAGCTCACACAAAGGGCAGGGTTCCAAGTTTGTAGATCGTCTAACGCGGGGTTCCCCAATAGGCGGCCCACGGGCCGCAAATGGCCCCCCTGGAATAATTCCCCGAAATAAAAAAATATATAAAAATTGGTCCCAGATATACACAAATGGACCATATAACAGGTCCATTTGGTTCCATTTGTACTCTCTCAGAGTTAAGTTGACAATGATTTTATTTTAAGTTGACATTGCTTTTTATGAATAGAAGTTATAATAAATTGAGGTCCCAAAAATAAATGGCATTAAATGGGGGTCAGTAGCCTATGCATGTCAAATGCAAACGCAAATGCATCCTTCAAATTTTAAATATGAGAATCCCTGCCATATCTTTTCAAGGGTCAGGGATGGGTATCGTTAGGATTTTTGTGAGTCCGGTACTGAATCCGGTTCTGCTTATCGATTCCGGTTCTTAACGGTTCCCTATTTCGGTTCCCAAATGGTATAAAATAACTTAAATAAGATTTAATATATTTAACAAAAAAGCTCAATGTCAATTTAAGACATACATAATACAATGAATAGTGTAACATCTTCTCCTTTAGTGATTATTTAAAATACAATATATCTATTCTGTATTTACCCAGGGCAGTGTTGCAGGCTACTTCTCTTACTAATAACTACTGAAAATAACAAATAAAAGCATGTCTGAGATTTGAGAGCCACACACACACACACACACACACACACACACACACACACACACACACACACACGGTTTCTGGAGCAATCTGTAAGAAACGTTCTATACACAAATATCTAAAATACCTCATGGAGAGAAGTTTGTAGGTGAAATAATTCATAACTCGTTTGGCCTACAGCCGTGCAACTTGCTACACGTGTGTCTCGAGTCGACTAATGTCAACACATTCACCAGGCAGGTTCCCGCTACAAGCTTAGCCTCATGCAGGTTTGATTGGCTGGCTGGCTGGCAAGCAGCCTGCCTGCCTGACAGAGAAAAACGTATTCTGCGACCTAACTTAATCTATGGACATGTTTGTGATCGTGCTCTTTACTTTACATTGAACGTTTGCTAATGACATCGTATTGCCAAACCACCAGATATTCATTGGATGGAGGGTGGGGGAGAGAGAGAGAGAGAGAGAGAGAGAGAGAGAGAGAGGTGTGTGTGTGGGGGGGGGGGGGGTTATTTATTTTATTTCCTCATGCCTTCACACTGCTTAACCCAAGACCTGAGCCAGATTCTAAAAAATGTCTTCTAAATTGAATACATCTAATAAACAATTTTCAGAAAATAAATTACAAGGCTGTATAGGTTCCTTATATACACAGGGAGCGTTTCGTTTGTGTGATTAATTCATTATGATTAATTTATTCACCACGAATAAAAGTAACGACCTTCACAAAATGAATAGTTTGATGAGAAATATTCACAGACACGTTTTCAGATCATTTTAATTTTATTTGTCTCGCCATTAGTCGCCAAGGACATTTAGTATCTAACCTGCAATGAAAGTTATTCAGTCATTTGTTTTCGCCCCTACAACAATAGGTCATCTACTTTCCATCATAACCACTAATTTTGATACGATTTTATTGTTCGGCGATATAAATGTTCATAATTACGTCCAGGATAACAAATTGACATCCGAGTTCCTAGACTTGATCCACACCGTAGTACAGAAACAGCACTTCTAAGAGTTATAAATTAAAAATAAAATCAATAATTGGATTTGGATGCCGGCTTGTGAATTGCCATTTGACCTTTCCACTGCATTCAACACAATTGACCACAATATTTTAATTGATCGGCTGGAAAATTGGGTGGGTGTGACTGGGTCAACACTTGAATGGTTTAGGTCTTATAAGTGACAGAACTTTCACTGTTGAAATATGTCCTCCAGCCCTGCGGACAATAAGTAAATAAAAGTGCTATTATTGGGAGGTCGGGGTTCAATCCCAAGCCGGGCCATACCAAAGACTCTAAAAATGGGACCCAGTGCCTCCCTGCTTGACACTCAGCAACAAGGGTTGGATTGGGGGGTAAGTCCCTGCGACATACTGTACTAGCGTCATGTCCAGGGGGTGTACTTATTATACATCAAGCTGCCTCACGCTACAGAAACAGGAGATAGGCTCCTGCCCTATGGGACTCACGGCTCGGCAAGGCTACTTACTATATATATATATATATATATATATACAGTGAGGAGTTCATGGTTGGAGGGATGGATTTAGAGTTCAACAGAATCACTGAGGGGAAAATAATATAATAATAAAGGATCAGAATCAGAGGTGCCGTGGATGAAAAAGTCATTTACTGGGATGACCTGAGCCAAAACATGGTTGACAACCTGTCGTGGAAATTTAGGGATAAACATCTAATAATACTCCTGTAGTTACAAGTTACAGTTTGGTGCTGTTCGGCTGTTTGTTTATGATGTCACTGTCCCATTTGGTGAATGCCTTGAGTTGGGGGTTGTTCGTGTGGGAGTGAGCTATAAAAGCTGTCGCCTTTCTCCATTCTGGGAGTCAGACTGGGTTTTCCATACATGAACAGGTTGTGTAAGTTTGTCTCCTTACTCGAGTAAAATCCTTATAACTCTATAACTCTGACATCTTGTGTTGCCTCATTATTCATTGTTTATGATACACCGAGCAGTTTTTCATCTATGCAGTCTTTGTAGGCCGTGTCCTTCAGAGGACGCAGCCACTCAATTGGGACACAGCTAACATGTCACAGTGATACTGTACGTCCTGCAATTAGACGGACATGATCTGCCTGAGGGGTCAGGACAACTCACATCATATCACGTTACTTTAAGTAACTTTCCTGTTGTCAGACTCCTAGAACACTATAGCTCTCAAAGGTCTGGGAAGGGGTTTTCCACGGGGGGGGGGGGTCCCCAGCAAAATGGAGGAACAGTTTAAACATTTCACCCATTCAAACTAGGGAAGCATGCTAATTTTTAGATTTTAGCGTTTGCTATTCAAAAATAGCAGATATACAAGCTCACAGTGTGTCACTTCGTGCCGCGCTGAGAGCTTGTACATCTATTTTTGAGGGAAAAAAAGAAAAAAAATGAATAATTTTGAATTACAAAAAAAAAAAGATTGTGCACTGATTCATAAGGCATTTGTAGAATCGGCCTCAGGTCTTAATGGGCTAAGCCCCATTTTATTTTGGGGTTATTTTTGAAAAGCTTTGACAAATCTGTCAAATTGACAAATCTTCTCTTATGGGGGGGGTAATTGGTTGGCACACAATATTTTAGAATGGGGGTGGGGGGGTGGCTCAAAAGGTGTATATACAGATTTGGGGGGGGGGTCCTTGACATGAAAATGTTTGAGTACCACCACCACCACCACCACTGCTCCAGAAAATGAGAAGATGGAACTGGAACACCTGAATTAACTTCCTATACAACGCTCGATGCAGGGGGTTTCCTACCTACCCCAGCAGGGGCTCCACAGCCACAGCGGTGGGTCTGCCGCCCAGCCCTCCGACGAGCAGCCGCTGCGCCGAGCCGTCCAGGTGGCCCACGTTAACGGAAGCGGCCTCTCCGTCGGTCCAGTAGAGCCGCTGGTGGATCCAGTCCACGGCCAGAGCAGACACAGAACCTGCACTTTTCAGGAGCGGGACCGGCACCTGCACGGGCTTCCTGTCCATGGACACTCTGGAAGGCAAGAATGCACAGTATTCAAGTTAGGAACGCACGGCAGGAACTGTGTGGCGAGAGCAGAGGTGTGGAAAAACAAACTCGTCGAAACTTACGTTTGGTCCATTATTTCTCCACAGTTACTAATACTGTCTCCACTTTAATAATACCAAATTGTATTGTATTTTATATCATTTGAATCATCGATTAGTCACCTTTACAAGGAGTTATAGCTTGTAAGGATCGGGCGTTTGTGGAATGAGCAACACAGGAAAACGTGTGGGTAGCGCCTCCAAAATAATTGCCAAAATGGCAATTGGAACTTGTTTCACCCTTGCTTTTGAGTTGCTTATAGTGGATTGGGTGATTGCACTCTCCCACAGTCTCCAGGGGGTGTACTTGTACATCAAGAATGATGCCTCACGCTACAGAAACAGGAGAGAGGATCCTAACCTACATATTCATGTGATGTACGTATAAGGCCTCATTCATTTACACAAAAAAAAAAACATTTGAAACTTGGAGATGTGAGGTTTCGGGGGCGACAGCAACAAGTCACACCCTAAATATATCTTGTTCCTGTTACCGTCAAAACTGCAGTTATGAAGAAAGCCACATTTAGACTGATGTGGGCATGTACAGTAATTGCTTACTCTTAACAAACGCTTGACACTTGATATGTGATATGTGTCATGTGTCAACACACAGCATTGCCAAGACCAATATAAGTATAGATATCAAAAAGAATGGAATAGAATAAAGAGTCAACATGCAGTTCAGTTCACACAGGGGAATCTGATTGTTAAGTCCTTGCTCACTATTTACCCCATGGACTAAATGAGGACTAGGAGTTATCTGCCTTCCTGTAAATAGTGAGCAAGGACTTAACAATCAGATTCCCCTGTGTGAACTGAACTGCATGTTGACTCTTTATTCCATTCTATTCGTTTTGATATTTATACTTATATTGGTCTTGTGAAGTATACTTCTCTGTATTTGTCTTGTATCTGGGTTCGTCCACTTTAAATGAAATTAATCTTGATGGCTTTACTGGCCAATGTCCAGAGAACCATTGATTGATCTTGAATGTTAGCCTTCATGTGTCTCTTTACCTGTTCCCTTTGATATTGTTCCGACTGATTAACACTATTTTGGAGCAGATTGCCCAAACTGTAAACTACTTTTGGTACCAAAAGCTAATATATAAAAAATATAAAAAAAAATGTATTAAAACAAATACTAAAACAGTCTGTAACAGGCAAAAAAAAACAGCAAGTTTTATTGAAACTGTTCTTTTGAAACTGTGTTGCCTTATTGTAAACTTGCTTGCTGTGGTTGATGGTAATATAACAAGCCTCAGTTAAAAACACTAAAACCCAATAAATGCAGTTCGCCGGGGTATGGGTTAACCCAAGGCTCTATACTAGGTCCTTCACAGACAACAGTCGATTTATTAAGCTCACAGCGTGTTGCGTGTAGAAGTGGAAGATCAACTATTGTCGTCAAACTGGGGCTCGTGTGGTTTCACTCAGTACTTCCAAGGCTTTGTGTCCCATTGTTTCCTTTATTCACAGTACCAGAAGTACAGTAAATATTTAACCCATTCTGACCGGGCACCCATTTTGGGGTTTAGCATCATGTTATGCTTTAGCTATTGAAAAATAGCAGATCTACAAGCTCATAGCGCGCCACCGAGTGGCGCGCTACGAGCTTGTAGGTCTGCTATTTTTGAAAAATCAAAGAACGACTGACATTTTTTTAGAATCTGATCTCAGGTCAGAATGGGTTCATCAGACCAGTGTGTGTCCAGTGGAAACGTCGTATGAATCTGATCTCAGGTCAGAATGGGTTAATGTTCAATGCACAATGAACGGTGTCAAATTACGACCACCTGGAGCGATCCGTCTGGGCACAGTCAATACAGCTCTGCTGTGTTATGGCAAGCATAAGGAAGTACAGGGGCTGTGTACTGTGTAAACACGGGAAAACAAACAACAAACGTAGTAACTGCAACGTCGTTGATTTAATCTGTGCCGTTGTGTGTTCAAGTTCTCATCTCTACAGTTATGCAGGTTCGAGTTCATTATTTAGAACAAAAACCGTTATAGGTTATAGGACTCAGGGGGCTGTATTTTGCGTGTCTTAAGTACCAGGTCTTATGACTTAACTTAAGACCTGCATGGATCAATGCCATTTGGCTATTCTGAGTGTCCAAAGAGCATTGACCACGCCTCCAGGTCTTAAGTTAAGTAATAAGACCTGGTACTTAAGACACGCAAAATGCAGCCCAGGGAGTCAAGTTGAGGCTCTGTATACAGCTGATGGGTGCAGATTCTTGAAGATCGATGGAAAAAGGGGAATATACGCTGCTCTCGTTTCTCTGGATGGACTGCTCATGCTGCATGTGATTTCATGAAACAAAGAAACTCAAACTTTATTAAGTTCATTATTTGCCATGTCAACAGGCGGTAAAATTATTGTACTCCCCAAGTTTGCATCTACAGTGCAAAAGAAAGGTTTAAAAGGATAAATATAAGTAGTAATAGATATTGATGTAGTAGTGAATGACCACAGGATGGGGTACAATGTACAATTTAGAACTGCACCTTCCCTGAGTTATGAGCTGGGATAGACATTCTGAAGCCAAAGGAAATCAGTGTTTTTTATTTTGATTTAGTCATAGTCTATTGAATAAAATGTTAACCATCTGAAAAGTTTGTCACGTAATGGCACATTTTACAGTTTGTTGCATGGTGAAAATAGCTGATCTATAAGCTCACCATGTGGCACACTGACACGTTGAGAGCTTGTAGATCTGCTATTTTCAACGCGGAACAACGGAGCGCAACCAAACATAAAATGTCTTGTCCTCTCCACTGACTGAGTTGTCTTCTCCACAGCGGAGACTACACACCCTCCCTAAGTGAGCTGGAATGTAAATACCGGTAACTACGCTGATTTACAATCTTACAAAGTGATGTGTTGTAGCCAAGATTGTAGATCAGCCATTTCTGCATTCCGCATTTCTTTTAAGTATTGCTTATGCAAAATAATTGTGATTACCTCAGATAATTGCGATTATCTCAAATACTTGTGATTATACAATGACGTAATCATTGTGACAGGCATATAATATTATGAGTAGCCTGGCTTGGCCAGCCTCATAGCGGGCATTCACTGAATATATGAGGAGGGAGTGTCAGTGAATCCTCGCTACGAGTCTAGCCGCACCAGGCTAATAGGCCTAGCAGCCAATCACAGTGATGCCCCGCTAATGTAAAGTCCAAAGATGGACCAGTCATGCGGATACATTTTCAGCTAATTTGTAACGGGTGACATTTGTGTTACACAGGATTAAACGCATCATAAGCGTTATCAGTGGTCATTTGAGGGAGGTACACAATCCCTTGTTCTAGACGAGATATATCAGACACAATTCCCAGAGCCTACAGTGAAAGCTAAATGTGTCAGCTACACTTGGTGGAAGTCAGAATTCCTCAGAGTTAAGAGTCTCAGGAAGGGCAAGTCTACCAGATGTCCTCGTTGAGTTGTCTTTATCGGGAAATGTGCACATTTAGTTTCACGTGTCTGCTTACGTCTAAGTCAAGTCTAAGTCTAAGTCAGAATATCAGTTAAAGATAGAGTGCACCCATCTTTAACGTGTGTGTGTGTGTGTGTGTGTGTGTGTGTGTGTGTGTGTGTGTGTTAAGGATGACGCAGCGTCGAACTAACCATTACGTCATTCTCCCTTCTTTATAAGGCTACACCCAGCCAGAATCATCTTGTCGGAAAATAAACTTGCAAAGGTAACTCAATTCTAAATCTACCTCCTTAACTTAATGACTTGGTTCAAATCCTTAATTAGTCAAGACAGACCTGACTAAACTGTCAAGACTCCAACCCTCGATCTAAGAGGCATCCAAACAAAACCTTAAAAGTAAGTGTGTGTGTGTGTGTGTGTGTGTGTGTGTGTGTGTGTGTGTGTGTGTGTGAGTGAGTGAGTGCGTCCGTCCATTACCAGCTAATCTCCCGTTAACCCGGTCGGTGGTAAATTTTGCACGCACACTCCCTGGATCCCAATAGCGCCACCAGGAGAACTCCAGATTCGGTTCAAAAATCCCGCAAATCATTACACACCATCTCTATAGTCATATGTTCAAGACGAATCTGTCCGATATTTCATATTCCATCCTAATTGGACAACATTGGCATGCAATTTATGTGAAATCTTTCACACACTTTCCTACTAAGCTGAGGAATATATCCCACCCTTTTCACATTGGCCTGTTATAGTGCCACCAACAGGTGGATTTTTTGCAAAACACATTTTTGGAACAAAATGCCTCAAATCATCCAATTGCCATCCAAGGTGTGAGAATAAATGGCACCCTTTTCACATCGGCCTATTATAGCGCCACCAGGAGGCCACAACCTGACCTGCCCTATGGGGGCACTTTATCTAGTTTCCTCTAAAAATGGGGCAGATTTAAAAAATAAGAGCAACATGAAATTATTATTAAGTAAACCCTGGTTCTATTCTTTAAGTCTACTTACAGAAAGTAGATAGATTTACTCAGAAGTGGGTGACAGACTGTGACACATAACTGTGATCCTGGTCATCATCGGGAGTTGCACACTTGCTGAACCAAACCCCATTATAGCAAAACATGTGACAGATATACAAGGTTGATCATATTAATTAGCATTAGCAACTGTATTACATTACCTGTAAATAGAGGCGTGTCCTCGCCGGGCCAAGTACAGTGTGTGGTTGCCAGTCAGAGCGGCCACGGGCCCCGCTGGGTCCCGCAGGTGGAGGTCAAGGCGTCTGTACTCTGAACCAGTGGTGCCGATTCTCCCCATGCCCACAGCACTGCTGAATACCAGCTGGGCCACATCCCCTGGGAACACACAAAACAAAAGACAATCATTTCATTTTATCCCACGATTTTGTAACCCCTTTTTCACCCCCCGTGTCAATTATCTAATGTGATCCTGGGCTTTACACACCCTCCGCCAACCTAGTTCCCCATATATAGGGGACATGGGGAGAGCAACGGACTTGAACTCATGCTTCCGACATGCCCGAGTGTCCAAGTTGCTCCTTTACACCTGACAGGGGGGGCTTCCCTGGTTGGACGTAGCACGTGAAGGGAACACGTTATTCCAACCAGTTCCTTTCCCCTCCCCGGCTGGCCAGGGGGAGGCAGTTTAGAGACCAGGATTACTGCATGTTTTTTGTGAGGGTACCTACAGAACATGCAAACACAGAAAGGCCCTTTCGTTAACCCCGCCTCGGGTATGGGCACTGATGACGCGGAGGAGGAAACACGCCGCCAGTGCCCACAGCGCATTCATAGCATTTTTGCCAAATGTCATACAATTCCGGTCGAAGCGTTCCTGGGCGTCCCCAGTGTTCAAAGCGCTGGGGACGCATACCTCACATATCTCTACATTGTGACTTGTGGATGATAACACAAATACCTAGAGCAACGGTTACAAAGGTTTGCACACAGTCTGTAGCTGGAGATGTTTAACCAGTTTCAAGTTTGGTTTTAGAGGGGCACTAGCCCCTCCAATGCATGGCTTTAAAAAATTACGTCATAGGCCAGCCAAGTCCATGGACTTTAATGTTTGTTTAGAGTCAAATTATACATTTCTCGTCCAAAGCCAAGTCTATGGAGGTTAATGCTTGTTTAGCGCAGTTATGATATATTATTTGGCCAGCCAAGTCTATGGACTTTAACGTTTGTTTAGGGCAGTAAATGACAAAGTAAGACATCATCTGGCTGATATAAATACTGCCCTTGCTGCACCCCTCACGTCACACAAGTGTGATTTGTTTAACCATGTGCACCTTAGCGTCCCTACTCTGGACATAATATGTATTAAACTCGTAGTGTGATGCGTTGTGAGCTTATGTCAAGGGTAAAAAAAGAAGTGGCCCCAGTTCAGACCCCATGGGAGACAACAAACTAAGTATATAAGTTAGTGGTTTTCGACTTTTGTACAACCTGAAGCACAAATTAACAGAACTGGACCTTGGGAGGAATAGCTCAAGTTTGAATCACTTAACAGGCGTGTGAATGAGGCTGGCTGGATCCTCAGAGGAGCGAACTTCCTTCCAACACTAGTCATAACAGTGGAGTCACGTCTTGGCATCTAGTTTAAGGGCGGTGTTGTACTGGCACCCTCAGCTGGCAACTACCGAGCGCAGTGTCTTGTCCAAGTTCCACGCAGGCACCGCAGACATCTCTGCAATATTCCACTGACAACGTGCTTGCTTATGCATATAGAATGCCGCTGTGACCCATTGAGGTCTGAGGCCGAGTCTACAAATCTAAAAATCAGTAGTTGTCAAACTTTTAGGTGACAACAGCCAAGGGCCCCGAAAATGATAGGGTCCACGGAACCCAATCTGAAAGTGTTTTGTGCCAGGCACCATCAGAAGAGAAGATTTGTGTAAAAACAGTAAAACGTTTTAAAACACTTTCAAGACTTTTCGAAGATGCTCCAAAGTAGCAGATCTTGAGCTTATAGTTCTGCTATTTTTGAGAACACCACAAAAAAAACAAAAACAAGATCGGCTATTTGTTGCTGAATGTTCACCCCAGTATTGGCTCTCTAGTGCAGTGGTTCACAAAGTGGGCCGAGCTTGTATGTCTGCTATTTTGACATTTTTTTCAATCACACCCGTGTGAACCGAGTGGTGGATTTAAAAGGAGTGATAAATACTGGGGTGCGAGACCGTTTAGGGCTTTAAAAACAAATAAGTGTGGCGAGGACCGGGGAAAATATGTTCACGCTTCCTCGTGGTGGTGGTGAGGAGGCGGGCGGCAGCGTTCCGTACAAGCTGGAGGCGTCTGAGGGCAGACTGGTCGATGCCCATGTACAATGAGTTGCAGTAATCAAGCCTCGATGAAATAAAGGCATGAATAAGCCTCTCGAGATCTGGTTGGGAGAGATAACGCCTTAATCCTGGCCAGAAGCCTAAATTGGAAGAACTTTAAAGTTCGTGTTTAACATCATGTTTCAGCTCTGTACTGCCTGTAGAGTCACGGTATGTGATTAAAAGATTAAACACAACGAATTCAGTGTAATGGTGTTGAATAACATCGTCAACACGGCAAAAAGCTCTTCCTCGTCCACTCCTTGGAGATGAACACAATGGTTGTACCTTAATTCAACAAGCACAGCACCTGTACCTAACCTGTATTGTACAGTACAGTGTGATACTATATAAATAGTTTACTTTCTCTTCATGCATACTGTAACTGTAGATCCCCAAATTTTCCAGATGAAAATATGACTAAACAATTGCTACATCCCGAGTCAAAGACACCCCTAGTCTGTGTACGTTTGTGTGTGTGTATGTGTATGTGTGTATGTGTGTGTGTGTGTGTGTGTGTGTCATTGCCAGATTTACACTGACTATTTTTTAAACCCTGTTGTTTCCCTGCATTAAAGTTTCTTAAACGTCATTTTCAAGTGAGGTTTATGGGAGGAAACTTTCAAGAGAGGGGACAGGAGTCTTGTGCCCTGCTGCCTCATTGCATGATAATCATGCATTGAATCAACATCAACCCACCTCGAATGCACGCCTGTGTGTGTGTGTGTGTGTGTGAGATATCACGGCGTAGGGTCCAGAGGCCCAGTCAGTTTAGAGCTTGCAGTCTAACTTCGAAGAGAGGTGGCGAAAAAACAAGAAAAACAACAAATGATAGCCTATACTCTGGCAGCCCTTGTGCATGCAAATTTCTGTTAGCAAACCACAGCACGCAAGCCGCCTTTGTTTTCAATGATCCCTCCAGTCGCACGTCAGCAAACCCGTTCTCACCTATCGGCCCGGAGATTATTGTCAGTAGTTAGTAGTAAGAGAAGTAGCCTATACGTCAATAAAGGAGAGGATGTTTGTTACACTATTCATTACACATCGTCTTAGTTGACATTTTTTGGCTTTTTTGTTAAATAAACATTTGACCTCTTATTTAAGTTATTTTATACCATTTTGGAACCGAAATAGGGAACCGGAATCGATAAGCAGAACTGGAATCCGTACCGGACTCACAAAAAATCCTAACGATACCCATCCCTAGCTAGAAGGCTTTCATACCTTTATTTTTAGTTGTTAAGTCCCCACCAAAGAAGTCCAGGTGTTATTTTGTGCAAAAGCGCATTATTGGCTATTTCCCCTACCATAAGCTCTCAATGAATTCAATTGCATTGAATTGAATGGGGCTTTGTGCCAATTCGCTTAATTCAATCGCTCAAAAAATATATCCTCTCTTCATAATGTAAATAGTATCCCAAAGGCAC
Organism: Protomyctophum bolini; assembly: GCF_963924005.1. Classification (NCBI taxonomy): domain Eukaryota; kingdom Metazoa; phylum Chordata; class Actinopteri; order Myctophiformes; family Myctophidae; genus Protomyctophum; species Protomyctophum bolini. Next base: position 41,387,226 of record NC_137869.1, read on the forward strand.
ACTTTACTACTTATTTCGATGGAAATAAGTGAATTAGCCCAAAAACCCAAACCCCATTGAGGGCTTATATTAGGGGAAATAGCCAATAATGCACAAAATAACACCTGGACCTCTTTAGTGGGGACGTAACAAGTCTTACTGGTATTTAAAAGTCTATGAATAAACTACGACAAAATGTGCTGTCAAAATCAACACTGATCTATAACAATGTACACTTTAGTCAAAACACATTTTTCCCCACTGACTACATTTTCATGACATAATATCAGAACCATCTGTAGAGACTAGACAGCACTCTGTATATCCTTTTATCTCATGCTGCTCCTAGTTGCTTACAATAGAGTGCGGCCTGCCTCACAGTAAGACCAACAAACTGTGCATTCCCTTGTCGAGACAAATCAAACAAAATGAAGTGCCAACACTGAAATATGTTGCTAAGTGGAGAGTTGATTCTTTTAGAGTCCATGTTTCGGATAGACCTGGATCTATAATATGTCACGTACACATTATTTTTCATGCATACAATTTACTCCTTGGCTTTAGCAGAGTGAGGTTGGAATAAGCAACGCGTGACCTCTGGTTAACACATGGCAGAGGGCAAAATAGTCAAATACGTAGAGTTGCAGTGAGAAAAATGGATACAAGGTAAACAATTAACTTAGCATCCGTCAAAGAGACATGTAATTTTCCTCTTCTACCCCGGGTTTTGAACCTGGTGTTCTGTGCAAGTGCTGACATTTTCAGATCCTGTGTCTATTAGGCGAGACATGACCTTCGACACAATCTAAATGTCTCAATAGAAGAGCAGGGAAACAAAATACAACCACCCCAATAGAGAGGGTATGCGCATGTAACGCTTAAAGTGAATGGCACATTGAGCGAAAGTGAGTTTAACATGTTTTAATGTCGTTTAATGCAATCAGATATGACACACTGTGTGGATACCTGGGCTGTCATGGCCAGAAAGTAGTTTTTTGCCACTCAGTAGGCGTTGGTGCATAACTTCCTGGTTTGACGATGATGTCACGCGCATACCCTCCATTGTATACAGTAAGTTAATGTATATAAAAAAATTAAACGCTGAAAAGAATATATATTTTTAATGATAGACCACAAAATGTCCCAAGAAACTAGCTAGCCTAGCCACCGAGTTCTCTAGCGCTCTGGGAAAACAGAGCAGCTGAATTCTTTGTTTTGATTAGGTGGTGAATGGTGCTGGTTTGATCCACGGCTAGAAGCCGTTTCAAACAAACAGATTGCTTCCTCGAAAGTTAACGACCTGTTGTATAATTAAAGGGCAGTCCCCGCGGAAATGTCAGGCAAAACAGATACCACCCAAGCCTAACACACACACCAGCTGAACCAGTTTTACTTTGCTAATCAGCAATTAGATCAGCATTAAAAACAAAGCTTCATACCTCTCAAGACAAACTGGTCAGGTTACTAGTACTTATTTCCCTGGCCTTCACACTTGGCTAGAACCAGAGACGAAATGTTTTTATAATCCTCATGGCGCCCCACCCGAACGCCCGCCTCCCCCCCACAACACACTTGAAAATACAGTTCAAGTGTGTCGTGTGTGACCCCCTTAAACAGTTCCTCACCTTTGACCTTGCATTCCCCGGTGTTTGGGATCAGCTGGTAGCCCGCGTGGCAATCGCAAGTGAGACTGCCGTTGACTTCAACACATAGCTGGCTGCACACGTCAGTGTCAAGGCAAAGGTCCGTTTCTGGGGAAAGGGAAAGTGTCAACACTTAGACTGCGACCGTGTGGCCACAAGTGGTAAATAGCTTGCGGGGGTCAGAATTGGCACGCAGACATTAGCATTAGCTCACGCTAGCTATCTTCTGAGAAACGTTTATATTTCAATCACAGTGCAATGAAAAATCTGAAATCAGATCCGAACCTCGGATGTCTGATCAGCACATTGGACAGCGACAACGTTTTCGAGTAAAGAATCAAGAGAAGATCCTAATTATAACAGTATAGTCTACGCATGCGCAAGCACGTTCCATGCATGCAGGGGAGAGCAAGGCGTTGCCTGGCAACCGGCTCAGGGCTAAAAGTAGGTTTCTAGCCGTGCCGTTTCAGATCCATATAAAGCGATATAAAACTCAAAATCGCAGACAATGTGTTGTGTGAGTGTCGCACATGTACATCAGAAGCGCTACCGGACGCTCCTTCCCCCTTGCTCCCGCTCCGATGACGATTTAAACAATGATCCTAGTGAATCTATACCTGAACCTCAATCCATAGCATTTCCGTACAGAACTATTCTGTAAGGCAACGCTACGTATGTCACAGAACCACAGCGAAGGGGGAGGTCACCGACGGGCCTAGTTCAACCCTACCCTTCCATTGTGACGAGGTCGTGTGAAGGTCTGACAACATTACCAACGTGATGTCCATGCGTCCCAAGAGCTCACTTTGTAGGTAATGTATAAACGATTTTTCCAACACCTTTGACAATTACCCAAGATTCTGACCTGGTACGTTTGAAGTCAGTGTGTTACAGCTGACCAGGCATGGCCTTTAAGTTCTGCCACTCACCTTCACACTGGCTGTCCCCAATCAGGCGCATGGAACTGGGACAGGTGCACAGAAAGCCCAGCTTCTGGTCCACGCAGACATGGGAGCAGCCTCCATTGTTCACCAGACACTCGTTCTGATCTGACCAACAGGACACAACGGTTGCTATGGTCATACTTGTTAAAAGCAATACAAGTAAAAGCATTCCTACTGTACCATGGAAACGAAAAGCATAATTGCACCTGCCAAAAGGCTGATGCATCACATAAACACTTTATTATATTTTTATGGCGAGGCAATAAGTCTTTCTCTATTACTCTATTGCTTATTAACTTGTTGATGACAAGGCTGCGACGACTCAAGTCACAAGCCTGTCCGCCACTGTTCATTGCTAATGGAGGCGATGTAACTGAAACGTTATTGACATGCTGTGAATAATGCAAGTTAGTAGTTAGTAAGACAAAGTATGTACTTTTGGAGGGTGCTGGTTTCTTATTCCTTATGAAAATAAAGGGTAGTGGGTCGCACACACCAAGACTGCAGTTGAAATATAGTTTATTTCATATTTGAAAGAAATTGACAAACGTTTCGGCTATCCAGCCTTCACCAGTGCAACGGGTGACGCACCTATAGTCAGAGCGCGGTGGTCATATGAAGATTGATCTATTATTCCTTATGAACACACAAACCCTATAGCGTCTGGGGACAAACATTTGCTCACCACAGTACACGTCTTGTTCAATGCGTCGTGAGCTTGTGGATTTGCTAGTATTTACTTGTTTTGACTGTTAAATTCTGTAGACTGGGAATTAAAATTTCCTCTACACCAAAAAAAAAGTAATCCAAATCTGAATGTGCATTTCGGAACCAGCCACCAGAGGGAGAGGTCATGGGGAGTGGAACAAATCATACACAGTAGCTTAATGTTCGTTTTTATCAATTCTTTTGTATATCAGTTGTTTCTTAATTTTGTTGTTTTATCCTATCTAACACCAGGGTTTAAATGTCTTACTGCAAAGTAAGGAGACCTCCTCGAACAGAGGATGCAGATGTACTAGTTATATTGCATTGACATTCCAAACAAATTGGTTAAAATTACATTTACTTAAATATACATTATTAAAATAGGTGAAGGATGTATTGAAGCTGGCCAGGTTTGGTTTATCCAACCAATCCGTGCAACATTCACGACACTTCCGAACGAGGTGGCGAATGCCGCTTGAAAACATGTTCCGCAAGTGAGCTTGTAAGTCCAAGTATAAATCATCCTTTAGTGAAAGCCAAGAGTCAGCCAAGAGAAAAAGATCCCAAATCACTCATCAAATCACTCATCAAATGAATGAATTCCACTGTACTGTACTTGCGTTCTCTTTTGTTATGAAGCATCTTTTTTTGTATTTCTTCGGTAGTGCTTTCATCACCTTTACACACCTGTTTCTCAAATAGGGGGTCAGCCACTAGTTACACCTTGTTCAAATACAACTGACACACTGATGGGTGTCTAACTGATGGGTGCTAATATTGGTGGGTGTCAAACTAACAAGTCAAAGCACATTGCAATGTGCATTGTGCCATTTGTACTATGGCACAATGCCTGTCACAATCACAACTTTTACTTGATCATTATGTCATGATTTAATTATTTTAATTTGGCATTGATTGAACACGGGAACACATGAATAAAAAATTCCTGTGTGTTTTGTTTTAGCTTTTGAAAAATGACAATGGCAGATATTTTCCTGTGAAGATTGGCAGACACCTTAGTATTACTTCGTCATTAATTCAAACACTAGCGAAATTGGTGAGACAGAATAGCAAAGAATGAGTTCTTCAGCAACTACTTTCAACAGCATCCCCTATTTGTTGTATAATGAAGTATATATAAGTATATTATGTACAGTATACTTTATTGACCACGGTCCCCCAGGGGTCTACACTTGGTCCTTTTTCTCTCCACCCCAAATGTCTTTGCCAAAAATATCAAATTCAGACACTATTAAAAAAAAGGTGAGACAGCATATCTGGTAAATTGTACATTAATCCAGACACAATACAAGCGATGCAGCATATCGACACATATCCAGTTACGTAATGCCGCGCGAGCACTCATTGTTTTCCTCAACCACAAATATGAAAAAGAGCGATAGGCATAAGTAAATAAGTGATTGTGCAGGACAAGAGATGGGCGTTTACTTAAGCAATATTACACGAGAGGGTGTGGGTTAACGTGATTATTGGCACGACAGTGATGCATGCGGTAAGGAACGACGCCGAGTTCCGCAAGCGTCACTGAAGTTCCTTACCGCATTGCACTCATTGTTTTCCTCGACCACAATGGGCACAATGCTTAATGCATTTTGTAGTGTTTGCACACCTCGTGTGAATGATTTAACATGAAAAAGAGTTATAGGCATAAGCAAATAAGTGATTGTGCAGGACAAGAGACGGCGTTTACTTAGTTGTAAACGCCCTAATAAAGCAATATTAAACGAGAGGGTGTGGGTTAACGTGATTATTGCCACGACAGTGATGCATGCGGTAAGGAACGAGACGAAGTCGAGTTCCGCAAGCGTCACTGAAGTTCCTTACCGCATCACTGTCAGGGCAATAATCACGTTAACCCACACCCTCTCGTGTAATATTGCTTAACCCATTCTGGGCGGGAACCCCTTTTGGTTCTAAGTTCTCACACTTCTTTCAAAAAATGTTGAAAAATAGCATCTGCTATTTTTTAATATCCAATGCTTTGATTTGCCCGTCTGCTTTCTGATTGGTTAGTCATTGCGACCGGGTTTTTTTTTCGACCAATGACAAAGCTTCTAGGAACATCTTTGAATGCAGATTGCGGCCCCTAGATGTGTCACAGAGACTACATTTTTTGGTCTGAATAAAATAAAAACATTCAAACTTTGACATATTATTGCTTATAACTTTAAGGTTTTTTTTTGTTTTAAAGTGGGTTTATAATTTATTTAATATATTACTAGTAAAAGTTCTATATAAAAATAAAATATTTTTTTTTTCTCATCTCCAGATACTTAATATAAAGTGTACATGACTCGGGCATGTTTGGTACAATGCAATGGAGAGATGTCTAGTTGACCAGATCAATATGGCGGTGACTTGACTTGCCAATGTAAAATCTACATACAGTATATCTAAGAATATCTCTAATCGAATGATTCAAATCCATTAGCGAGAGTTAACCCCTATATTCTTTGCTGATCGGGGGAACCCAGGGCTCTATCCTTGGTCCAGTCTCTCATAGCTTGTCACTTCGTGCCATGATATGAGCTTGTAGATCTGCGTTTTGTTTTTTGTTTTTTTTTATCATGAGAATTTGTGCAACATCTTAAGGTGTATTTATAAAGCGAACAATTTTAACTCACACCTTTGCTTCTAGGGATCTCTGGAACAACTGAATATTTTGAGATGAGTGGCTAAATATCATTTTGGGGGGTCCTCCTTGACATGAAAAGGTTTGAGGACCACTCATATAGATATAGCAGCATACATTCTTCAGAAAAAGGTCTTCTAAATCCAAGTAGGATTGAGAAGACTTTTTATTTTTTAAATCGGCCCCATGTCTTAATATAATGTTTGTTAGTAGTTGTATAGTATCTTAGTATAAAGTCAAAGTTGTACGATTAGTCACACGTTCTACTGCAGTGAAATTTAAATTTGTTCTCCACATTTGACTCATCTCTTCGGAGCGGTGAGCCACAGTGTGCGCCTCACTCGGGAATCATTAGTTGATTTGGCCCCCAAATCCTACCCAAAGTACCCATTGATGCTGAGTGCCAGCATTGGGTCCCATTTTTTCAGTCTTTGGTACGACCCGGCCGGGGATCGAACCCCCGGCCTCCCAGTTTCAGGGCGGACACTCCAACCACAGGTCTGGTTGAAATGACAAACACCTTCAGCAGCATCATGTGTTCCAGGGCCAACGACAAACACCTCCAGCGTCATGTGTTCCAGGTGCCACTCGTATTAAAATTGCATGCTCTCGGAGGTACAGGACACCACTTGGGATAAAAGCCTCCCAGCAGATGGCTGATGGTCAGATCATGGAAAGTGTACTGTGTGTGAAGCCACTGCACATTGTGAACAGCACTCTACTGCCCTCTGCTGCCTCACAGATGAAACAACAAGCAATTATTCTAAAAACAGTGAGCTCATTTGATTTAGATTTACTACTAACATTTTGTTTTGCTGCTTATAATATTAGGCAAAACAATTGTGGTCGAGGATATGGGAAGCCAATATATACCTTTGACTGAAAACCAAAAACATTTTTTTCATGCAAGTGTGATTTATCATTTATGTCCGTTTATCACAATCCAAATCATTCTCAAGAAGTTGGGCCCCTTCAATAAGAACATTGCTGTCTCCATTATGCACTGTGCTGTACTACAACAACCCTTTTTCATCTGATAAACACGTACTATTTCTGTTACTTTTGCATGACACAAACTAGGGCCTAAGTGGCAGATTTAAAAGTTGACTTTACTAAGAACGCCACCAACGGTCATCGTCTTTTCACAACTTCGGCCATTTGATGTACCGATACATAAACACAGACCATTTTACTGTTGTAAGTTAATCGGTTTACCTAGATAATTCCGTCAATGGTGGTCATTAAACATCAGTGTCACAATCATTGTCACACAATGCATTGTGATGCAATGTGCATCTGTGTACTTTCATGTGCATCTGTGTATATTTTAGCATTGGCTATTAAAATAGCAGATTGGCAAGCTCATAGCTTGCCATTTTTGAAAAATGTATGCGTGAGAAGTTGAACTACAGATTTAAAAAGGTATTTGTAGAATCGGCCTCAGGTTTTAATGGGTTAAACCGGTTATTCCCAAAGCTTTTTTTTAGCCCATGACCCAAAAGAGAAATTAGACGTTTGCTCGGGACTAGGGCTTTAAGCAACTAGTCGACTATTCAACTAGTACCAGTTGACTAGTTGATAAGAAAAATGTAGTAGGCCTCAAGATCAGATAGATTATAGTTATAGTAATGTACACAATTTTTTAATTAAACATTTTAAACTATTATTACTAAAAAAAAATTACATAATAGGTAGGCCTAGTTAAACAACTAGTAAACTAGGCAACTAGTCAACTAGTAAAAATCACTAGAAGTGAAAGCCCTACTCGGGACCCAAACTAGTGAAAATAGCAGATCTATACGCCTGTAGATCTTCTATTCTCACTGGTTTGGGTCACTACTATATTCACTACCTTTCAAACATTCGTTTTCCAATTTATTTGATTTATTTTATTTCTTCCTGAAATGACTTGAGTTTTCAATTCATGAAAGTTTTTCCTTTTTTTGGGAATGTTTTTTTTGTAATTGTTTTGAAATAATTAAAAACTAAATGTAGGACACAAAAAAACTAGTGGAGGACTGGAGCCATCGCAGCGAGCCATACATTTAGCTGGTTTGTTTGTTTTTGCTCCACGTTGTATAGAACTCACCACAGTCGTGTTCATCACTGCCGTCGGAGCAGTCAGAGGAGTGGTCACATCTCCAGGAGTTGGGGACACACTGGCCGTCGCCACACCGGAACTCCGAGGGCAAACACGAGGCGGAGGAGGGCGGAGTCTGGGGCGGGGGCGGGGGAGGCACGGTCGGGGCTGGGGAGGAAAAACGGCTGCGGTCAATGTCAACAACAGCCTTCTAAAGTTCTGCCTACATGTGCATTTATGGGGTATTCACAACCCACCTGCTTCCACGTTATTATGAGAAAGCAATGGTGTCTAATGCATCGTCTATGGCAGTGATTCTCAGATTTTTCATTTCAAGGACCCCCACGCCCATTTTGATATGCATTTAGGCAGTGGACCGCCACTGCGATGTTTGGGTACTCAGGTCAAAGTATCGGGTCTGGTTCACACAACCCCAACCATCTATACAATTGCACATACACAACCACACACAGTCTCTCACACACACACATAATACATCTACATCTCTGCAGAAACAGGAGAGCCAAATCTCCTGTTTCTGTATAGGCTAGCGCAGGCACGGCGCCACGGGGGGGTCAAAGGGGGTACTTGTCCCCTCAAATAAACCTCTTTGACCCCTTAGATCAAAAGTGGAAGAAACTAATAATGTTGTCAATGATACAAATACTGTAAATACAACATAAAACTACCTTGTGCAATGGATTGGTTTACCGTTATTGGTTATAACTCTAGCCACAGACAAAACAATGGTAGTCTAGTCTATACATTTCCAGGCATTCAATTAAATTCCATTTCTTGAAAAGGAAGGAAGTATAAAGGATGCATCCTGCTACCCTAATAGACAGGGGTACATAAGCACAGTGGCCGTTTATCCAACAGCTTTCTCCGACCGAACCACACTTTCACCACACATCTCTATATGCAAAATAAATTCGGCACACTCCCAGAATACATATAGGCTACATTTAATTGAAAGAAATGTCTTAATTACTCTATAAATATTGTTTTACATCACCACACGATCCCATGGGACAACTTTCTGTGACGTCAAAATCGTCATGTTTGCCAAACTCTCCACCAGCACAGAGCCTCCTCCCCCTTTCACTGCTCCTCTGTGCTGTGTGTGACCGACCCACTGTACCGGACGGTCATAGCAGCCGCTGAGCCGCCTGTAGAAACCCCTCTCCTCTCCAAGCAGCAGCCCACATAACCGTGAGACCGCAGTGAGAACGCTATGGCATTGCAAGAAGCTAAGGCTTAGCTGCTAAGCTAACACAACACCAGCCATGGTGGTGGTGATGTTAGCTTAGCTTAGCGTAGCGTAGCTTGCTGCTGCTTGGCTGTTCAACTTCACTTCATCTCTGCCTATCATTTCTTATTGTTACCCTGACACCGGAGCTGCAAAAACAGACAGATCTACAAGCTCTACAATCTCAACTATCAAACTCCAGCTATAGTCCCACTCCTCTGAACTCCAGGCTGCATGAACAGTGCTCGAGCGCTCAGTTTTCTGCCCCCTCAATGTCGAAAATCTTGCGCATTCACTTCAACTTAAATGCCTCTTCTGCACAGCGCAGCAGTAGCTTTGCTTTGCGCTTGCGTTAGTCAAAACTAAAAGCGAGTTACAGTGAGACGAGCATGTCGACCGTAGCAATGAATGGAGAGACCTTTTTGGAATGATTAAATCCATTATTGGCCTGGAGAAAGTTACAGCCGCTCCGCCTCCTCCTCCCTGGCACGGTACAATTAGCCATGTGCTATATGACGTTTTGTTTACCCTGCGACAGGGACTGAGAGAAGGAAACAATGTCTTAATAAAATAAAACATTAAATACCATGTTTGGGTTTATTCAACTAAGGTACTGTTACCATAGGCGTGGTGTGACTGACCAATGTTTTGTTTTTTAACTGACATACATTCCACCATAGCAAGGTATGGTAAGGTATTATGTGTTGGGGCCTTTGAAGATTGTTGTTTAAACTGGATTAAGGAATTATATGCCGTATGGTATATATATAATATACCATTACATTTACCACGTTAACTGTTCCTGGTGCCACATTGTTTAATGGCATGAAACAATACTCTTAAAAAAAAAAGAACGCCATCCATTGCCTTAATGACTAACTTACCATATTGTGCTGAATATAAGACTATTTATTTTGTTATCGGGGACGGGGACTAGACTAATTGAATTTCAATGTACTTTTTTCACTAATTAGTCTTTAAAAATGGGGGTCATCTTATTATTGGAGTGGTCTATAATCGGCACAATGCGGTATTTAAAAAAAAAAAAAAAAAAACAGGAGCGGGATGGGAGTGGGAGTCATCTCGAGTGGGAGCGGGATGGGATCAGGAGTCATTCTACAGGAGTGGGACAGGACAGGATTTTTATTTTTACATTGGTCCAGGATTGGGACAGGACAGGATTTTTTCTGTGGGAGTGGGACAGGACAGGAGTGGAAATCCACTCCCGTGTCAGTCTCTAATCACAGCATGTTCCATGCGTGTGCTTCTCAGCTTCTCCAAACATTTGCCTGTGCGTGCTTCTGTGCGTGCTTAATCATTTGCACGCCCGTGCATCGTTTGTTCTTTCTGTGCTTTTCCCAAATCACATCGTGTGTGTGTGTGTGTGTGTGTGTGTGTGTGTGTGTGTGTGTGTGTAAACATTTGCCTGTGCGTGCTTAATCGCTTGCACGCCCGTGCATCGTTTGTTCTTTCAGTGCTTTTCCCAAATCACATCCTGTGTGTGTGTGTGTGTGTGCTGCAATTGCGAGTGTGCGCAGATTTGAACCCAAACTCACGCACTATCCATGCACATTATTAATACTCGCCTATATTTACTACATCGCCCTGTGTGTGTGTGTGTGTGTGTGTGTCGCGTCGCCCTCCAGCCGCAATTATTACTCGCCTATATAACGACACTTTCACCCAGTATGAAGCTAAATGTGGAAGCCGTGTGTGTCACACCAAAACTGGTGACCTATACAATCCTGTAACGCCGTGCATTCTGTGCTTGCGTGCGCATTTCCCAAATCTCAGTGATTTATCCACACATCGCTCTGTGTGTGTGTGTGTGTGTGTGTGTGTGTGTGTGTGTGTGTGTGTGTGTCGCGTCGCCCTCCAGCTGCAATTGCGAGTGTGCGCTGTGTGCAGGGCACACTACTGAGTTTAAAAACACAGCTGAAACATGAAGTGGAATCTTTTGTTTGTGTAAAAAAAAAAGGGAATATCAACAAAACATATCTGTTTATTGTACACAATGCAATATTGAATGCAATGATATGGTGTGTCCTGTAAGCCCATGTGGGCTGGGCGCCTTTGGTGCATGACACAAAAATAAAGAAATCTATCTATCTATTCAGGCCCATTCAATTAATCTATCACTACATTAGTTGCCTGTTCAAACTAAACTACACTTTATGAAATCATTGTTGCAGCCTACACACATATATTCAGGCCCATTCAGAACACATTTCCCAAATCTCAGTGATTTATCCACACATCGCTCTGTGTGTGTGTGTTGGCGTGTGTGTGTGTCGCGTCGCCCTCCAGCTGCAATTGCGAGTGTGCGCTGTGTGCAGGGCACACTACTGAGTTTAAAAACACAGCTGAAACATGAAGTGGAGTCTGTCACCTCCCGCTATTTCTTTCTTCCCATATTGCGCTGCAACGACACTGGGATGAGGCCCCCGAAGGGGGCCGAAATTCTAGTCTTCTTAATACAGTAACATGCATCATTCATGCCATGATCTCCCATCTGGAAAGAACTGGAAAAACGACATTCCTCACCTATAGGCCATCCTTGGGGAGGGGAGGGGTGCTAATGTCACTGTTGCAGTGGTCAGGGTGCTTAAGTGGGCAGCTACTGTAACTAGCCTATTTATTTGTTTGTAAAAATGTCAATAATGAAATATAAATTTACTTTGTGTTCTGGATTGGTTTTTATATTTGGCAATTTTGGCAGTGCCAGCGATTGATATAATTTGCAGCATTTGCTCAGTGGATGAGAGTGGCCAGTGAGCTGCTGCATATTTATTTAGATTTTTACTTTTTCTTCCTCATTTTCCTTTTTTTGTAATAATGGCAATATTAACATTATAAAACTACCTTAACTTAATATATAAGACTGATCAAAAATAAATGACAAATACACCCCTAGACTTAACAACTGATACTAGGTGTAGGTGAGCCTCCTATGTGCCAGCCTCTGCCCTCTATAGATATGCAAATGTGGGGCATTGTCTCCATGTCCAATACCTGCCAGGTACACTGTATAAAAGGAGCACACAGTTGGGAGAACCAGACACTATAGCTTATCGACAGACAGACAACAGGCCTCCGCCAACTAATAAGAGACTCATCGAGGGCCAGAGAACGCTACAATTCTTCAAGATGCCAAGATCCGCCGCTGCTGGCTCCACGAAGACTCCACCAGCCGCCACCGAGTTGCCGATCATGGCTGCCCTCATGGCACAGGACACCCGCATCACCAGCAGCGGGATATCCTCACCATCACCAAGCCCTTACGACGGCGAGATGCCGCCACCACCACCAGAGCCAGCGGTAGCAGAGGACGAGGCTGAGCTGGCAGCAGCCATGCCGCCGCATCAGTGCCATTTGTCGGGCGCGCCAGCCCCAGCCAACGAACTGCTTGATAGCCTAAGCGGTGTTATTGAGGCCATTTTTTGTATATAGCCTAAGCCACTGTATATATATTTTTTTTTTCTTAAACTGTTTTATTATATTTTTTACCACGAATTATCGTTGCCGCCTGCCTCTCTTTTTTTGATAGCCTAAGTTGTCTTACTGAGGCCTTTTTTTGTATATAGCCTAAGCCACTGTATATATACTGTATCCATTTTCTTAAACTGTTTTTATTATTGCATGCTTTGAAAAAGAAACGCATGTTTCTCTTGCCAATAAGAAAATAAATAGCTTTGCACTGAAATTGAAACGTGTACCATTACTTTACATTTTACTTTTGAATTAATATATATTTCCGTCATGTCAGACTGTCACATCTCTCAACCCCCAGCACACGGCCCACTGCGCCCTCTAGTGGCAGACAGAGGCAGCACACTGCGCAATATTATGAAGTACTGTCAATTAAGGAGGGTGGCACTGGTTCCCATCTTAGTCTTTAAAAAAAACGTCACAAACTGGACTGAAACTTGTTACTGTATGTAGACACTGCACAGCAGGCTGTGGAAAACAAATAACTCTGGAATTCATTAAACCCATTATTAACTGTAAACAATTAAGCCTGTTCATTTGAACAGCACAGTGCTTCACATAAAAACATTAAGTCACAAAGCATTAACCACTTCCAACCTGGCGTCCCCGTTTTGGGCACATCAGAAATCTTTAAAAGAGAAATAATAATGTTTTGAAATTGTCCCAAAAATCTATACTTTCAGTTTTGAAGATAATTAATATAGCCATCTACAAGCATACAACATGTTGTGAGCTCGTAGATCAGCTTAATATCTTTGCTATGCTGCTCAAGACAAAACATTGCTCAACCCCAATAATATTAATAATACCATTGTCCGTCATACATTTTAAAACTATAAATTCACAATGAAATGGAATACAGAACACAATACAATGGACCGTTTCACATTTGACAACATTAAGTGCGTCCATATTGATTTCCTGTTGTGTTTATGGTGTGAACACCATAGCTGACAGCAGGATATTATTAACTTAGACCCAGAATGTTCCCTCGCAACGCAGTTCCACTGACTTTATCTACATATGAGTGATTCTCAAACTTTTTCACTTTTTAAAGGACCCTGTGAGTGTACAAATGGAAGCAAATAGACCTGTAAGGGTCCAGTTGGTTCCATTTGTACACTCACAGAGTTACTAGACCCCACTTTGAGAACCACTGGTCTGTATAACGTGCCTTTGAATAATATTCAAATGTCTGTTTCTTTATAATTTCAACCACTTAAGCACTTTCTGTATGACCAAAATAGCACAGGTTTAAAATCCCCACAATTACTAGCCAAGCCCAATGAAGATGTATTGAACGAAGAGTCAGGAATAACTTTAAGCAAGTTAAACATTGGGAGCTGATTCGTCCCAGAGTTTGGATATTATTGCCTTTTATCAATCTCTGTAACAGCAGTTTGTACAAATTACGTGTCTGATTGCAGGGAAATCTTAATAGTTTCTCAAATACCATCTTTAGGACTGACGGAACACACCGTTATTTGCAAGTGATCCGATTTGTGTATTCATTCCAGAATGATATTGCCAAAATGGTGAATTTATCAAAGATAGCAGAAATATTGTGATGCGATACATTGCGAGTTTGTAGCGAGTGACTTTTCAGCGTGTGATATCATCCGTCGCATGACTAAATATAAACCAGGCCCAAGTGTCCAGAAGACTGAGACAAATCTTTAGAAACCCAAATTTGAAACGCATTACATGCGATGTGAGAGTGCAGTCCAGCCAACACCAACTCTGGACTCCAGAATCGCTGCCCTCCACAGCCTACTGTCTATAGCAACAGCTCTGCAGCGTTGTTCACATTTCACAAACCACCTTTTTTTTGCTGTTCAGAGTCAGACTTGATAAAGCCAATATGAATGCAATCTGAAAAGGCCAAAAGAAATACCGATTTGGGCTGGCAGTGTAAACATACTTTATCCTAATACAGTACAGTAATCCTAGTACAGTAAATACATAACATACCACAGGTGTCCTGTAGTGTAGCTCATCGGAGCCATCCAAACAGTCAGGCACACCTTCATTTCATCCCCCCCCCCCCCCCCCAAAGGTCAAAGTATCGGGTCTGGTTCAGAGTACTTGAGGGTGGTATCGGCCCGAGTAACCGGTACAACTCCACACACACACACACACACACAGAGAAAGCGACGTGCACAGCACAGTCATGGCACACACACAACCCCAACCATCTATACAATTGCACATACATAACCACACACACACACACTTGCACATAACCACACATATAAATGTACTTCGTGTTCTGGATTGGTTTTATATTTGGCCATTTTGGCAGTGCCAGTGATCGATATAATTTGCAGCATTTGCTCAGTGGATGAGAGTGGCCAGTGAGCTGCTGCATATTTCTTTCGATTGTTTTTCTTTTTCTTCCTCATTTTCCTTTTTTTTGAGTTTGTAATAATGGCAATATTAACATTATAAAACTACCTTAACTCAATATATAAGACTGATCAAAAATAAATGTCTGACAAAAAACACACCCCTAGACTTAACAACTGATACTAGGTGTAGGTGAGCCTCCTATGTGCCAGCCTCTGCCCTCTATAGATATGCAAATGTGGGGCATTGTCTTCATGTCCAATACCTGCCAGGTACACTGTATAAAAGGAGCACACAGCATGGGAAGTTGGAACCAGTCAGACACTATAGCTTATCGACAGACAGACAGACAACATGCCTCTGCCAACTAAAAAGAGACTCTCACTCATCGAGGGCCAGAGAACGCTACAATTCTTCTTCAAGCTGTCTCCACGAAGAGTCTCCACGAAGACTCCACCAGCCGCCGCCGAGTGGCCGATCATGGCTGCCCTCATGGCACAGGACACCCGCATCACCGGCAGCGGGACATCCTCACCATCGCCAAGCCCTTACGACGGCGAGGCTGAGCTGGCAGCCGCCACGCCGCCGCGTCGGTGCCATTTGTCGGGCGCGCCAGCCCCAGCCCCAGCCAGCAGCGTGCCAGATGATTTAGGCAGAGACAAACCAGCCCAGGTCCAACCGATGCCGTTTCTCAAGCGGCAACATAAAGGAGGGGTCAACCGGTCGTTTTCTTTGTCCTACCACGACCAGAGAGAATGGCTGGAACGACAAAACCGAAGGATTTCCCAGGCATGCAAGGAACATTTGACATGCATGGCCATGTGGAAAGAACGGGACATACGCAATTCCTCTGGCACAGAGATTTCAACACGCTATTGTAGACATACCGGTAATTTAATTCCTTGTCTCAAACGAACTGCTTGATAGCCTAAGCTGATAATGAGGCCTTTTTTTGTATATAGCCTAAGCCACTGTATATATATATCCATTTTCTTAAACAGTTTTATTATATTCTTTACCACGAATTGTCGTTTCCGCCTGCCTCTCCTTTTTTGATAGCCTAAGCTGTCTTACTGAGGCCTTTTTTTGTATATAGCCTAAGCCAGTGATTCCCAACCTGTGTGCCGCGGCACTTTGACATGTCCAGGTGTGCCGTCTGATTTGACAGAAAGTAACACTAACCCTCCCCCGAAAGCAATATTATAGCTACTGGGCTGCAGGCTTCCTATTATCACGTCGTTGTACAGGAACAATAGACTCCAACGACCCTCGGCCATTGAAATGTTAATGCTAAAGAGATGCATCCAGAAGACGCTACATTTCGCTCCCTCCAGAAAGACACCACCAGAACCCGACAGCAGCACACACAGCGCCGCCGGATCACCTGCATCTGACGACAGCACAGCCAGCGGCCCCTCGCCGCCAGGGGGGGGGGGGGGGGGGGACAACAACAACAACGGCGACTACTACCAACGCAACGCCTACAAAGAAAGCCACTGCCAGACTTTACCGTGATGACTACATGAAGTTTGGCTTCACGTTTACTGGGGACGTTTACATCGTTTTGTGGATTCAAGTTTGCAAACAGCGCCATGGTTCCCGGTAAGCTGAACCGTCACCTTGATACCAACCATAATCAACTCGCTACAAACAAGACAAAAAAAGGACAAAAAACATTTTTGTGAGTTTGAAAGAAAAAAAAGGAGAAAGACACAGCGAAGCAGGCAAGTCTCTTGATACGCAGTACCACTAATACTTCTGAAAAAGGTTTGGAATTAAGCTACCAAATCGCAGATGTTGGCAAAGTTAGAAATGCCACATACATTGGCAGAAACAGTTATAGCCACTTCATTCAAACTCGCGGGGGGTGTGGGCTTGGTGGGACCAGATGCTGCAAAGGAATTAGCAAATGTGCCACTCTCAAATAACACAATTGGCCGACGCATTGAAGACATGTCTGCATGCAGACATCGAGAGTGTTGTCATACACAAAATTTGGTGGATGAATCAACAGATATAAGTGGATACGCACAGCTGTTGGCAAACGTGAGATTCATTGATTGTGACACAGATGGTGACTTCAGAGAGATTTACCCGTTTTGCAAACAACTGCCTGGAAATACAACTTGTTGGAAAAATCTTATTTTAAATAAATTGGTGAAACTGAGGCACCGTCTCTTGTCCTTTTCTTTCTCTTTTTATTTGTGTGTTTTTAAAAGTATATTGGGTTGAGTGATTTTTAGGCTATGAAAAGTGTGCCCTGGGACAAAAAAGGTTGGGAAACACTGGCCTAAGCCACTGGCCTAAGCCATATCAATTTTCTTACCGTTTTTATTATTGCATGCTTTGACAATGCAAACGTATGTTTCTCATGCCAATGAGAATAAATAGCTTTGCATTAAATTGAAATGTGTACCATTACTTTACATTTTAATTAATATATATTTTAATTTAACCTTCAGACTGTCACATCTCTCAACCCCCAGCACACGGTCCACTGTGCCCTCTAGTGGCAAACAGAGGCAGCACACTGCACAGTATAAAAGGGAGACGCAATTCACAATATGATTATGAAGTAAAAATTGTGACCCCGTCCAAATCTTGATTGACCGCCCTTCTTTAAAAAAACATCACAAACTGGACTGGAACACTGCTGCTTGTTACTGTATGTGCAGTTTGTGCACACTACACAGCAGGCTGTGGGAAACGAATAACTCTGGAATTCAGGACCAGTGATCCTAAATTACATTACATAAGATTGTGAAACTTCTACAAAGGCGTTCTTTAACATAGCAGAATGTAGTGAGCCAGGAGAGTAATCTCCGAGGCCAGCATTAAACCCATTATTAACTGTAAACAATTAAGCCTGTTCATTTGAACAGGACATTTCAAGGAAATTCAAAGTGCTTCACATAAAAACTTACGTCACAAAGGATTTACCACTTCCAACCTGGCGTCCCTGTTTTTTAGAAATTTTGAAAAGAGAAATAATAATGTTTTGAAATTGTCCCAAAAACCTATACTTTCTATACTTTCAGTTTCGAAGATAATTAATATAGCCATCTACAAGCATACAACATGGTGTGAGCTCGTAGATCAGCTTAAGTGGTTGAAATGAAAAAGAAACAAGACATTTGAATATTATTCAAAGACACGTTATACAGACCAGTGGTTCTCAAAGTGGGGTCTAGTAACTCTGCGAGTGTGCAAATGGAACCAACTGGACCCTTACAGGTCTATTTGCTTCCATTTGTACACACACAGGGTCCTTTAAAAAGTGTAAAAGTTTGAGAATCACTGATATATAGATCAAGTCAGTGGAACTGCGTTGCGAGGGAACATTCTGGGTCTAAGTTATCCTGTCAGCTAACAGGAAATCAATATGGACGCACTTAATGTTGTCAAATGTGAAACGGTCCATTGTATTCTGTGTTCCATTTCATTGTGAATTTATAGTTTTAAAATGTATGACGGACATTGGTATTATTAATATTATTGGGGTTGAGCAATGTGTTGTCTTGAGCAGCATAACAAAGATATTAAGCACTTTCTGAATGACCAAAATAGCACAGGTTTAAAATCCCCACTATCACTAGTCTAATGAAGATGTATTGAACGAAGAGTCAGGAATAAGCAAGTTAAACATTGGGAGCTGATTCGTCCCAGAGTTCGGATATTATTGCCTTTTATCAATCTCTGTAACAGCAGTTTGTACAAATTACGTGTCTGATTGCAGAGAAATCTTAATAGTTTCTCAAATACAATCTTTAGGACTGACGGAACACACCGTTATTTGCAAGTGATCCGATTTGTGTATTCATTTCAGATATTGCCAAAATGGTGAATTTATCAAAGATAGATAGTGATGCGATACATTGTGAGTTTGTAGCGACTCTAGCGAGTGACCTTTCAGCACGTCATGGCACGTGTCCAGAAGACTGAGACAAATCTTTAGAAATCCAATTTGAAACGCATTACATGCGATGCGAGAGTGCAGTCCAGCCAACACCAACTCTGGACTCCAGAATCGCTGCCCTCCACAGCCTACTGTCTATAGCAACAGCTCTGCAGCCTTGATCACATTTCAAACCACCTTTTTTTGCTGTACTTCAGAGTCAGACTTGATAAAGCCAATATGAATCCAATCTGAACAGGCCAAAAGAAATACCAATTTGGGCTGGCAGTGTAAACATACTTCATCCTAATACAGTACAGTAATCCTAGTACAGTAAATACAAAACATACCACAGGTGTCCTGTAGTGTAGTTACGTACATTAATTAATTGCATTTTTATAGCGCTTTTCCAAGTGCTCAAAGCGCTTTACAATGGTTCATTCATTCAAGACCTCTCCACTGAAACAACATTTAATCAGGGGCCAATATTCTGCTGGAAAAAGATCTGATCTGCAGCTTGTAGATCAGATTTTTTCGGCAAAGAGAGGCAACATATTACCCAGCCATTCAAGCCTCATGGGATACAATGTTATCAGTTAATGAGTTATGAAATCAATACTGCAGTGTGGATTACACAACTGCGGTATGGCGGTATTTGGATTATTGCACCCAGCCCTAGGTCTCAGAGGCACTTGCCTGTCGGGCAGCCAAGTAGAGCTCATGTTCTACTTGCCCAAAAGTAATGCCCATGTCACCCAAAAACTAAATCCAATTGATAACTGCCAAGTGGCGACAGTTACTTTGAAAAACCAGTTGTAAAAAGGTAGCATAGTTCTTCATAATAGCCTATACTATTCAATGAAGACGGAATGTACTTGCCCATCAGGGAACCTGAAAGCAAACTTCTTTTTTTACTAGCCACGGGAAGTCAGGCAACCGTTAGTGTCACCTGTAAATTATTCATAGATCCTGTATCATTAATTGATCACTTTTTTCCCCATTGAGGTTGACGATATCTACAGAGGACTCCTAGATAATAGATTTTACAGATAACTATTATCAGGTGATGACGTTGTACTTTTACACTGTGATGATGATAATGATGATTCTGTCCTCAACAGTGCTTATGGGCCTGGGCCGTGGCTCAGCGGTCCAGCCTACTGTCTGTCCCTCCATACAAAATATTAAATAAAGGCTTTGCCAGACACCTACGTGGATTCACTCACGCCTCCTCTTCCAGGGAGGAAGCGAGAGTGAATCCATGTTATTGTATGGCCAAAGCCAGGCTATATCATACTGATCAGAGTCAGCACCTGCTTAACGTGAATGTTGTTTTTAAACACATAGTCATTGCAACAAGATATCTTTTGAATTGATAGCAAAAGTGGAACCCTCGAACATGCTGTTCACGTGTATTATAGACGAATGTCCTTTTTAAGCTGCAAGACTGGCAGAAATCCCAGAACTCAGACATCCAGACATTACAGAAATCAGGTTTGAAGTCTACTGGTGTCTGGCACCCAGCCAATTCGATAAGACTGATTGATTCGATTGATTGTTGACACTTGACAGTATTGTACTCACAACAGTGGAGCTCATCAGAAGCATCCTGGCAGTTGGGTTCTCCGTCACATACCCTGAGCCTGGGGACAAACTGCCCACTGTCACATCTGAACTGGGACCGTTGGTCTGCTGGCAGAGAGTGCCCTAAAACATCTAGTTTAAATGAACACACACAACTATATTAGCCCCAAATCAAGACAGACAGACAGACAGAGTGCTAAAAGAGTGACTTTGAGAGCTGTTTCAGCATACAAAGTCAATGAAGAGCACATTTTGAATTATCAATTTCTAATCACTGGAGCAATTATTTTTGATTTCTTGTCCACATTTGGAGTTACATCATGGCAAGGTACCTACTACCTACACAACACAAACCTCTAACAAAGTGATCTTGCACTGTAAGTATAGCTATACTCCTAGCCCAAACATTTAGACCTCTACGAGTCTAAATATTTGGGCTAGCTATACTCCCATGCATATAGCATGCATTACTTTGGCCTTGAATCAACACTATCAGATGTATTTTATAGAGTCTGACTTTTACTTTCGTCTTTCATAAATCATATGCAAATGCCAAATCGATCAAATACTATATTCCTGTTCCGATTTAGGATAATGTAATATGTTTTTTTTGTTTTTGTTTTTTTAAACAAATATCACTTACTTAATACCTATAGTACCTACAGCACATTTAAACGGACAGGGTCATTCATTTAATTTGATTGCGAAACATGCTATTGGTAAACAAATAGACTTTCCCTTATCCGTGTTTATTCATGCAAGACCATTCATATTTCCGTGCACGTTTTAGTCAGAGAACGCTCTTGACAAATTTAAGCTAGTCTGTGGCACCGTGAAGTTGAGTCGAGCGGTATTAAATAATCCAATGTATTATTTCATATAAACACGTTAGAACTTTACAGTTTGACATGACAAAATGGAACAGCAGTTTGCACGCAATCTCGCAAAGCATTGGACACTGGCGTGCATCCTCAACACCTAACCTATAACAAAAAAAACACCAAACGTGCAAACATGAATACATAGAAATGCATAATATAAACACAAGCCTTACCACAAACATTTAGAAATGTTATTAATGAAAGAATGTGGAGATAAAGTGCACCAAGGTGTCCCATGCTCGGTTTTCAGCCGGCGGCCGGCGCGTAATTATGACGTAAGAAGCGTTCGCTCAATGCTCAAAGCGTTTTATTTATTTACTGAAGTTGTCAGTTGTGTTAAATGACGCAATGACAATTAAGTGGCACGTGTGTGCTTCTGTATGACTTTCACAGTAATGTGTAATGTTATGCCGGGTTGAAGGGTTCAAAGCAGCATCAGTCTGTTTGACAGCTTTGAACCCAAACAGTGTTTGTACAGTGGGTGAGAGGGCGGTAACATGATATATGACCACTGCAGTGACTGCACTGTCCTTCACCTCCCGTAGTGAGTGGTGCTGACACATGACACGTGTGTTTTCTTTTAAAGGGCTGACCATCAAAACAAATACTTTGGAGAGCTAGTGTCCCTTCAAAATGTTCTACTACATGCATTTTTGACTAAGGACATTTACCCTACATAGGCCTACATTCTCAACTTCACCTTCAATTTTTAAAGACCCAATTTCACATGCTTTTTTAGCCCACAGACGGACCCTGTTAAGATTTGACTTTTGGAGTCTTGGGACCCCATTCCAAAACATCTTTAGACACAATTGGGTCTGATAGTCCAGTGGTGGTCCGTTCTGGTCCATTATCTAGATGTCCTTGTACAATTAGGGAGGCTACCAACGGTCCCTCAATATGTCAGGATTCAGTTCACCTAATCTGTTTGACCAGTGCATATAGATTCTTATTAATTCTTTAATGCTTTGTATGTGTATGCTTAGTTGCTTACGTAGACAAGAGCGACATGTACTGTAGGCCTACTGGTCAAACAAAGGTCAATCCTAAATATATATTGATACACCTTATGTGACCTCTACCCTGGTCCCTGAGCCTGGGGACAAACTGCCCACTGTCACATCTGAACTGGGACTGTTGGTCTGCTGGCAGAGAGTTTAAATGAACACACACACACACACACGACACACAAATATATTAGCCCCAAATCAACAAGACAGACAGACAGACATACCGTACAGACTGTCTGGGTCTGATATAGGCAGCCCAGTGGTCCATTCTCTAGATTTCCTTGTAGGCCTACAATTAGGGCGGCTACAAACGGTCCCTCAATATGTCAGGATTCAGTTAACCTAATCTGTTTGACCAGTGCATATTGATTCTTATTAATTATGTAATGCTTTGTATGTGTATGCTCATAAGCATACACATAGGCCTACAAAGCATTAAAGCAACTATAGTTGCTTACATAGACAAGAGTGACATGTACTGGTCAAACAAAAGGTCAATCCTAAATATATATAGGCTATTGATACACCTTGTGTGACCAGGATTCATAACAGATAATTTAGAACAGAATAGAAAGTAACACAATATGAATAAGTAATAAAATATACATAACAAAACAACATGTTATCAATTTTGGGCAACCAGTGTCCTGACCTCCTGATCACGTATATATTATGTGTTTAATCAACTATAGAAGTTGAGGTTTTTAAAGTGGAGTCCGGGAACCCCCTAGTGGCCGTGGACTCCGGAGTGAGTTCCAGAGGGTCCTCTGCAGCTAAATGACGATGATACTGAGGAACTCTGTGAGTTTTGGGGGTTCTGTTCTGTTCGCTGGTTTTAGAGGAATGCTCTAAACTGAATAATCACTCACCAGTGCACCACCAATAATGGATTGCACTGCAGTACTCCTAGAACCACAATGGAGTCTGTTAAATTAATAAATTCCCATCGTTTAGTTTGGGATCCCATGGAACCCCCCTCAGAAAAAAACCATGGGGGTCCCAACCTAGACCACATGATAAGAATTAAGAACTGTACTGAAGCTCATGACTATTTCAATTCATAGCACAGAAACAGAGAGAGCTACTTTCAAAATGAACAGCGCAACAAGATCTACCCACCAAAAAATGATTATACCATTGCTGAAAATAGTTTAAATATATATGTACCTGAGGGGGCTTTCGAATAGCGGCGCTGGCATTACATTTTTGTATTTAATTTGTAATGCTACAGACGTTTCTGTGCACAGCAACTCTTGAAAACAAAATATTGCATTGTGGGTTCGAGCTGACAGGCCCTTTTGATGTCAATCAAGTCACCTGGCTTAATTCAAGTGGCAGATGCCACAAATAGTTATTTATTTGTATATATTTAAAACAAATAAATATTCTTTAGGGGCATATCATGTAATCTACCTGCACAGCCTTTGTGATCTACCTTCTGTGCACCCCTGGGTTAAGCCTATAATTAACTTTGTCTACAGTACCTGCTGAAAACCTGAAAGTAAAACTATTGATACACAGTTCCTAACTGCACCATATCAACTAATAATCATATCATACTGGTATTTTTATTACATCATCATCAACTTGTTTATTATTTAAACATCATACGATGCCGTCGTACACTCAAGCTCACAGCTTTTGAGCTGGCAGAACTGCAATTCTTTGCCATTTTCAGCAGATTTGCGCCTGTAATAATACAATAGACACAGGATTGAAAATGGTTAGGGTTAGGACAAACAGAATTGTCACTGTTAAACTTACAGATGAATACCAAAAAAAAAGTTTACACATAACATACTTTATTAAACATTTTATGATACAAGATTACACCACTATGCTCACTATAATAGGTCTGTCTTTGATGGCATTGCTGTTCAGAGGTACGGCTGGTCCGTGGAAAGTGTTGGTTCCACATACACAGGACCGGGAGTCAGTGCTTTCTTTGCTGGGACTCCAGGAGCGTCACTGAGAGAGAGAGAGAGAGAGAATAATGTGAAATATATACTCCAATTGTATAGTGAAAAACACATTTCAAAGCCTGAGTTATTCTTTGTTGTGCATCGTAACTCGCACCGACATGCAACTAAGTATAAAAGAAAAACAGGTGCTCTTCCTCTGGATGTTTAGGGCAGTGGGTAAAGTACCGTTAATTAAGCCTTGCCGAGCCATGAGGCCCATAGGGCAGGAGCCCATCTCCCGTTTCTGTAGCGTGAGACAGCTTGATGACATGTACAAGTACACCCCCTGGACATGACGCTAGTATGCCCCCAATCCAACCCAACCCTTGATGCTGAGAACCAAGCAGGGAGTCACAGGGTCCCATTTTTCATAGTCTTTGGTATGATGCGGCCAGGGATCGAACCCCGACCTTCCAGTCTCAGGGCGGACACTCTAACCACAAGGGGGAAAATTACAAACCTTTGTATTTGGTTTGTGTAACAAACTCTCTCCAACAATGATTGCTATAGGAATATAGAGCTATTTCACACTCTATTTAACACAAACTATCTTGATGAAACTAAATAAATTACAGAAAATATTAACACAATGACAAAAAAAAGCATACATTAAATGCTTTTTTATATGCTATACTATATATTAACAACACAGAGTCACCAGAGCTAGGGTTTTCAATGACTGAGTCTAAAGTGGTAAGGGTCCCTGGAACAAAATATTTTGAGATGGGGCAAACATCCTTCATTGTCATGAAAACGTTTGAGAACCACTGATAGATATAGCAACATACGTTATTTCAGAAAACTTTTTTCTTTTTAGAATCAGCCTAATTAATTGGAGATAAAGTGATTCATTCCAGAACAGTACCTTGCAGCAGGGAGGGCTTTCTGTGCAGACATGACCACCATGGCCGGAGCAGACTCCCTGCGTCCGTCTCTGGTGTAGTAGTAGTTGTCTGCAAACTTGTGGCTCGGTCCCACAGCCAGTTTGGGTGGTGGCTGGGTCCTTAAATAACAGGGCAACACATCATTTGAACCACTAGAACCCCTTGCGCCCCCTATCCTGGGGCCGAACATTCGTCCACTAACGACAAGCTTACAACTGGCACCATGACTCGTAATCATGAGCTTGTAGTTTTACAAAGAGATTTGGTGTAGAGTTACAAAAGCTTTAAAGCTTCAGCCTATGCCTTTTCGATCAATCTAATAAGAAATAGTGGATGTAATATGTAATGTAATGATTTATGTTACACTGTTGACTTGATTGAAATACACTAAACTAAACCAAAAAAAAGGAGTGCAACGCCTGGGGGATCCCGGTCAACTATAAGGTTTAAGAAGTTGATTTAAACACTGGAAATTCATAATATATTTCAAATAGAAAATACCTATGTCATTACATTTGAATTAAACAAGCAGTTTGGGTGCTAGTTGTGTTGTGACTTCATGGATCTGTACTGTAGATGCATGTTTAATACATTCTATGTAGACGAATTTAGCAAATTCCTGATCCGGTCTACTCTAAAGCGAATATCTTCAGGGAGGCGGAATATAGACCATGTTCTTTAAAAATTCTCTTCATTCTCTTCTCTTAACATCATTATTGTAGGGCCTATACCCATAAACCTGTGATGCGGTGTGGGTTAGATCATCTCTAAAATACAATTAAATAATAACTATAAATGCGAGTGTACAGTTTTATTTATTAACGAACTTATAGTTGTGGCGACACAGGGTTACATTATATGTACTGCATGTATGAAATACAAATGTTGGTATTTGTCATAGTCCCACTCTGGTCCCCACACTGGAATTAAACTGTAAAATCACACAAGATGCAAACAACTTGAATGACAGAGTGCAATATATCAAACAACTGCACAAACGAGGGGTTCTTGAAATTAAAAGGGCTGACTTGAGAATAGCTGATCTACTGTAGGTACGTGTATATATTCTTACCTCTTAACTATCTCTCCATATCTGAGCTGAAGTTTCGCTTGGAGGTCATGCTGAAAGGAAACACGAAAGGATGGATTCGATAAGTTAAGTTGTTCTCAAAGTGGGCACTGGGGATCCCACAGGGGTCCTTGAGGGGGTCCCCAGCCAAATGACTTATAATTATGAATTATAAAGGGACCCTTACAGGTATACTGTACTATAGCCCCATATGTGCCCTCTCCCTACGCTCATCTCGGAGCTACAGAATGAGCGGTTCATTCTCACCGGAGATGTAGAATAAAATAAAATCAACATAGGCTAAGAGTAAATAAGCTGTCTTGAGTTGAGCTGTAACTTAATGGTATCTTGACTATCTTCTTCTATGCTTTTAATACAAGACTGATCCAAGGCTACTTTAGCTTATGCAGCCAACAGACAGTATTTTCAAGGGTTAAATCGTTTGAAATCCCCCTTGTACAAGCTACAAACAATTACATTCCAAACTTCTCTAGTCTTGAGGTGTGAAGTGTGTCTATGATTTGTAAATATAATAACATAATCTTACCCCGGACAATAAATTTCGGAGCCTCTGAATGATTTTAGTAGCAGTCGCCATGTTTGCTGTTGTGAAGGACACCGCTCTGCTTCCGTAGTGTTAAAACGACTTTCTCACCACATTACTGAACTCTGGTGGACAGGAGTATAATAGCTACAGAGGTGTAATAGCCTAGTTACACAGACACGGGTAAGTTCTAGCCCTTAATTCACATTTCACAACAGAAAACACAACAGCTTGAAATGACTTTGATGCTATTATATGCGTACCAGATAATTCTCTAGTCAGTCAGGAGGCTGCTGGGGGGTCACTTTAGGTGAATAATCTTTATAATATAGCATCAAAATCAGTTTAAGTAGTTGTTTAACACTATAGATTTTTTTTAAAACATCCTTTCCAAGTTGTTTATTGAGTTGTTTTAACCCAGAACCGGTGACAAACAATGCCGATTTGTGCTGACGTCGGGAATTTCCAGTCCATTTATGGGCACATCACATGACAGTTTTGCACTGATGTCAGGCATGTTTATTCCATAAGCATATCTGCACACACACCCACCACAGACAGACAATATACTAATGTTGTCGCTGAAAACTGAGGACTTCTTGTCCTCGTTTCTTAGTACAGTATGTCAGCTCCTGCAGGACCCCCACATTCACAGCAGCATTTCAAAGGATCCCTACTGTGATGTCACGTTTTGACAGACATCGCTCCTCCAGTAATGGCTACACCAAGCCTCATCACCACTTACAGATCATTTGTCCAACAGCAGCTCATCCCTGCAGGGTTCGTCGTGTTACAGATGCGAAGGCTTGCCCGCTCTAAGGCGGTGCTCGTCATGACCGCCGCATTGTGGGTGATGCTGGACGTCTCGTTCGTCCTGCTCCACCTCAACAAGGTCGGCCCTGGCGAGGGAGGCACGCCGGTGATCATTCCCAGGAGGGACGAGGAGAAGATGAAGGAGATGTTCAACATCAACGAGTTCAACCTCATGGCCTCGGACATGATCGCTCTCAACCGGAGCCTGCCCGACGTCCGACCGGAAGGGTGCAAGGACGCGGTCTATCCGACGAACGACGACCTTCCGCGCACCAGCGTGGTGATCGTGTTCCACAACGAGGCGTGGAGCACGCTGCTGCGCACCGTCCGCTCGGTCGTCGACCGCTCGCCGCGCGCACTGCTGGAGGAGATCGTCCTCGTGGACGACGCCAGCCAGAGGGACTTCCTGAGGCGTCCGCTGGAGGAGTACGTGAGCGCGCTGGAGGTCCCGGTGAGAGTGGTGCGGATGGAGCGGAGGTCCGGTCTCGTGCGCGCGCGCCTCAAAGGAGCGTCCGTCGCCACGGGACAGGTGCTCACCTTCCTGGACGCTCACTGCGAATGCACGACGGGGTGGCTGGAGCCGCTGCTGGCCCGCGTCGGGGCGGACAGGAGGACCGTGGTGAGCCCCGTCATCGACGTGATCAGCGACGAGACGTTTGAGTACACTCCCGCCTTGGACGTGCACCTCGGGGGTTTCGGCTGGAACCTTCACTTCAAGTGGGACCCCGTGCCCAAGGAAGAGATGGAGCGCCGCAGAGGAGACCTCACGCGTCCCTTTCGGACTCCCACCATGGCGGGCGGCCTGTTCTCCATAGACAGAGATTACTTCCAGGAGATCGGCACGTACGACGAAGGCATGGACATATGGGGAGGGGAGAACTTGGAGATGTCCTTTCGCGTCTGGCAGTGCGGCGGCGCGCTGGAGATCGCGGCGTGCTCTCACGTCGGCCACGTGTTCAGGAAGGCCGCGCCCTACTCGTTCCCCGGAGGGAGGTCACAGGTCATCCACAGGAACAGCCGGCGCATGGCGGAGGTCTGGATGGACGAGTTCAAAGGGTTCTTCTTCACCGTCTCTCCGGAGATGGCCACGGTGGACTACGGCGACGTCACGTCTCGCCTGGCGCTGAGACGGAGGCTCCGGTGTAAACCGTTCAGCTGGTATATGGAGACGGTCTACCCGGACTCCGGGATCCCCGGACGCTACTACTCGCTCGGGGAGGTCATCAACGTCGACGCCGACCATTGTCTGGACACCATGGGCCGCAAGGCCGACGAGAAGGTGGGCATCGTCGATTGCCACGGCCAGAGTGGCGACCAGATCTTCTCCTACACGGCCGACAAGGAGATAAGGACGGACGGCCTGTGTCTGGACGTGGCCAAGCGAGGCGGGCCCGTCATGATGATCACGTGTCACCGCCAGAAAGGCAACCAGCTGTGGGACTACGATCCTGGGAAGCTGTCCCTGACCCACGTCGCCACTAACCAGTGTCTGGACAAGGCGAGGGGCGAGGACAGGGAGGCGCCCAGTATGAGAGACTGTAGGCACTCAGACTCGCAACAGTGGCTGCTCCGCAATGCTACACTGCCAGAGATCTCCCTCTTCTGATAAGCTCGCGCACACACACACACACACCCCACACACTATGAGAACCACAGATCTAGACACAAAATAGTCTAAAAAATGATGACTGTGATATTTCAGATTTTTATTTAAGGGATATAGGCCTATTCGCAGCAACTTCCTCCCACTGAGGGTATAGGACCGACCTTAAAGTATAATGTTAGGTTACGTCAATGGTGGAAGGTATCTATAGAAACTTCATTCATGCCCTCATAACATCCCGTTTAGATTACTGTAATACTCCTCTTCACTGGGATCAGTCAGTCTGCCCTATTCCGTCTCCAATCGGTCCAACATGCAGCAGCCAGCCAGGCAACCAAGAGGTACCAAGACGAGAGACAACACCCCCCCCCCCCCCGCCCAGTCCTGGCCTCCCTCCACTGGCTGCCAGACAGTGCGGTTCAGAATCAATTTCAATACCCTTTCATTTGTGTATAAGCCCCCGGCCCCTCCGAACAGACCTCGTAATAAATGACCAAATGGCAGTACTGTATATCCACCACTGGGGCTACATTGATCCAAGCCGAAACACACTCGATTGATTGATTGATCATTACAATAAACATTAAACATGCAGTGAAAATGCACACACAGCCCACTTGTGGTCAGATGGGCCCACACTTTGGGCCCTGATCCAGGACAAACAGTGGTGAAAAGTAACTAAGTACTACTTGTTCTCGAGTAGGCCTACTGTACTTATTGAGGTACTTTTAATTTACTGGAGAATTCAATACTTTTACTACTACTCCTGTACATCTCAAAGGCAAATATATTTACATCACTACAATTATTTGAAAACTTTAGTTAGTAGTTACGTTGTGAATTTTGATTATTATTATAAAACATACATTTAACCACTTCAGACCTATAGAGCTTTGATCTGCCATTTTCTAAAGATTTGAATACATTTGAAAACTTGTGAAATGGGACATTTTGCATAAGGAGTACCTTTACCTTTGGTACTCTAAGTATAATTGATGCCAACACCTTTTACTTTGAACTCTGGACTTTTCACTTGTTGTATAACAGCGCATTTCTACATTGTGGCATTGATACTTTTACTTTACTACAAAATGAGAGTACTTTTCCCCACCATTGTCAAAACATAGGAACATGACATAGCAGTATACAGTACAGACACTATGCTAGGCCAGACAGCTCTTATGTAAATACAAGTTTATTTCAGATATGAAAATAGATACATGAATATACAATGCATAGACCATTAGTGCAGATTTGAACTGTTACGCTGTGGACACTGACAGGGTGGTTAGTTGTGGGAAAGATATGGACCGAAGAGAATTAACCCTTGGAGAGATCTTCCCACGAGACCAATACGACTCTTCTAAGAACCCGTCCGACCGCGTGTCCATTTGCACACAGTTTGGCACGGAACCGGTTGAACCAGAGCCCCGACTGATATATAGATTTAGAGCGTAATTTTCTATTCGAGGGCTTAAGTGGTTACCGTAAACAAACGTTTAGATTACGTGTACGTATTTTATATTTACTTGCACTTTCTCCGCCCCACAAAACATTGGTCAAAACAATCGCCAATCTGTGGTCTATATCCACACTTTTCCTGGGCTGTGTGTGCTCCAGTTCCTGTCGATTTGATCCAATGAAAGCCAATGAAACTGGTCAGATGACCAATGATATCCAATGAAATCAACAGGAACTGGAGCACACACAGCCCAGGAAAAGTGTGGATAGGACTCTAGGAATAGATATTGCATTAGACCCACAGATCTGGCATCTAACGAACGCAGGCATTCGTTGTGTGTTTTAGGACCTGCGCGGTGGAGAATTTTTAATTCCTCACTAGTAGGGATCTTGGTCAAGGCATAATCCTATTGAGACTTTGCTCAGAAATGGTGATATTAAGCCTGATCACTTTCGGATCATTGTACATTTATTTGACCTCATTCCGCTCCATCTATGCGCTACGGCTACGAGCACATGAACACTTTTCAGTTGTTTGCCTGACGTTTTGCTGTGGCTTGGTTTGAGACCAATCTCAATCTCATGCGCAAGCACGCACACCGCACACGCACACACACACACACACACACACACACACACACACACACACACACACACACACACACACACACACACACACACACACACACACACACACACACACACACACACACACACACACACACACACACACACACACACACCTTTCAGATACCTACTGTACATGCCATTACTTTTCTATGTACTGTACAACTGTCAACTTGTCTAGCCACAATGTCATTAGTCATTTGCTATGGTCTCATGACTAATGAGACAACAGTGCCGTCCACCAGATTTTTTTATTAAGGGACTTCCTATGGGTGCAACAGTTTATAAAACTAATCAATAGAAGTGATCATTTTAAAATAAATGATTTTGATTTGTTTATACACCAAAAACATTGAAAATAATAATGACTTTCTTGATTATTCCATTGATTGAGAAAGTAATCGATAGGTTGCAGCCCTGCTTCCTATACTGGTGTTGTTTCCAGGTCCATTGCTAACGGAAATAAAAAATAATAAAAAATAATAAGCGTTGACGCAAGACGTTGGCCTCAGTACTGTCGTAGGAATGAGCCTTTTGAAACACATTACACGAGTGCAAACAAATGCAACAAGGTCTCATTTTTCAAATACTAGAAAAACAAAAACAGGTCCGTCAGATCAGACCTTATTAAGAGAAATGTTAGGGACGCGACATTAGTCAAGTATACATAAATGTTCAAAGGCATCCATGGAAAAATAATGCTCTTATATTGACAATACAAATACAGTAAATGTAGGCCATATAGGCCCATGATATAAATACATTGTATATTTAAGAAGACGACATAAATTCCAGTGGAGCTCGTTAGCGCTCGGTTCCAGTTATGTTTGTTTGTTCATCTCCATTTGTATGGTCACTCTGCGGGCCACGTCTTGTGTGGGCTGGTCGGACTCCTTGGGTGGGCCTTTGGGCTTCCCTAAAATGCAAAAAAAAGGGCAAAGGATATTTCATGTTTTAAACCCATTTTCGACCTGAGAAAAGATTCTACAAATGTCTTCTAAATCGTCAATCATGAGTTTTCTGAAAAACTCATGTTTCTACAGTATGTCGTTCTCAAACATTTTCATGTCATGGACCCCCAGAAATATGTAATATGTAAGTGGCCGCCGACCACCCATCTGAAAATATGTTGTTCCAGGAACCCCTCAGAACTTAAGCAAAGATTTGAGTTAAAAACGTTGGCTCCGAAAGAATATATATTCAAAGATTTGTGCCACATTTTCACGATTTTCCAAAAATAGCAGACCTACGATTCCAACAAATGTTATGCTGTTGTTCCTCAGAATGACAACATAACAACATTCCAGCGAGTGGTGGTGGTGGAATGTTGCGTTATTGTTCAGTCATCAGCCAGTTCCTTACGATCTCAGCTATTAAATATGACTGCGAGGACTCGCAGTAGCGCAGTTCCCAATTTGTCTTGCCTTTAAGCCTATAGTTCAGACCAAAGATTTATGATGAGAAGAGTTGAAACTTGAAAACGGAATTCCCCACAACATTCTAAAACTGGACAGTATACACACCAAAGCAATGATTAGAGAGACTGTTTACGGTTTCCATAGCAATGGTTTTGTCACAGTCCCTCCGGGATATGGGATCCATGGGGGCAATTAACATCTACAATTTTCCGATCAGTGATGGGTTTATGGTAGCAGTAATGCGCTGCCACTTGTTTGACCAGTTATTCAATCTCTTGCAACTCAATCAGCCGACTAGCCTGCATGGTTATAACCACTCCCTCTGGAAAACATTTCATCTCATTCTGCCATTAAACGTTTTCAAGAGGGAGTGGTTAATCAGGCTATATCAGCCGAATCTGCAAAGAGGCAATTCAGTCCACTGTGATTTGTCTTTGCAACGTTCTAAAAAAACAGCCAAAACACAGCCAGTGAAGAAGGTTTCCCGTTAAGGGTATTAAAATGCACAGATGACTCAAACACAACTTCGTATATACGGTCTTTCCTTTACCCCTGCCTGTAACCAAAACAGAGATTTAACATGAAATCAAAAATCACAACACCAGAGGGAGCTCCATCAATCACATTTACCCAATAGACCCCATTGGAAACAAGCCATATAGGCCTTCTTTGGGTTTTAAATCCTCTTAGCAGACCTTGTATTTAACTGTATTTCAATCAATCAATCAATCAATCAATCAATCAATGCTACACAAGCTACATCCATATCTCACAGAATACAGTCCAAAGATGATACACCACTGATCTGGAGAGCTGTTAACTGTATGCGTACCCTAAAAAAAACAACCAAATTCATGTGAAATCTGAACAAATGAATAGAAATGATTATAATAAACGTTTCAGCAGTAAAATGGCCTTATCCCATTTTGGGCGGGAACCCCTTTTGGTGTTTTAAACATTATGTTATAATTTAGCTATTGAAAAATAGCAGATCTACACAAGCTCGTAGCGCGCCACCGAGTGGCGCGCTACGAGCTTGTATAGGTCTGCTATTTTTGAAAAACTGAAAATATTTATTTCAGAAAACTGGAGGATTTAGAAGATTCTTTTTTAAATTTAGAGGTCAGGCCTAAATGGCCTTAAAAATAGGCCACCCACATGATACAGTAGTATGTAATATGTAGGTGTGTCACAACCACCACGTCTCGAGTCTGGTGTGCATTCCACCCACACTCTGGATACTGGAGCACAGCCCTGGAACTGACAGTACCCACTTCAAATAGAACCCTGATACAGATACTGTATGTTGTTAAAGCTGACCTGTACTGGATTCAAGGCTCCAGCTGTCTGTCTGTCTGTCTGTCTGTCTGTCTGTCTGTCTGTCTGTCTGTCTGTCTGAGAAGGAGGGGAGGCTGTCAATCTCCCCTTTAACCCAATTCAAAAATGTAATTCAAATATATTCCCTTTCTTTCTTTTTTATCCCACGATTTTGTAACCCATTTTCCCCCCCTGTGTCAATTATCTAATGTGATCCCGGGCTCTACACACCCCCCGCCAACCTAGTCCCCATATATGGGGGACAAGGGGAGAGCAACGGACTTGAACTCATGCTTCCTTCATGCCCAAGTGTGTCCAAGTTGCTCCTTTACACCTGACAGGGGGGAGTTTCCCTGGTTGGACGTAGCATGTGGAAGGAACAACCAGTTCCAATCCCCTCCATCAGGCGCCCCGGCTGGCCAGGGGGAGGCAGTTTAGAGACCAGGATTACTGCATGTTTTTTGTGAGGGTACCTACCCTAGGGGACACGAGGAGAACATGCAAAACTCCACACAGAAAGGCCCTTTCACCAACCCCGCCTCGGGTATGGGCACTAATGGACGCGGAGGAGGAAACACGCCGCCAGCACCCACAGCGTCCCGAGCGGGAATCGAACCCAGGAGTGAGGCGACAGCACTACCAACTGTGCCACCGTGCCCCTCGATATTCACTTTTTTAATGTCCACATGTAGCATATTACCATGTATTTTTATAGGCATATACAGTACCATCGCCTAGGCAAACTTGCTTGGAGCTTATGTGCTTCCTGTCCACTAGAGAGCAGTCCAACCACTAAAACCATTGTGCCGTTGCAACATTACCAAATGAAAAGAAACAGGTGATGCTTTCACCAAATATGAAAAACAGCTATCACCGTTCTATCCACATTTTCTGTGTCTAGTCCAGAGAATTTTGAATGTACTATTATAATCCCAGCTGTCACAATGCAAATGGAAATTTGAGCAGATCAAACGTTATACATAAATTCTGTTCCATATTGAAATCATATTCAACTTCCGAAATTCATTCCAACAGACCCAGGAGGAGACCCAGTAGAGGAGAGGAGAGGAGAGGAGAGGAGAGGAGAGGAGAGGAGAGGAGAGACGTGCAGGGGCTGAGCCTGAAAGTGGGCACTTTTGGACAAAAATAGCAAAAGTAGCAGATCTATAAGCTCTCAATGTGTCATGCTGCAACGCGTTGAGAGCTTGTAGATCAGATCAGATCTTGTAGATTTCGGGGTGCAACCGAAATGCTGCGTTCAAGTTCATGGAGACTTTGGAAAAAAGCAATTCTCCTGAATGCTGCCTTCCGGTATATGGCATGGAAAAGAGTGGCATATCATTTGAATTTCTTTCATTATAGTAAATGCTGCATTCGTGGTCTGGAAAGGGCAGTTGTTTTACAGACGGGTAAAAGGGCAGACAGGGGCTTTGATGCCCCCTTTGATGTCTATGTGTGCACGTGCCCAGAGGAGAGGAGAGGGAGAGGGAGAGGGAGAGGGAGAGGAGAGGAGAGGAGAGGAGAGGAGAGGAGAGGAGAGGAGAGGAGAGGACTCACCACAGCTGCCTGGGTCTTGGCGTAGTTCATGTGAGCGTAGAGCAGCACAGCTGTATCATTGTGGGACGCCTCCAGAGCGATGGACAGCGCGTTACTGCCGTCCTGCAATATGAGAGAGAGAGAGAGAGAGAGAGAGAGAGAGACACAGAGATTAAGAAGGAAAGAGAGACACAACGAGAGAGAAACCAAGGACGGTGACAGAGACGGAGCGAGACGGAGGAAACCTAAACAGGTCCATGAACACATGAAGGCTTCCCTCTGATCAAAGCCATGCATCAGTTTAAACAGGATGCTGGATGCAATAAATACTCATCAAGGCGCCCCCGTTTGAGAAAGGTTTGATATTAAAGGTCCCGAATCTGTTGCAAATCCAAAACACGGCGAAGCGTTCCGCCGCACAGTCTTGCGCTCGTATGTTTGTTTGTTTGAAACATAAACTTCAGCTTGTGAGTTGCTGTTGTGGAGCCGTGGTCGCACTGAACAAAAACAGTATAAGTAGAGCCCATATCTGCTGTTCAGAATGTATTTTATTGTAAACGCTTGTACTGTATTACTGCAGGGACAGTATGGATAGGGCCTTTAACACATACACAGTATACGCATCACAGATCTGGTGATCTATAGCAAGTCGATCGTGTCATTTCATGTGGAGAGAAAAAAAACCCTGCGGGGATCATTTCCAAATCCTTTTCCCACCCGCTCTCTGGCTCCAGCTGTGTTGTGTGTGCTGAAATCTAACCCATGTGCTGCACGCATGGCCAAGTCATCCTGTACCAGATGTGCTCTCTCTCTCTCTCTCAGATATCCGTGGGTCTGTGTGTGTGTGTCTGTCTGTCTGTCTGCGTGCGTGCGTGTTGACTGCAGGGCCTTTGTAATGGACATGCAGGCCGATCCACTGTAAAATCTCTTTGGTTGCGGCGTTTTACTCTGCCAGGACGATGGGGAGTGGATAGGAAGCGACACGGGACTGCCAGCCGGGATACATACAAGACAGGAAACAGGCTGTGATCCACTTTATGGATTCGTTCCTCTCAAACAAACCCGGTGTTTCCTCAGTGAAGATGTTCCACCACCGTGGATGTCAAACTATACCACTCACGAGTCACGACATGGTCATGAAAGACCATAGAACAAATTCTATGGTCTTTCATGACCATGTCGTGACTCGTGAGTGGTGACAAAATATTGCTATTATATTTTTATTTTTTTACCGTTCCTACAATTACTTTCAATTTTCATTATTTTTCCCCAAAACATTTGTGATCAAACTAATCAAAGATTAGTCCCCCATGATTAAATAACCCATGGGCGGGAACCCCTTTTGGTGTTAGCATTATGTTATGCTTTAGCTATTGAAAAATAGCAGATCTACAAGCTCATAGCTTGTAGGTCTGCTATTTTTGAAAAATGACTGACGACTGACATAGCTTTTTCAGAAAACTGACACAATGAGAGAGAAACCAAGAAAGGTGACAGAGACAGAGCGAGACGGAGGAAACCTAAACAGGTCCATGAACACATGAAGGCTTCCCTCTGATCAAAGCCATGCATCAGTTTAAACAGGACGCTCTGTTTGGTCCACCCGAAGCAATAAATACTCATCAAGGCGCCCGTTTGAGAAAGGTTTGATATTAAAGGCAAAACATCAAACTAAGATTTTCAGAAATTTTCATAGAATAAAAGGCAAATGTTTCAGAAATGTATGAGCTTGTATATCAGCTATTTTCGCACTTTTTGAAATAGTGCTTAAGAAATGATTTTATGGTGTACTTTTTTAAAGTTTGGGTCGCGGGAAGACACCGGTCTTGCTGTGTGTGACGATCCCTGATCTAAACAGGTCTTTTCTGTGACATTCTCCGACAGGGTGGCCAGATCATGTCTTCTCTTCTCTCTCCTCTTTCATGAGGGAAAGTCAGAATTTATACTTTTGCAAAAAGCTGCTTTTGGTCCATCCAGTTTTGAAATGGTCCAAACAGCTGCTCTGCTGCAGCTCGCGTTCTGTCCCACCAGAACCGTTTTGCACCCAAACGTACGTCATTTTGTTGTCGATATGGGAAATCTAATCCTATAAGTCACGATGAACCTTTGACATTTCACATTAACACAGCAGCAGCAGCAGCAGCAGGGTACTAGTTATGGCAGTTTCCCTTTACAGGGCAGACAGTCCCAGTGCTATTACAGTACAACCAGACCAGGCTGATGGGGGTATATATTATATATACTGATGGTAAACACACTCAAACTGAGGCTCGGGGATTAAAAAGTTGTCCCTTGGGGGGCATGTAAACAGTCCAGCGACTATGTTTCCTGTAAAAACGCTACTCATTAGAGAAGATGGCAGATGAAAGACATTTTGGCCCTGGCTTTTCCAGGTCTAGCCAGAGTGCCCCCCGCTCCCACCAAAAGAAAAAAAAGAAAGACAGGAGAGAAGAGAGGAGAGGAGAGGAGAGGAGAGGAGAGGAGAGGAGAGGAAATAGCAGAGCCCCCCCACACACACACACCCCCAAGGAGGAGGCGTTTCCTGAATGCATATTTAAGTTGAATCCCAGACTAACCACGTGAACCCCAGCATCCATTATTCCGGGGGGGGGGGGGGGGGGGGGGGGCATTAGATGAAAACATTTTTGCTTATTTCTGGAGAAGAGATTTGGTGTAGGCAGAAAACCCTAACCCTTCAAGAAGACAAGTCAGAGCCAACTTAAGTCCAGTTTAGAGTGTTTAATAAGTGGCTAAAGGAGGACAAGCAGTAGGAAGAGGATCAGTGGTTCTCAACCTTTTCAGGTTGTGGACCCCCCCCCCCCCCCCAAATAATAAGTATATTTGAACTGGGTATACGCCCCCACCCTGACGAGCACTAGAGGAATGTAAGTTGAGGCATTACATTTAGTTCAGTTCCACAGATAGATATTGTGAAAATAGCCAATCTACAAAGATTGTAGATTCCCTCTAACCACTTCATTAGAGCACGACCGATGATTTTGGGTCCAATGGCTTTTTTTTCTCCACTGGCTCTCAGCCCACTGATCACGGATGTTTTAACTGATATCGTGTCCAAAAAAAGTGCGGAACCAATTCCAATTAATTTGATCAAAGTTTTTTCAAAGAATAGAAAATTCAACACATTGCGTGTGAGCCTGTAGAATTGTAGATCTGCTCTCAATGAAAAAGTTCTGAAAACGTTCCGCTTTAATGGCATGTCGAAAATAGGAAGGGCAGGTTGAAAGTGGTTACAAATGGGGACACACACACAACAGCTGCATAGCTGCAAATTAACCCTCAGCTAACCCCCCCAAATAATCACTGTCCCATTGGCATGAAATGTAAAACACATGTTCACACAGAGTCGAGATACTTTAGACAAACTGCGAAAAGGGCTGCCTCGTGTTTAGACAGAGGGTCCCGTAACAGAAAGGTCACAGATCCAACGAGCATGCTTCTATATCAATACTATCCAGAAGTCACTCAAAAGTGTCTGTGAGCGAGATCCTACGCCTATGTGTTGCGTTGGACGACTTTAAAGCGGTCTGTACCAAAAGCTTATTTATCACAAAATTGAACTATTCTCCCACAAAATGGGTTAATAGTGAAAATAGCAGATGTACAAGCCCACTGCAACACAACGCACTGTGAACTTATTTTTATAGCTATACTATTTTAAAACTGTGATTTATTTATTGGTGGTTAAACCTTACAAAGAGTTCAGTGCCTTACTGAAGGACATTGTGTCAGCAGGACACATAGGACAGTCAGTCTAAAAAATACCAAATCCTAAAGGACGACTTCCATCCATTCCAACCTATTTTCATATAATTGGTCCTATAATTAATCAATGCTCATTATGATTGAGCATTGAACCATGAATAGCGTTTTGTGTTTTGCCTAATATTTTGGAGGCCCACTTGCAATATATCCGCACGGCCCGCCGCAGGTTGAGAAAAACGAGTGGTGCATAGGCATTTCTTATTTAATTTATTTAAAGACCTTTTAAGCGCCGTACGAAGCCAACTCTTGTCGTGACAAATCATGACAACACACACAATTTTTCGGGCCAAACAAAGAATTAGAAAGTAGAAAAAAACGGCAGGTTACAACACTTTTTTGGTTGTTTTTCTTCTTTCTAATTATTTGTTTGTCCCGAAAAATTGTGTGTGTTGTCATGATTTGTCACGACAAGAGTTGGCTTCGTACGGCGCTTAAAAGGTCTTTAAATATATATATTTTTTAAATGCCTATGGGAGAATGCATTGGGTTTTCATTTCCTGGGCCACTCGTTTTTCTGAAAGGGGGAGGAGGGACTGCGACGCTCTATAGACCAGTGGTTTCATTCATTTTACTCTTGAGGTTTGATTTTGACCTCGATCCATTTGATTACATTGTACACTCTCAAGAGTTAAATTATTGTTAAAACTTGCATTACTTAATTTATAAGAAGTCTACGCAATTAGAGAATGTAGAAGAATTGGTATCCGTTGCCTCTCCTATGGCTATACCAACATACATTTGGAAAGAATTGTGGACGAAATCTCATCCAACGAAACCCAACATGTTCTCTATAGTTTTGGGTCCGAGGGGCTAAACAAATGTCATCAAAATGGTGGTCCGTCCCGTGGCTCAAATACCAAATACATAGTGGTCCTTGTCGATATGAAAAAGGAGTGAAAAAAACCACTTAGCATATAGATAAGACGCTCATAGGCACCTACATTGTCCACGATGGATATGATAAGATATGGATATGATAGATAAGACGCTCACAGGCACCTACATTGTCCACGATGGATATGTCGCAGCCCGGCTGGTCCAGCAGCAGCGACACAATCTCAGCGCGGCCGTGCTCGCTGGCGCACATGAGCGCCGTGGAGCCCTCGTCGTCCTGGACGTTCACGTCCGCGCCGCAGTCCAGCAGCGCGCGCACCATCTCCTGGCGGCCGTGGCTAACGGCTAGCATCAGCGCCGTCTGGCCCGCCTGAATGGGAACACAAAGATAGATAGGGCAAAGACGTTACAGTATAGAGGGTATGCGAGTGACATCGTCATCAAACCAGGAAGTTACGCAGGAAAGCCTACTGAGTGGCAAAAAACTACTTTCTGCACCTTGACAGCCCCATATACATCCACACAGAAAAGTCATATATGATTGCATTAAACAACGTTAAACAATGTTAAACTCACTTTGCCTGTTGCTTTGCCACTCGATGTGCCATTCACTTTAAGCATGCGCATTACGGAAGGTACAGAAGAATAACGTCACACAAAATGACACCCTCTAAGAAATATGAATACAGAGGAATCAAAACCTTTTTTTTTTTTTGCTAAAGTTTATGCCATACAGTACATCAGTGTGAGGTCCGGGGAACGTCCCAGGGGTCCTTGAGGGGGGTTCTAGGGTTCCCCAAGCTTAATTAGTGAATGTATAGCATCAACATCAGTTAACTACTGTACTTTAACTTTGTTATAGATCGTTTAGATTTCCCTTCCCATCTTGTTTCCACCGATAGGCCAAAATAGGGCAACAAGGACGGCAAGTTGAAAATGCCCTAAGTTAGACTAGTGTGTTCATTTCCACATATAACTGCCAACTACTTAACTTCCCAAAAAAAACGTCTTAACACCACAGTCACAAATCTGCACGGTCCGTTGTTGTTCTCTCCCAGCAACACAATAAAAAAGCAAACCGTAATTGGATTGAGAGAGTCAGCGATGCAGCCTCTAGAGAGGCAATGCAAATCACAGTCCTGTGACCTGGCACTCCACACTGGCTGTCAGGCGCCCGGGCCCAACACACAGGGCTTACACAACGCCATTAGAGAGATACAAAGACACGGCTAAAAAAAAGTCATAAGATTCCTGCACGTGCACATTCCTATATAGAATCTAGGGGGAAATCGATATAGTGCAAGCAGGGCCGCAGAGTAAAACGTTTTCAGTGTCTATATACTGCCTAGTGTCTTAATTGCCCAGGGACATACACCTGGGGGGTGAGACGCGAACCAGGGAGACTATTTCCCTGGTGGCCTCTCTCAGCTATGGCCACCCGTAGTAGCGCGTCAGCAAAGATAATCTACTGATTCGTTGAGGCATTCAAGAAGCTCTTCTTTCTAGGCCTTTTTGAAAGACGTCCGCGAAGAGCAACGTCTTCTTGCGCACACATCTCCGAAATGTGTCTCACAACTGCCATCTGACACTCAAGGCTTGGGCCTCGAGTGTCAGGTACCGTACCGTGGCACAACAAGGCAGACATGGGATAGAGAAAGCAGGGAGGGGAAAAAAAAAAGCATAATCGTTTGGAACTCCGAGGGGTTTTGTGCCCCAGGCCTGCAGCCCAGCGAGCCCATGCCGCCCGTTAATCCAGGTATTCACAATATCTGCCTTTTATGAAGAAAAAAGGCACTGCCGACTAGTAGAAAGTGCTGAAAATGAAAACAGCAAAGGGTTGTGTAATGTGAATTTTTTTGTTTACATAACATCATCAGCTCAGACTAGCGGCGCTGCTGCTGTTTGTCTGAATTCTCGTCTGTATTTTAGCCAAATATCCTATAAACAAGTATCCTGCACTCGCTTTTATTTTTAGTGATAAAAGCAGGGAGGGATGCTGGGTGGCAGTCAGTCGGACTCGGGGTGTGGGTGTGTGACATCCTCTGTGGCGACAGCGGAGCGTAGAGAGGAAATACGTCCATGATCCTCCAGAC
This sequence comes from Protomyctophum bolini, assembly GCF_963924005.1. Classification (NCBI taxonomy): domain Eukaryota; kingdom Metazoa; phylum Chordata; class Actinopteri; order Myctophiformes; family Myctophidae; genus Protomyctophum; species Protomyctophum bolini. The sequence continues at coordinate 41,429,630 of NC_137869.1, forward strand.
CAGAGGTTTTCAACTGGTAGTCCGTGGACCACTGGTGGTCCGTGAAGGTATTGCATGTGGTCCCTGGGGGCATGCATTTAGTATGTTTTTTATCGACCACTAGTTGGAAAACGAACTTCAGTTCATTAAGTGACCTGGTGATGTATGATGACGTCAGTTACTGGGAAGTCGGATGTCAAGAACTTCCACAGAAAGGGAGTTTGAATTTCAAGGGAAAGTGAACCGGATTGACTGGTTGAGTCTATTATTGTGCCCATATAGAGCGTCGCAGTCCCTCCCCCTTTCACAACAACGACTGGCCCAGGAAATAAATCCCAATGCATTTTTTTCATAGGCATTTCCTAAAGTATTTATTTAAAGACGGTTACGCCGCGGACAAAAGCCAACTGGGATCGTGACAAATCATGACAATGAACACAATGTTTTGGGCCGATCAAAGAATTTATAAGAAGAAAAAACAAAACAAATAGTGTTTTCTCCTGCCTTTATTTTCTTCTTTCTAATGATTTGATCGACCCCAAAATATTGTGTTCATTGTCATGATTTGTCACGATCCGAGTTGGCTTTGTCCGCGGCGTAACCGTCTTTAAATAAATACTTTAAGAAATGCCTATGAGGAAAATGAACGGCGATTTCTTTTCCGGGTCTCTCTCGAGGGGGGGCGGGACTGCGACGCTCTATAATCATGCAGGTTAAAGGGTAAGACCACTTTTTTTGAGGTTTGGGTTGTGTAGTTACTTTGCCATGATGCAACTCCAAATGTGGACAAGAAATAAAAAAATACTGCTCCAGTGATTAGAAATTGACAATTCAAAATATGCTCCTCATTGACTTGCATTGTAGCTCAAACAGCTCTCAAAGGCACTCTTTTAGTACGTATACAAACACAAACAAAGTTGATTCAGACAATATAGAGCATCACCAAAACTCATGCAGTTTTATTTTTTCATAAAAATGTTAGATTCCTGTTGATTTTACTATTTGAAGATCTGGATCCGGATCCACGGATCCAGTCCGGGTTTTCTTCCCAATAAAATGGACAAATCAACAGGAAGATAACATTTTTATGAAAAAATAAAACTACATGAGTTTTGGTGATGCTCTATATTGTCTGAATCAACATTGTTTCTGTTTGTTTACGTACTAAAAGAGTGACTTTGAGAGCTGTTTTAGCTACAATGTAAGTCAATGAGGAGCATATTTTGAATTATCAATTTCTAATCACTGGAGCAGTTATTTCTTATTTCTTGTCCACATTTGGAGTTGCATCATGGCAAAGTAACTACACAACCCAAACCTCAAAAAAAGTGGTCTTACCCTTTAAGAGAACAGAGTAAGGGCAACCATGCAAAGGAATAGCTCCGGACGACTAGCATATATTAAATTACTGACTCAGACTCTGCAGTTGTCATTGGTCCGTGATCGGTCGATTTAAGCGGTCTGTACCAAAAGCTTATTAATCACAAAATTGAACTATTCTCCCACTTTTGAACTCGGATTAGATTCAGAACAGAATGCCACTGTACTGTATGTATGTGGGGGAGAGAGAGAGAAACCTATGATCATTCTTAGACAGTACATAATTCTCTCTTTGGATTATATTGAAGTTTATCACTTATTTTGGACCTCCTGGAACCCCCTCAAGGACCCCCCGGGGGGTCTCCCTGGATCACCCAGATATCCCACTTTGAGAAGCAGCATTCCTGGATTCCTTGCACACTGAGCTACACCCGGAGGTACATTCGTTCTGACTGGGCCGAGTTCAGTCTCTGGGGAGTCATGTACTCAAGAACAAGCCAACAGGAGTCATTACCAGGACGGAATACAATGTAAATCATGGATAAATAATGTCCACGCAAGTGGAAATTGTTAAGAGCACCAGGATAATTTTTCAATTTTCACAATTACACTGAACATAACATTGCATTGAGGTTGTACCGTTTCTCCAAAAGATAGCAAATCTACATGCTCGTAGATATGCTATTTTCGGCAAAGACATTTGGAGTAGAGATGGAAAAAACAGTTTTTTACTAAGAATAGAGTGGTTAAGTGGTTAAAGAGGTTAAGACCTCTGGAACGCCTCGGTGTCACCTTAGCTTTTAACCACTTTAACCATTATTTAAAACCTTAGCTGGCACCGAGTGCCGCGCTATGAGCTTGTATATCTGCTATTTGCGGGAAAAATCTTGAAAACCTGTGCAAATCTTTGAATATATATTATTTCGCAAGGAATCTTTTTAACTTGGGGGGTCCCTGGAACAGCAATATGTTCAGTTGGACGTCCGCGGTCAAATACCGATAACTCTGGGGGTCCTTGACATGAAACAGTTTGAGAACCACTGACATAGAAACATAGGTTTACGGTTAATAATAGTCAGACAACGCGACCAACGGCACGTCGTAAAAATGGCTGACAACAAACGTGTCAGCGTGTGGAAATGTCCATAGTGGCTGCATTGCATGCTGTCGATATGCCGCTATACAGAATGAAAGCCCTGTGATGTATGTGACGAGCGGGGTTGACGTCGAGGTGACTACTGTGTGCTACTACTACTACTCGCCTGGCTGGCCTTGGCGTTGACGTTGCCCTGGCTGAAGAGCTTCTTCACCACGGCCATGTCGTCGTCCTCCTTCACCGCCGAGAGCGCCGCCAGCATGATGGCCGTGTAGCCGGCCTTGTTCTGCTTGTCCACGCAGCACACGCCTGCGGGGAGCGAGGAGGGACACGGGGGTCAAAGATGAAAGAGAAGTGCTTTACCTTTTCTGCGTCCGTCTACTAGGCGTCTACCATAATGTGGTTGTTTGAGGAAAGTAAGAAGGGAGTAAGAGAAGAGGGCACAATTTGGGCTGGGCGAGTATATGAGAGTGTCTGTTTTGGTTTTGTCTGTTTCTATTTGTATCCGTTTGTCAAATACTATATTGCATATTTTTGAGGGGCGCTACCCCCCTCCTATATATTGTTTTTAGTTCAACGTTTGTTTTAAAAACGCCATTTTTCGCCCTCTACCATTTTGTTCTTGGATACACTATAACGTTTAAGGTTTTTATACAGGGCTTGACTATAGATACAATCATTCACATAGTATGCGGTCGAGCACTCACTATACGACCACAGGCAGACTTACATTTAGTCCCACATACCTGTGATGTCCTCCCATACACTCCTGAGCAAATGTGTTCAAAGGCACACATGTTGATTTAAGATAACAGTTTAGTGGAATTTAATTTGCCTGGCCAGGAGCCAGCAGAATTACAGTGTAGTGTGAGTTACTCACTGACACTGTGTACATGAACCTGGCCTAATGACTTCCACAGCACGGGGGGAATGCATGGAATGCAGATAGGACGATATAATGGTTGGTCAATCACTTCTGTGACTGTAAGGACAGCTTTATAGTTACAGTATATAGCAAGGAGACATTTGTGATTCGTGGTTCGTGGGTTTCTGGGTGGTGTAAAGAGGTCAAGTACCTGGTCATTCTGCCCCAGCCCTATAACCACTGGTGTAATAATCTCTCAAGAACAGATTTCGAGCTATAGCACTATACTGAGCACAGCAGGGGCATTCAGAACGTGCATATACGTTGTTGTTAGTGGGAATGAAAACCTCAAGGCGTCCGGGCGTCCTACAGGAAGAGGAGGGCTGTTTTCAGCCCAAGGTGTGTTTTTCATGCCACACAAAATGCTTGCAATCATGAAAAACCCCTGTTTTGACCTAAATGTTCAATCCATTTCCCAAGGGAGTTGGATTGGAACAAATTGAGACACCTTTATGAACACATTTGTGAAGAAAGCTATTGGTAAGCATTCATTTTGCAGATCAGGTCACAAATTTGGCAAACTTTCCCTAACTAGGTGTAACAGCCAACCCGGTCTCACCCAAACACGGTGAAATAGCACGGATCGTGCATTTCCGTACATAGACACCTATAGAAATCTGTACACGTTACACTGAAATCCTCCCCATAGACCGTGACGGAGGGGTGCCGTCTCTACGGCACTTGAGCCACGAGAGACACCACCGAGCGCGCTAAGGCGCGCAAGTTGCCGCGTCGAACGCTACGAACTTCGGTAGAGCCGACTCAAATCTGAGTTGTAACCCAATAGCACAGAATCGTAAATAATGTCAAAACCGAACTCACCCAAACACGGCAAAATAGTTTGGCAATTCCGCACATACAATACAAGAGTAGTAGTATAATATGTACGGATTTTGGGGGTCTCTAGGCTTGCATGTACGGAATTGCCAATCGGTGTTAATTTCACCGTGATCTCCTTGCTGACCAGGCGACGGGCAGCAGTCCCACCACAGTGACGTTAACTAACTAGGTGCAACAGCGGTGTCTCTGAGCTGACCTGTGTCCAGCAGCAGTCCCACCACAGTGACGTTAACTAACTAGGTGTAATGGCACCCTGAGCTGACCTGTATCGAGCAGCAGTCCCACCACAGTGACGTTAACTAACTAGGTGTAATGGCACCCTGAGCTGACCTGTGTCCAGCAGCAGTCCCACCACAGTGACGTAAACTATAACTAGGTGTAATGGCACCCTGAGCTGACCTGTGTCCAGCAGCAGTCCCACCACAGTGACGTAAACTATAACTAGGTGTAATGGCACCCTGAGCTGACCTGTGTCCAGCAGCAGTCCCACCACAGTATCGTTAACTAACTAGGTATGATGGCACCCTGAGCTGACCTGTGTCCAGCAGCAGTCCCACCACAGTGACGTTAACTAACTAGGTGTAATGGCACCCTGAGCTGACCTGTGTCCAGCAGCAGTCCCACCACAGTGACCTTAACTAACTAGGTGTAATGGCACCCTGAGCTGACCTGTGTCCAGCAGCAGTCCCACCACGGTGAAGTTGGAGTGGGAGACGCTGTAGTGCAGCGCCGTGTTGCCGTTGCCGTCCGTCATGTTGACCACGTGCTTCAGCAGCACGGCCGACACCTCGGAGAACGCCATCAGGTAGTCGGACACGCGCGGCGGCTGCGCCATCTTGGCGCTGGAGATGCGGAACCACTCCAGCTGGACCAGGTGCGTACTGGAGAGCTGCGGGAGACAGTTGGTCAGAATGTTGTCAGCGTTCATTGAGACGCGTCTCATTTCAGAGGGGGTCCTATACACAGATAAAACATTGCATACAATACAAATACAGTACGTTTTTTTATTGCCGAAGCAGTCTGTCCTACATTTGCAAGACGAGTGACGACTTTAAACACGACCTAGTCATGATTGTCTGCCTCCTAGCGACCTTCCTAGTGACCTAGTCATGATTGTCTGCCTCCTAGCGACCTTCCTAGTGACCTAGTCATGATTGTCTGCCTCCTAGTGACCTTCCTAGCGACCTAGTCACGATTGTCTGCCTCCTATAGCGACCTTCCTAGTGACCTAGTCATGATTGTCTGCCTCCTAGTGACCTTCCTAGCGACCTAGTCACGATTGTCTGCCTCCTATAGCGACCTTCCTAGTGACCTAGTCATGATTGTCTGCCTCCTAGCGACCTTCCTAGTGACCTAGTCATGACTGTCTGCCTCCTAGCGACCTCACACGGTGAGTGAACCAACTCACTGTGGTCGTGTTGTGGCGAGAACGTTGGAAACGAACTAAAACAACGGGCGCTACACAAGAGCTTGTTGCACCTGGCAGTTATGACTCGAGTCATTTTCTTGTTTGTAAATGAACGCTCCGATTTGATCACGCTACAAGCGTCACACAAAAAACATCAAAAGTAGCGATGCCACTCACACGCTGGAAAAATCACCGCTTATCAAATAATAAACGATCAAACGATAAGGTGAACCAACTATCGATTTGTGGTTTCGTCTCCCATTATAGACTAGTCAAGTATGAGGACGGTGAAGTGAATCAGATCAGTAGGTAAAACATGACACTATAGTATGAGGACGGTGAAGTGAATCAGATCAGTATAGGTAAACATGACACTATAGTATGAGAACGGTGAAGTGAATCAGATCAGTATAGGTAAAACATGACACTCACCACCTCTTTGCTCTTCAGTGTTTTCACGTCGTCGTTCAGGTGGTTCTTCAGGACGAGACACGCTTCGCGCATTTTAGCGCTCAACTCAAACCTGACACAGACATGACAGGAGGAGGATGGTTATAGATATTTAATATCTGCTACTTACAGTCGGTCACACACCTTCACAGATCTGCACATGATCTAGTGAGTCGACACGCCATGATGACGCACATGACAGCCACATTTGGGAACAAACTGCGTTATTGTATTATTTTGCGTCATCTGCAAAACAATACAATTACTGTAGATACTATAAACACATTGACTGCCAACAACGTAGACCTACGCTGTCTCAGATCCAATGATTGACTGCCATGGACCTATAGATGGCGCTCTTCGTCAACCTATGAATGATGCTATGACTTGCGGACAGAATAACAACCGGAAATCACGTGTGAGTGTGTGTGTGTGTCCAAAAAAAACTCCAACGCTAAAGGATTTATAAAAAATGCTTCTCTCTTTGATTTATTTTCCCAGATTCCGTGAAGCACAGGACAGATGAAAACATATACTAATCACCATCAACAAGGCCCTCAACAATATACTAATCACCATCAACAAGGCCCTCAACAACCATAGGCTCCCCATCAACCAGGTGACGCCAACCTCCCCAGGACAAGGAAACTAACCTGGGGTGACAGGAACTCAATCCCAGATCACATCAAAGTTGCCCTCGCCACATTTCAAACCACAATCAAAACCTGTGTGCGTTTGGTCCGACCCTAAACCTATATAATCTCACAGGAAGCCATGGGTTAGTTTTAACCATGCCACGGGTTAGTTGTAACCTGCCACGCATGTCGGGAGCCACACGTTAGCTTTAACCATGCCACGGGTTAGCTGTAACCTGCCACGCATGTCGGGAGCCACAGGTTAGCTTTAACCATGCCACGGGTTAGCTGTAACCTGCCACGCATGTCGCGTTGTCGAACTCGGACTGTTATAGTATGTCTAACCAACGTACTGTACTGCACCCCTCTTTTCAGAGTCACATTCCCTGCTGTAATCCCGCCGTTACTTTTCTAGTTTTTTTTTTACTTTTGAATCTATTTTCGTTCCTAATAAAGCTGTCTTCATTTCGGTTTCGTAAAGGTGACCGTGAGCACTCAGAAAGGCGCCACGTAAATTGCACATATTATTATTAATATCCTTATTATGAACGTTAAAGGGACACTTCACCCTTTTTGCTAAAATATATGTGTTAATGACATTTAGGAGCTTTAGAACACTTTCCTGGGGGTCTTTATGTGTGTAATATGTGGTTTTAGATATTTTAGATTGTATCAGTGAGCCCAGTGTCTCTGATGTCATTGACACTGGGATCACTTACTTTCTGGACTACATGTGGTCTCAGTAAGACAGACCTCCCCTATCCACAAGGAGGAGCAGTGCACCAAAGTGTTATGGGAATTGTAGTCCAGGAAGGAAGTGAGACCAGTGTCCATGACATCAGAGACACTGGGCTCACTGCTACAATCTAAAACCACATATTACACACATAAAGACCCCCAGGAAAGTGTTCTAAAGCTTCTAAACGTCATTAACATATTTATTTTTTTGCAAAAAGGGTGAAGTGTCCCTTTAAACAGTAACGAGCTGCTGAACACTCAAGGTGCGTATACATACTTCTCCTTGACGGCGGCGGCGTCCTCCTCCGAGGCGTCCCCCTTGGCGGTGTCGGCGTTGGCGCGCAGCGCCTCCTCGTCCGTGTCGCTCTCGTCCAGGTTGACGTTGCGCTCCTCGTCCGACGTGTCCTCCAGCGCCGCCTCGTCCTCCTCCGTGCTGTCCTCGGAGCACTCCCCCGACGAGCTGCCCTCCTCTCCCTCCACCTCCTCCTCCTCCTCCTCATCCTCCTCTTCCTCGCTGGACGTTGATTCGTACCTGGGGTGTAGGGTGTAGTCGACACGTATACACGGGTTATAGGGATGTCACCGTTAGACGTTTTAGAAGTTGGCGCTTCATTCTCACACACAAATAATTGCAATTCACGATTTAATTGTGGGGTTTTTTTTGTGTTTTTTTATTTTGATTTGCTTCATGTCACAAATTGGCACAAGGCAGGTAATGACAAATAACTTAAATATACTAAGACATTACTACATTATTGACACATTTAATAATTGTATAATTTTTTGCAAGCAAGCTTCTCATTTCTGCTAATTTGGGAAAATGTCAGAAATTAGGACTGAACATCGACAGACAGACAGACAGACAGACAGACAGACAGACAGACAGAGGCAGAACCCCTACTAGACAGCTCGTCTTCTCCTATAGGGCCGTAAAAAGCGGAGAAACTTCCCAATGTGTTTGTTGTGTCTCGCTTAGTTTCTACGTTGCTGGAAAATGTCTGCCTGCAGCCTATACACATAAAATGCATTGTTTATGGTCACAATACCATCCGGTGAAAGGCTTAAGACTTTTTTTTACAGGGGCCAGCTAAAATTCCATCCACCTGTAGGTGCTCTTTTAGAGTGGGGTGAAGGAGTCACACCATTTATGACTTTTGGTAGGTTATTCCAACTTTCTGGTGGCACAGCAGCAGAACGAATTCGACCTCATTTATACATGATACACAAGGATTACCGGTGAGTGGAATGTGAGGGAGAAGAATGCCTAAAAAAAAAACCTCCGGCGGCCTAAGAGAAGTGACATTCCCTGGGATAAACGTTTAACATACAGTACTGTAGGTACAGTAGGCTGCTCATTGAAACCCCACCGTTTGCTGTTTTGACGTTGGGTTTGTGAAAAAGACCAGCTCAAATATACTCAAGTACTGAGCTGAGGTCATGCTCAATTAAGAACTGTTGGCTGGCAGAGGGCAAATTGACCGTAGCCAGCCAAAAGTTCTTAATTGAGGAGGTCAGCATGACCTCAGCTCAGTACGTGAGTATATTTGAGCTGGCCTTTTTCACAGGTTTCCTGCTACAGCGCTGCTACTCACCCTCCGTTGAGAATGCCCACGAACTGCAGGCTCTTCTTGCCGGTGGTTCGGTTCTCCGCCGAGTCACTCCCATCCTTCCTCTTCATGATGGATTTCAACATGCCTGCAGACACACAGAGGAGAGGATGCACATTGGGGCATAATGGGAGGGATTGACATTATGAACCCCAGCGTCCCTATTCGGAGAACATTCGGAGCCCTGGGTATAATCTCTCGGGCCAGACAGTTTGTTGACTCAAATGTCTGTGCAAAGGAGAAGCTCATCCTTCCGTTCGGTCTTTGTCCAAATATAAATCAAAATAATCGCTTGCTTATCAGAAATGGAAATGCAATAATCTATTTTAAAGATGTTTAAAAAAAATATGTTTTCACGAATGGATATGACAGACACATGACAGCTTCCTTTCTCTGCTTTCAGAAGGTGTAGTTACAGTCCAGACTGTCTATATGGCATTCGGAGATTGTGGAATAGGCGAGACAACCCTGGGGGCAACTAGACTATGAACTATATCGGGTTTAAGTGCTTAAAAATAAAGCACATACATAGTTGTAGCAGCCTATACTTTCCTCTCAGCCTCATGGCCTAAAACATATACAGTAACAGTACATGATTTTAGATTATCCATCGCCAGAGACAGGAAGATATTTGTCAATACACAGGATGTGACGTCATCATCACTCTCCCTTTCTGATGTTGGGACCCCTGAACACCAAGAACCACCTAGAAAGAAGTGTGTGTGTCTGTGTGTGCGCGTGCGTGTGTGTGTGTGTGTGTGTGTGTGTGTGTGTGTGTGTGTGTGTGTGTGTTTGTTAGGGCTTTAAGCAACTAGTCGACTATCCAACTAGTCGACTAGTAAATCCACTAGTCGACCTTGTTGGTGCTAGTTGACTAGTTGATTTTTTTGGTCGATTTTGTAGGCCTCAAGATCAGGTAGATTCTAGTTATAGTCACCAATGTACACAGTTTTAAATGTACAAATATTTATTTCCCAAAAAAAGGAAAAATAATAGGTAGTTAAACAACTAGTCTAGTAAACTAGGCAACTAGTAAAAATGACTAGAAGTGAATGCCCTAGTGTGTGTGTGTGTGTGTGTGTGTGTGTGTGTGTGTGTGTGTGTGTGTGTGTGTGCGTGTGTGCGCGTGTGTGCGTGTGTGTGTGCGCACGATAGAGTGAAAGAGAGTGTGTGAGAGAGAGTTTGTCAGACGTCTGGCAGACAAAGACCTTCTGTGATGTGAAGGTACGTTTGATGGATGTGTTGACAGGGGATTCACCGTGACATCATTCATACCTTCAAGCTGTGTGCGCGCGCGTGTGTGTGTGTGTGTGTGTGTGTGTGTGTGTGTGTGTGTGTGTGTGGGCGTGTGTGCGTGCGTGCTTGAGACTTGCATGCGTACTATTATTACACATACTTGTGAGGGCCAGATGTCTCCACAATTATAACAGGATTTGAGAAATGCACTGTACGTACTGTGTATGAGGACAGTTTTCCTGGTCCTCACAAGAGAAATGCTTGTTTTTTTATGCGTTCAAAAAGATGTTTCGAGTTTTACAGTTAGGATAAGATTCAGGTAGGGGTAACCCATATGGAAAAAAAAGTAGAAGAAACATATATGTTGTCCTGTTGCCTCCAATAGTAAGTATTTACATTTTTTATGTATGTCATTTACATGTATGTCATGTAAAGTACATACTAGATTTTATATGTGAACTCTTGAAAGTGGCACCTTTCATACAATCCTCATATAAGACAATAAAGTGAATCATGTATGAATCAAGTAAACAACATGTATGTGATCTATGAGGTAAGTACATGGCAAACTGTATTTTCCTTACATGTTCCATACAATGTTTGTAGTTTTAAATTATATGAGATATATCCTTTCCATATATAAAAAAAATACCATTATAGTATGTATTTTATAGTTTGTAACCATTTCATTTACAAGAAAAGTATGCTTCTTTTATATGATTTTTATAACATTGTTATATGTCAGCCAATACATTATACCTTATAGTTATAAAAAAAACATATGTTTTATCTATGACTATATATAAGTTTTTATATGTGAAGTGTATGATAGGTATAAAAAACATATGCGCTATAGACCCCTGGGAGATAGTTGCTGAGATAGAGCACCACACCTACTATACCATCAACTCCAAATTCTTCCCGCATCACTTACCGCACCCAAGCTGTGCTACTCATACGCTGAGTTGCCAGTGCCCAGGATCGAACCCACGAACTTGTGGTCTTAAGGCGAGAGCTCTACCGACTGAGCTACCCAGACACATCCTGACATATGTGAAGTGTTTGATATGCTCTCTTTATGTTTTTTGTTTTTTTTAGAAGATTCTTATAAGTTACCATAGCAGTATAAAATAAAATGCATTGGGAGGTACATGGGGGGACAATGGTGGTGACACTGGCTGGGGGGGCACTGGTTGGGGGGGCACTGGGGGCTTGTGTCACACTGGGGGGACACTGGCTGGGGAGGACACTGGCTGGGGGGGGGGGGGGGCATCACACTGGGGGGGCACTGGGTGGGGGGTGTCACACTGGGGGGTCACTGGCTGGGGAGGACACTGGCTGGGGGGGGGGGGGCACTGGGTGGGGGGATCTTAAATAATGTAGGAGTCATAAAATGTAAAAGGGAATACAACTCATTATTTTGTCATCTCATGTTATTTCATTGTAAGATTAGGTTTTGTTTAATTTGGATGTCTCTGTGACATACATGGCCTGTATTGTATGGTTTCTATACAATATCCTATCAGATTTTGGTTTCACTGATGTTTGCCCAACTCTACAAGTTTGACAACACACATATGTATTTCAATTTATACTAATTTACTAAGAATATTGTATGTGGATTTACCGTCACATATAGGTCTTATAAGATACAAAATTATATAGGTTTCACTTTACAAAAACTTACTATGGCTCTTATATGTGCTTTGACTGTTATATATAGTTCCTATAAATGACAAAATTATATAAGTTTCACTTTACAAAAACGTACTATGGCTCTTATATGTGCTTTGACTGTTTTATATAGTTCCTATAAATGACAAAATTATATAAGTTTCACTTTACAAAAACGTATTATAGCTCTTATATGTGCTTTGACTGTTTTATATAGTTCCTATAAATGACAAAATTATATAAGTTTCACTTTACAAAAAAATACTATGGCTCTTATATGTGCTTTGACTGTTATATATAGTTCCTATAAATGACAAAATTATATAAGTTTCACTTTACAAAAACTTACTATGGCTCTTATATGTGCTTTGACTGTTTTATATAGTTCCTATAAATGACAAAATTATATAAGTTTCACTTTACAAAAAAATACTATGGATCTTATATGTGCTTTGACTGTTTTATATAGTTCCTATAAATGACAAAATTATATAAGTTTCACTTTACAAAAAAATACTATGGATCTTATATGTGCTTTGACTGTTTTATATAGTTCCTATAAATGACAAAATTATATAAGTTTCACTTTACAAAAAAATACTATGGATCTTATATCTGTTTTGACTGTCATATATATTAACTACAAGTTTCATGTAAAACATATACAAATTTAGTATTTTTTTTTCCATATGGGAAAGGTTAGGCATTTTTAGAGGTTAGGTTTAGTGGTTGGTGTTCTACCAGATTTATACTTGGTTACATGCTGGTGTCTCTCACACACACACACACACACACACACACACACACACACACACACACACACACACACACACACACACACACACACACACACACACACACACACACACACACACACACACACACACACACACACACACACACACACACACACACACACACAGAATTAACTTGTAGATCAGTTATTTTCGTATAACTCAGGCTTGAGAGTTGGGGTTCAAAAACCTGTATCCTGTATTTACATACTGACTGGCTAAACTACTGACATATGGGAAAACTGCGTATTCCAAACGTTCCATTAAAATATTGTGTCCACCCCAGCAGCACATATCCTGGTTACTCCCCCACACTTTGGGGAGTATACACTGATTTCACAAAAGTCATGTAAACAAAAATGCTGGCTTCCCTTTCCAGGAAAAGGGACTTAAGGGAAATCAGGATAACACAGTTAGATTTCTTTCTTTAGAGACAAGGATACCTGGGGTTGTACATTATACCCTTTTATGCCTCACTTCCAGTCTTCCACTAAGCCGTTTGTGATGTCCGTAAATTCCGTTTAGTCCATTCCGATTCCTTCCCATACGGCGTTTGCCTCGGTATGTACGTTGACATTTATTTGTACTTTTTGCTCTGAGAGCCCGCGCCCCGTGTGAAACTGCAGAAAACCATATAATCCAAGTCAGTTGCTCGACTGTGTTAATAACAACACAACTGTTCCCTTTTTTTAGAGTGCTTTTCGGGGTGCTCAATTTGCACTTTAACACATTCATTGCTTTGATTCATCCGTGAAACGAATGCATTTCCGTTGAACAGTAGACACTGGAGGTCACTTAGTGTATAGTATTAAACCGAATTAGACGAGACATCACGCAGAGTTCCGTGGAAACGAGGCGTTATCCGGGATTTTTTTTCTGTGTACAGCGCAGTCTGTAAACACATGTGTTTGGAAAACACCCGGTTTTATGAAAAGAGACTCTTTCAAAGAAACTCTCTCTCTCTCTCTTGTCACCTCTCTCTCTCTCTCTCTCGTTCAAACGCAGATGCATGTCCTGGATATAACCGCGACAAAGTATAAATATAGCACGTATAAGTGTTTAACTGAAGTCATGCTGAATATGAATGTGTCTAAAGATAGAAGGCGGTGGGGATCACAGCGAGTAGGTTCACGACAGACAGACAGACAGACAGACAGACAGACAGAAGGGGACACATAGAGAGCGCGGGGCTCTTGCGTGCGACAACCGGGCGATCACATATTATCACTTAACGGATTCAAGCGGCTATCGAGTTCTTCTCACTCTACTTTTAGGAAAAAGGGGGAATTCCGACCAAAAACGCAGAGGGTTTAAGTTGATTAGTTGTCCAACGTTTCATTCTGCAGGGACATCAAACACTCCGGCTGGACAATAACAGATGTGGAGTTGTGTGTGTGTGTGTGTGTGTGTGTGTGTGTGTGTGTGTGTGTGTGTGTGTGTGAACACAGACGGAAAATTTGATGTCCGAGCTGTCCAAGAAAATATACGTGGCGCTTTCCCCCACATGCTGTGAATTATATTAATACAGCTGCTTGTTTTTCAACAACAACAAGGGATGTATTATGTATAGTATTTATTCAATGTGTGGAATCATTCTTCATTGTTGTCTGACTGTCTCTTAGCTGTCAACACGTGTCCAAACCAGAAGTGGTGTAAAAAAAAACATTGCTTCTCAAAGTGCTAGCTAAATGCTAGCTAAATTAGAGATGGTTAGGAATGTACAAACCATTTGGTTCCATTTGTAAATTAAAACAGTGATTTTACAATATGAATTGGGCTCCCCGAGATAGAAATACTATGAAATGGGGGTCCGTAGCCTATATTTTGATACCAATACCTTTGTACTTTTACCCAAGCAAATGTTGAATTATGGACTTTTTACTATTCATAAAACGTATGTTATTTAATATATGAATCCCTCCCCCTTTCCAATTTAATTGCCCCTCCTGGCAGACACAAGCCTGTAGCCTCTAGGTCAGGACATGCAGCCTAGCCTCTATACTAAAGCACTGCATTGTGATTATTGTGGCTTCGCTGCATACATACATAGTGCTTGTACTATGGAGTGAGAGATGAAGATTATTGAGGGTTATTTGTCTTTGTTGCGTGAAAAAGGCACACGAACACTCACCAGTCTTGGGGTTGCTGCCGGGAGCGTTCACTTTGACCTCCTCGGCGTCCTTCTTCTCCGCTCCACTGACCATCTCCTCGGCCGGGGACACCTGGTACTCCGCGATGGTCATCTGTCTCCTCTTTGGCACTACGGCCGCCGCAGCCACTTCCTGCTTCTTTCCGACCACCACCACCTCCTCCTCAAACACGTTTTCCCATTGGCTCCCGGTGCTCACCACCACCACGGCGACCGGCGCTACCGGCTCCGGCTCTGCCGCTTTCTCCTCGACGTCGGTCTGGGTGCTCTGCTCGTTCCGCTCGGTCGGTAGGTCCTCCCCGCCGCCGACGCACGCGTCGGCAACGCCGGGGCAACACGAAACCGCCGCGTGCCGCAAGGTGACCGCGTGTGTTTCTACGTGCGCGTGCGCCGTGTCCGGCTTGGCCAGGACCCCTTTGTCCAGCATGACTCTGGACTTCGTCTCCTCCACCTGGGCTTTCAGGGTGTCCATCTCTCTGTCCGCTGCGCTCAGCCGGTCCTCCAGGGCCCCGATGGACTCCTGTTGGAACTTGATGGTGTCCTGCAGGGTGTCGATCTCCCGCTGTGCCTCGCTGGTCACGCCGAGCAGCGACTCCATCACCCACACCTCGGCCTCCGCCGTCTCCGCCCCGGCCTGTGTCCCCGCCTCCCTGGCCGCCGCCGCCGGCGCGGCTTCCGTCCCCGTGCTTTTCTCGCAGACCTCCGCCGCCGCCGCGGTGCCCTCGCACGCGTCCCTCGTGCCCTGGCTGTAGCGGAACACGACGGACTCCATCGACCTGTCCTCCCCGACGGCCACCGATTTCGTCTCGACGACGACCGCCGCCGCCGTGACTTTCTCCTGGACCTTCTCCGAGGGACCGCCGCCGCCGCCGGCGCCTTTGCCCTCGAATTTCTCCGTCAGCCTTTTGAGCTCCCCGGACTTTGCGGGGCTTTTGCGAGCGGGCGAGGCGGGGGGAGTGCTCTGGACCTTAGGAGCCTCCGCCGGCGTGAGCGGAGCCTCCGTAGTTTGGGTGGAAGAGTCTGTGGAAGAATGCTGTTTCTGTTGCTGCTGCTGCTGTTGCTGCTGCTGTTGCTGCTGTTGTTGTTGCTGTTGTTGTTGCTGTTGTTGTTGCTGTTGCTGCTGCTGCTGTAGTTCCTGCTGTCGCTGCTGCTGCTGCTGTAGTTCCTGCTGTTGCTGCTGCTGCTGTTGCAGCTGCATCTGGAACTGCTTCTCAGCCACTTCCTTGTCCTGCAGTTAGTTAGGGGATGGGAGGATAATCGTTATTATCGTTTATCGTGAAATTGTCCTCCGTCACACGGTAGGATCAATTATCTTTCGTTGAGCTGTACACTAAGTACCACTTTGTGACTGCGATCATCTGTTCTTTGGTTATGGAATCGAAAGGAATCCGAGATATATACATTTTTCTGGATCCGATAGCCGGGCGGCAACCTGTAGCCACACAGACTTGGTGAAGAGCGCCGTCCATCATAAACCCCTTATAAAGACCACTTGACGTAGATCTACGTCATCGGCGCTTTAACTGCTGGACTAGAATTGACGTGAGTCTACGTCTACGGCGGAGAATGTGTTCAAACCGTCTATATTAAACCGGACCTGTAAAGAGCACATTTGGTACGCATAGAGCAGCGCAAACGTTTCTATCTTCCTGCTGATTACTGATCGTCTGCACCTTTGTTAAATTGACGCACACACACTCCTCTCTCTCTCTCTCTGTCTGACCCTCTAATTAATTAGTCCCTTAATTAGTCTGTCCTGCAGCAGCTGCGTCTATAGTATCGTTCCCCGTTCCCATATACCTGCAGCGTCAACAGCAGCATGTCTTTCTCCGCGCGGAGCTTGGCCACCTCTCTCTCCAGCGCCGGGACGCCCTTCACCCTCTCCTCCATCTCCTTCAGCTGCCTGAGCGCCGTGGCCATCTGCTCCCTGACCGTCTGCAGCTGGCTGGGCGGGAGCGTGGCGCCCACGCCCGGCGTGTTGCGTCCAGACGTCTGCGGGCTGGGCTTGACCCCCCAGCCTCCTCCTCCCTGAGACCACGGGGAGGTAGGCGCCGCCGGCGTGGAGGTCGTCTGCGGTTGTGGAGAGATTGTGACATTTTTTACTTTTACGATTAATAATCGTCCATACAAATGTTCAATTGTGTTTGCATTGAACATTGGAACATAAAAATATTATCTCACAGCGGGTAAGGGCTAGTTAACATAATGTGGGACCGGAACTTACCGAGCCGTCCGTAGCGGCGAGGGGTGGCGGAGCAGCGACTAGGGGGGACGTGGCGGCGGTGGTGGTCTTCAGGCTGGGCTTGGGAGGGTCCTGCAGCTGGAAGCGCCCCCCTCCTCCCCCCCCTCCTCCTCCCCCTCCCCCTCCCCCTCCGTTGTGGTGCTGGTGGCTCTGCTCCTGCTGCAGCCTCCGGCTGGTCTCCAGGAGCGTGCGCTCCACCCGGGGGTTGCGCTGCGGCGGAGGCGGCGGCACCTTGGCGTGACCACACCCCCCGGCGGACAGCGGAGGCGCGGCCAGGACGCTCAGCGGCGAGAGGGAGGAATGGCCAGACGACGACTCGCCGCAGGGGGCGGAGCCGATGCGGTTGCGGGGCGGCGGAGGAGGCGGGAGGAGGACACGGTGGCCGTCCTCGCTGCTCCCCGGAGAGGCCAGGGACTCGGTGGAGGTCCAGCCGCTGGCGCGGCCCGTCCCAGTCCCGCCGCCCACCGCCACGCCCCCCATGGAGGGGCTCTTCTGGGCCTTGAGGCCGCGGCTGCTGTTCCGCCGCACGGAGCCCAGCGGAGCTCGCCGGAGGTTGTGGCCGCTCTCGATCTCCTCCACGTACCTGAGAATGTTCAATGTTTCTCTATGTCAGTCAAAGCACTGCTACCCAGGTGTGGAATGCCCTCCCCCCATCGCTCAAAACAAACAAATCACTGGCTTCCTTCAAGACAGGCCTAAAAATTGACACCTGTCAGCAAGTCAAAGGGAGAGGAGGTGATCGCATCAGCCGCAATGTGCGAAAAATAATCCCCTTCCGATTAACCTTCGGCCCCAACCTGTGAATACTGTATATTTCATGTTTAGAGGAAATGTATATGTTGCCTTAAATTATTATTGTTATATCACTTACTGTTACTGTGTTAACTTATTATTCATGTCATGTGTGAGTGGATAGGACCCGAATGGAAACAAGGCCGCAAGGTCTTTCTTCGGTGAAATCCTTTTTTGGACAAAAATGTCTGACTGTACATTGTGCTGTTTGCATTTATGTTGCCTAATAAAGTATTCAATCAATTTTTCAAAAATCAATCAAGTAGGCACTCGACAAGAGTGCAGTTCTAGTTGTTATTATTCTTACTTGAGGAAGTCCAGGTCCAGCTGGAAGCCATAGGGCGTCTGGACAGAGTAGGAGCCCTGCTGCTCTGTGTCCTCCTGGCTGTAGAGGAACGGAGCGCCCAGGTCTGAAGGAGAACACACAGAGAACAGTTTAATAGAGGAACGGAGCGCCCAGGTCTGCAGGAGAACACACAGAGAACAGTTTAATAGAGGAACGGAGCGCCCAGGTCTGAAGGAGAACACGCAGAGAACAGTTTAATAGAGGAACGGAGCGCCCAGGTCTGAAGGAGAACACACAGAGAACAGTTTAATAGAGGAACGGAGCGCCCAGGTCTGAAGGAGAACACACAGAGAACACAAGAGCTTACAGAAAGGTCTTTTTCATGTCAAGGACCCCCAAATTGACACTAATTAATTAGCCCGTGGACCCCCTTTTAATGGCATTTCTATCTCTGAGACCCCACTTTATATTGTAAAAAATCAATGTAAATTTAACTCTGAGAGTGTAAGAAAAGGTTCCAGACTATCATTTAGCTCATGGGGACCCCTGGAACTCCCTCAAGGACCCCTGGGGGGTCCCCGGACTCCACTTTGAGAACCACTGTTCTAAAGCAGTGGTTCTGGACCCTAGAGAACATGCAGTTCTGTAAATAGTAACAAACTATATTTTTTAAGGTGATTTTTGAAACAAACAATTACAGGAACATACTGTAATATGCAAGAGATACAATATCAAAAGTAAACAACAACAAATTGTCAATAGTGTTAATAAAATAAAGTAGCTTTTCAGAAGCTATTTAAAATATGACACCAGGTTCGTTAGCCTTTGAAAAGCTTTGGTGCCGCCGGAAAAGGCCCAATCACCCCATTGACCCATGAGGTGACGTGAGGTTTAAGTATTCACCTGTTTCCTAGGCTGTGTGTGTTCCACTTCCTGTCGATTTCATTGGATATCATTGGTCATCTGACCAGTTTCATTGGATTTCATTGGATCAAATCGACAGGAAGTGGAACACACACACAGCCTAGGAAACAGGTGAATCAACTGATGGATGGATCCCTATCGGAGGATCTCACGAAGGGTCAAAATGCGTTGACTGTTTGACTGTACTCTGTTGCTGTTTTTACATTTATGTTCAATAAACTATTCAATCAATCAAACTTACCAGGCAGCTTTGGGGGCGCTTGGACAGACTGAGTCATGTTTGTGGAAAGGAAGCTTCAGCTGACAACCTGACGGAGTCAACTCAACACCTGGGGACAGATAGAACACACAAACACACATTGAGATGTCATTTTTGTAAGATATTTCTTTCACACGTACGCACAGTTACAGTAAAGATAATAACATTTATTGTCCCGGGAGGTTATTCACAGGTCTATTCAAACACCCACGTCAAAACAACACATAGCACGTAACACCAAGACAAGACAAAAACATGAGGTCCCCCATTGTACAGTATGCAGAACCATCCTATATCGTTTGTTTATTGCCGCGAGGGGACAAAACTCCTACTAAAACGGACCTTAATTTTCCACGCTATAGATGTGCACACTAGAACGAGACCCCCCTCCATTCATGAGCCAAGGAACCCCAAATGGCTACTTTGCGTAACAGGTTTACATCCTCACTCCACTCGTTCACGGTAAGCTACACAGCATTTTGGCTTCAGGAGCTGCTACTACTGCCTGTATATCCTCTCTGCACGCAACAATGCCTCAGCCACTTGACGTACCCCTCGAAGAAGATAAAGATCAAAGCAAACCTTTAGTTTCGGCTGCTATAGAATTCAAGGTATTCCTTGAGAAGATTTACAAAGACTAAAACTAACTAAAACTGCATGTGCCGTGTGTGTGACATCATTAAAATAGTGTCCTGGCAGTAAAAATAAATAATAATAATCACCATTTACATTCCTGGTAATAATAACGTGATTTTTTGAAGAGGGTCAGAGGCACTCATCGCGCCATGACCACGGCCTTGCATGGAGGCTTATTAGTTGCATTCATTTGTAACTCTGACGAGGAGCGTGTACAAATATAAACAAACGGGTCCATTTGATTACATTTGCACACGCTCAGAGTTAAATGAACTCTGAGGATTTTTTTGTTTGTTTTACTGTGCAGCCAAGGAGTCACATTTGCCAGATGTTAGATGTCTGGTTTTTGAAGCCGACTCCTCAAAACACTGTGGAGGTAGCTAGAGAGTAGTAGACCTGCTAACACACACACACACACACACACACACACACACACACACACACACACACACACACACACACACACTGGAAACCTTCACTTTAAACGAGCTACAGTAAGTGGAACTTCTGCGCTCTCAGCGGATCTAGAAGCTTCTTTACAGGAGCTGTAAAGCCACTACAAAGCAAAGTACAGAAAGACCTGGACAGTTTTATACGTTCTCTCATAGCTCGTTAGCCTGTGTGACACTTCAGCTGGCTCCCCGGCCGTGATGTCTCCTATTCTCATAGTCACGCTTTCCCCTTAAAAGTAAAATGACACTTTGTTAAAAGGTTTAATTGTGTACTTTCCTTGACATGATTTAACTACAAATTATTGGTGAGCTATTTTCAATATTTGGCTATACAGTATGTTGATTAGAAATTGATATGCTAAAATAAAGAATTATCCTCATTGACTTACAATACACGGTTGAACAGCTCTCCGAGTTGCTCTTTCAGCGCGTTACACCAACGCCAACAAAGCTGATCATTTTGTAAAATCGCGAAATCTGAACAAAACAATGGTGGAATTTCGCTTTGAAGGGCTTTGCTTTTTTCCGTTATTAACACATGTACAGTATATGCCAGCACGATATTAATCGTGTTATTGTGTGTTAGGATGAGGCCTTTCAGAGCATTATATTGAAAGCATCGATATTTGTACAGTGTACACAAAACGTACCACACTTGAATAACAAAAGAATATTCTGATGTCGGTGTTCTCACTTAGATTGGAGTCCATTGTGATATAACCCATTCTGATCGGGAACCCATTTTGGTGTTATCATCATGTTATGCTTTAGCTATTGAAAAATAGCAGATCTACAAGCTCATAGCGCGCCACCGAGTGGCGCGCTACGAGCTTGTAGGTCTGCTATTTTTGAAAAATCGAAGAACGACTGACATTTTTTAGAATCTGATCTCAGGTCAGAATGGGTTAATCAGACCAGTGTGTGTCCAGTGGAAACCTCGTGTGAATCTGATCTCAGGTCAGAATGGGATAATACGCTCATCCCCCTCCCAGTCCCATGCATACTGTATACCTGCATAATGGGGACTTTGACCTGATATGAAAAAGCATTGTCAGAATAGCATTTTGATGAATTGTGGTACGTTTTGTAAGCTTTAAAGGTGTTTAAGATATGTTTTGAGAAGTATCACACTTCAGTAACTATAATGCATAGGCCAACATACTGTCCCTCAAAGGAATACATGTTCCTCTTTAAAGTTTCGAGGAATGAATGAACCCCTATCCAAGTAAGAAGAGACAAAGGGACCCACGCGTCCAAAACGCTCCCTATATTCTAATCACGGAAATATTGCTGGCATGAAAGAAGGCTTCCGACCCTTGAACAGTATAACGATAAGTGCACTGTACATACCGTCTTTTGTCGCAACGTGTTTTATATAGTGCCTCCAGATAAGACTATCAGACAAACGACAGTCAGCTCCCGTACTCGGAGGGGATAATATTATGGTCTCTGTCGGGGGGGAAACCTCATACGTTCCAAAAGACTTTTCATGATCCAATTTTAAAAAATGGCGAAAGCAGCAGATCTCTACGAGCTTGCATATCTGCTACTTTCGATGCTGAGGTGTCCTATATGGACCCCAGAATTCAATAACTAATACCAAATGTTATCGTGACTGTAGTCTGTCCATGTTTGTTATCCCAATGCGGTTATAGTTGATTGGAAGCCGTGAGGCTGCTGGAGTGGTAGTGGTGGTGTGGAACCACTGTACACTACTGTACTGTTGTATATACTGTACTGTACTGGAACCACTGTACTCCGTCTCTGTGCAATAAACGGCCTCCAGAATATCCATGACTGTCTATGGACTGTCTGGACCTTCAAAACCTCTTCCAACTAGACCTAAGAATCTCTCGCACTATTTCTGTATACTCGGACCTCTTGTACAAGATATACGTCAACGCTTTTGTGCTACGCTGTATAGTATGAACAAGTACAGTATATGGAGATAAGCGCTTTCTGCGCCGACAGCAACAACATGTTTATAGAGTCGGCTCCTGTATTCGCTTGGAGTTATATGAGCGTCAGATGAATGACTGACGTGCATATCCTGTCGAGTTTGTCAGGCGGCTGACAGACAAAGAGGTTCTGTGAAGGTACGTTTGATGGATGTGTTGACAGGGGATTCACCGTGAGCTCACACCTCCAAGCTGTGTGTGTGTGTGTGTGTGTGTGTGTGTGTGTGTGTGTGTGTGTGTGTGTGTGTGTGTGCACGCACGCGTGCATGTGTGTGCACGATGACTCAAGCCTGTGCACTGATGGAATCTAAGCTCATTCTTCTGTTAGACTCATTGTAAGTAACTCTGAATGCCTAAAAACTAAACGTGGGCGGATACCTGTGTGTGTGTGTGTGTGTGTGTGTGTGTGTGTGTGCGTGCGTGTGTGTGCGTGCAACCCGTGCGTGCGTGACGACACGTAGAAGACGTGCACACACGCACGCCACAGATGAAAGGCGAGGGAAACGCGAAACAATAGCCCCCATAAAAGCTTTTGAACCGAGTCCAACAGCCACAAGGCCGACCGACGCTACTTTTATAGAGAGGATCAGCTGCGCCATAAAAACCACTGTCCTCATGACAGTCACCGCCAGCGCTAAAACCTCCAACAGCTGGCACACACACACACACACACACACACACACATGCTCACCAGGGACGGAGAGAAGAGGCACTGGCTGGGAACGGAGTCCTCTTGCCTCGAGAGCAAAGTGTACCCCTGGGTAGTAAACTTCATTTACTGTGGAACGTGGTGACTGAGTGCGTTTATGCTTTGAGTGGCTACAATTACATAGACGAGTACACAGTAAAAACCCTCACGGTTTATTTGTTTGTGGCGTCTGTAACGGAGTGGGTAGTGGAGTAATGAGAGCGAGCGGTCAACGGTTTGACCCCCGTTCGGCTCGCCGGTCTACAGTACGTGTCCATGAGCAAGGCATTTAACTCCCTAAAAGTCTCGCCACACACAGCTGGGGAGTGTGGCGAATAAACAACCCCCCTGAAGTTATTGATGCAGGTTCATATAGCCTGGAAAACCGTCCCGGTCAGGGAAGTCACATTTCCTTTTCGTCCAGCAAGCTTGAATTTGCTTTATCGCTGCCAACGATGTTCACCTGTGTGAATGTATTGATGACAGAGACAACGATGTTCACCTGTGTGAATGTATTGATGACAGAGCCAACGATGTTCACCTGTGTGAATGTATTGATGACAGAGACAACGATGTTCACCTGTGTGAATGTATTGATGACAGAGACAACGATGTTCACCTGTGTGAATGTATTGATGACAGAGACAACGATGTTCACCTGTGTGAATGTATTGATGACAGAAATAACGATGTTCACCTGTGTGAATGTATTGATGACAGAAACAAGTTCCAATTGAATAATGTGTAAGGAACCCTAACAGTTCCCCACGAGCGCTCATCAAAAAGCCATCTGCTTGGTGAATGCAGAAAGGTAATGTCCCCTCCTCTGGACGATACTCTCCCTTAACTCAGAGTTAAGGTCATCAACACACTGGCGAATTAGTGACGCGACTCGAGTAAATTACCTTCGGGTCGCGGCAAATTTTGACACGGCTGCCTATACGCATCTAAATGCGGACGCGTATATGCGATTATTCGCCACACCTCTCCTCCTCCTGCTTCTGATTATTCGCCACACCGACTCCACTCCAGTCATTTGTGGTCCACGGCCACCCGCCCGTGCCGTCGACAAGATAAAATTATAAATACATACAGCGATGCAATGACAGTTGAGTTGACCAAAGTTTGGCGGAGCCCGCGTGGTGGCTGCCCCACACACACACACACACACACACACACACACACACACACACACACACACACACACACACACCCCCCAACAGCTCTGGTGTGGTGGAGGGTCGGCCCATTTAGACCTGAGGCCTATTCTAAAAAAAAATGTCTTCTAAATCCTGACAGTTTTCTGAAAAACCTATGTTTTTTCTATGTCAGTAGTGCTCAAACTTTTTCATGTTAAAGGAGCCCCAGAAGTATCTGTATTTGGCTGCGGAAACCCCCATCGGAAAATATGTATAGTTCCAGGGACCCCTCCCAGAAGCAAAGACGTTTGCTCTGAAAGATTTCGCCACGTTGTCACGATTTTTCAAAAATATCAGATCTACAAGCTCGTAGCGCGGCACTTGGTGGCCCGCTACGAGCTTGTAGATCTGATATTTTTCATTAGCTAAAGTATAATATAATCAAGACAGTTTGGGCTGCATTATGACTGGTCAGAGCAGGTGTAAAAATTCGACACCAGAGTGAAAAAATTAACAGGAGAATTTTCGCTCCGTGGAAATGCGTTGCTGATGTGGAAGCTTGCGTTGACTTTAGGTGGTTGCACGCTGGGCGCGTTTTTCGGAAAAGAACGCTGCTAAAAATCCGAAATCGCGTCCGGTGTGTAGGGACCTTTTATGAGTTATTTTTTTAGGGCCCCTCCTATGCCCAGCTGTGTGTCTGTGTGTACACCATAGCGATAATTTGATTGGCTGAGCTCGGTTAAGAGCGCCCCTCACTTCACACATTTAAAGCAAGGCAAATTGTTTGCGTTGAATATTGCCCCCCCCCCCCCCCCCCGGGCGTGTAAAGCCCTTTACGAATGAATAAATGCACACTTGAGGAATTTACTGTAGTGTGTATAAATACAGTATGGGGTGAGTAGAATGCACCAAACCTACATTAACTCGGAGTCTGGCGGTAATGATATACTGCGATAAACATCACAGCAGGAATTCTGAAAGCCAAAAGTCATGTTTAAAACCCCCAAAACCCCAACGCTTGCAAAATTAGTAATCTTCAGCTCTTGGTTCTTCTGGGATACACACGGCCTTTGACAACACATCTGCACACATACTGTGTGTGTGTGTGTCTATCTGTGGGGTGGAAACCTCATATGTCCCAAAAGAAACGGTTCATTTTCAGGATTGACATTAAAAAAAACAGCACAAAAAAAGCAGATCTACAAGCGCAAAACAGTTTTGAGCTTGCATATCTGCTGCTTCTGATGCTTTTCTGTGTACGCTGTCGTGTGATCAAGTATAGGGCGTTATGGGGGACACACACACACAAAAACACAAAATGTTTACCCATTTAGGCCTGACGTAAAAATAAAATAAAAGTGACTGTTTTCTTACCTATGTTTCTTTATCAGTGGTGCTCAATATTTCATGTCAAGGACCCCAAAAACTATATGTAATATGTATATATGAATATATGTTCAATGATTTGAGGCACATTTTCACGATTTTAAAAAAAATAGCAGAACTACAAGTTCATAGTGCGGCACTCGGTGCCACGCTATGAGCTTGTAGATCTGCTATTTTTCAATAGCTAAAGCATAACATGATGCTTTAAAACACCAAAAGGGGTTCCCGCCCAAAATGGGTTAAAATATGGACATGCTGTCGTTTGCCCGACGACAGCAACGGTATCATGAGGGTTTGTGTGTGAGTGCGTGCTTACCTTTGGTCTGTGTTGTGTGTGAGTGCGTGCTTACCTTTGGTCTGTGTTGTGTGTGAGTGCGTGCTTACCTTTGGTCTGTGTTGTGTGTGAGTGTGTGCTTACCTTTGGTCTGTGTTGTGTGTGAGTGTGTGCTTACCTTTGGTCTGTGTTGTGTGTGAGTGTGTGCTTACCTTTGGTCTGTGTTGTGTGTGAGTGCGTGCGTGCTTACCTTTGGTCTGTGTTGTGTGTGAGTGCGTGCGTGCTTACCTTTGGTCTGTGTTGTGTGTGAGTGCGTGCGCGCGCACGTCTCTCTGGGCCTGGCGCTGACGGAGTCACACAGATCTCTGCAGCTGGACGACGCCTCCCTCGCTCTCTCCTGCCGGCCGGGGGTCACTACTGCACCCACCCACTGAGAGAGAGAGAGAGAGAGAGAGAGAGAGAGAGAGAGAGAGAGAGAGAGAGAGAGAGAGAGAGAGAGAGAGAGAGAGAGAGATGGAGAGAGAGAGAGAGAGAGAGAGAGAGAGAGAGAGAGAGAGAGATGGAGAGAGAGAGAGAGAGAGAGACAGAACAGTATTAACATACCTAGTTTTTTAGATCACTGTTTCAATTGGTCGCGGACTCAATTTTTATGGGTCAAGAGTAGATATCCCCATTTTTGAGTGGTGCAACCACTCCAAGGAACAGCAATGTCCGTGTTCACCTATGTGTTCATGAGCACCAGTATGACTGGCTACCAGTAGGGGCGCTGTTGTGCCAGAAACAGAGAGAGAGAGAGATAGTATTAGTGCTGCACTGTTGCCTGCTAATATGAGAGAGAGAGAGAGAGAGAGAGAGAGAGGAGGGGGGAGAGAGAGGGGATTTGCACCACTCAGTTCACACGGGTGTGATTTCTTTCCTACAATTTGGAAAAATATATACATTATATTAAGACTTTTAAATAAAAGTAATCTAATCATTTCCGTAAAAGTTTTTTTTTAAAGTTGAGAAGTAGTGAAAATAGCAGATCTATAAAAGCTCACAGCGTGGCACGAGATCGCGCAGGTATGCTATTTTCACTAGTTTTGGGTCCCATCTAATCCGTCTTTCGGGTCTTGAGCTAAAAGCCGCTATTTTAGACAACACAGACAAAACAAGACAAGTTCAAGGCCGATGAGGCATGCTCACATCCTTGTGTGGGGACGTCAAAAGCAATTGTTCATTAAGAACACTGTTATTTAGTTATTTTTGCTTAGCCTATATACTTGCCCGACCTAATCTAACCCTCAAATCCATATGTCCCTGACCCTAAAACTATAACCTCTCACTCTTCTAGCCCTAAACCTAATCCCTGAATTGCCCTAATCCTAATCTCAATGTTTTACTAATTGCAACCTTTACTCTAAAAAACCTTTCCCTCGTGGGAACCAACCCCAAGACATCAACTCCACAAGGTCAGTTTTGACTGGTATATCCCCCGGTGGGGATTTGCGCCGGTTCCCACATGAACGTGCGCACCGCATGCACACATACACAGTGTGCACGCATACACCGTGCACGCGCGCGCGCGCACAGCTCAGAGATACAGTGATATAAACACACACGAGGCTGTGCTGGGTCGGATAACAAAGTTCACTGTTCCATCCAGGAACTATAGAGTGTGTGGTTTCTTCTACTGTTTTTATAATAAACAACACACACACGGTCATATATTTATCTTTCTTTTCATGCACGCTCTCACGCTCTCACGCGCACACACACGCGCACACACACAGATATCTATTGTCCATAGCCCGAGGCACATTCAAGTAGCGAGCTGCAACAGGTCTGTACAATGTCAACAACAACAGACATACCGAGATACTGTCTCATCCTACTGGGGGCGAGCACTGTTGATTTCGTCGACGAATACTATGTCGACCACCTTTTTTCACTGACGAAAACTAATCTAAATGAAAACTATAAGCCACGATGACTAAAACTAAGGAGACTAAATATATTGATTTCGTCAACAAATTAAAAACTAGACTAAAATGTTAGGACTAGTGGACAAGAGATCCAAGAGATCCAGTATAAGTCATTTTACACTTGCTGAAAATAGCAGATCGGCTCTTTTTCGGCAATGTAAAATCAGTCATTATACGACGGCATCAAGGCCCGCCAAAATACATTTTAAATTATTATATTTACTCGACTAAAACAAACTAGACTAAACACCAAGACATTTCCAGGTGACTAAAATGTGACTAAAACTAAATGAAAAAGAGACTATGACTAAAACTAAAATCATAATTTGCTGTCAAAAGCAACAGTGGGGGTGAGGGGCTTTCTACAACACACATAATATGGTATACAAACACTACAGCACTGGTTCAACACATTCCCCAAAAAGAGAAAAACCTTTCATGAATTACACCAAAATTCAATGATTTTTATTCAGTGAATTTCATAATTCACTGAATTAACAAAATAAATATGTGAGAAATTCCATAAATTAGAAGAAAAGAAGTATAGTGAAAGTAGCCGGTCTACAAGCTCACAAGCTCCACGCTTTAGCTACTATAGATACTATAGTAGTACATAATTAGTATATAATGGGGATCACCTGGTGATGATGATGTATTGACATCGTTATTTTCCTGCACACTGTAATTAACTTTAATTGTCTGCGTTTGCTCCAGTGCCTTCCTTCTTTCTTCACAGTAATGACATTAGTCATGATGACTCATCACTAATTCAAGTGGTTAAACGCCAAGTAAAAAAGTCACACCCGCGTAAACTGAGCGGTGCGTGTGCGTGCGTGTGTGTGTGTGACCTGAATGCGTCGTGCTCAGACAGACACACACATACACACACACACTCACTCCATCACTCTTGGGAGCGGCTGGCAGTGGCACTGCTCAAAAAGTTCAGCCCTAATAATAATGGAAACAAATATTCTCTCATGTCCTTCTCTGTCCTATAGGGGTGAAAAGTGTCATATTTACGTACCGCAATATGACATAAGATTCTAAAAATGCTCAGTGCAATTTAGGGGTTTCCGTGGACGGAGTAGTGGTGATTTAGGAAGGAAGGGTGCCCCGAGTCAAACATGTCTGAGAACCACTGGTGTTGTTTTCTACGGTTATCAGCAGGGGAAGGAATCCACCTCTGCTTAATGTCACCATGTCAGCTAACCCCTCTGACCCCTGGGAAACACACACACACACACACACACACACACACACACACACTAGAATCTATGCTGTTAGAACACGATGGTGTGTTACAATAAATAACAGCTGTGAGTGTCATGTTTGGTTTTTTCTCCATTATAACAGCGTTTCTCAATGTCATTGCATTTCCCTTCAAGGACCCCCAGGTTGGTATTTATAGGCAATGGAACCCCATAACTCTGAGCACCTTTTATTTCCGTCAAAGGAACTCGGAACTCTACTGGTTGTAGAACTGGTTCTGTAGATGCTCAGAACTCCTGCCGCTTTCACGGAACCGGCAATGAAACCGGCTTGCGTTTCCACCAGTTTGAAGCACCATTGTAAGCAGGGGCAGGAGTCCCCAGTTGCACCAGGTTCCATTCCAGGCCTTCATGGCCAGGAGTGTATCAAAGTGTCCAAATAATGCGGGGAACAGTTACACTTTTCTTTGAGTCTATCATCGATGTGCAAGCTATAGTCCTCTAGTCCCGCTCAGAGTAATATAGTAAGAGAGTGGCGACACTGGCATTGACTCCCATTGTAACAATGGAATGCGGAAGTGTTCATTCTACAGTATCTCAATGGGATAGTTCCAGCCATATAGGAGCAATGTTTGGAACTATAGCCCATAGGCACCCGCTTTGCGGCGTGATCAAAGCGTGTCGCTACTCTCCTACTCTACACTCTGGTCCGGCTGGTTTTCTCATGGCGCACCGCAAATATGTCCGGGCGGGAACGAACGACTCAGGACACAATAGTTCCGCCTTGGAGAATTTTGGTTCCTACCCAAACTACTGCGCTGAAACTGACACAGAGGCAGTTATAGCGGACCCCCGCAGATTTAATCAATTCTTGTTTTAATGGTGATTATTCACTTGCTTTTGCCAAAACCAGCCAAATAGTGACACAAGCACTTTGGTTCCCTGTTCAGGGCAAGAAAGAAAACCCAATTCATTTTCAGTGGAAACCCTTTGAACTGGTTCAAAATTAGGCAGGGGAAAAAAAAAGAACTGAACCGATTCAACCCCGGTGGAAAATGGTACACGAGTAGGTATAGGCTACTAATCATTTGTAGCCTACATTATCAGGGTTACAGAATACAGATCTATAAATTGTTCACGTGGTTCCAAAATCCTATAACTATCACTGGGAGGGGACCCCCACAATGTTGAGTGTTCTATCAGTTCTATTACTTCTTCTTATATTAGTTCTATTACTCTGTCCATTTGGTTATACCCACTCTCCGTCATTTTAGCATGGGGACCGGACCACCTGGAACCCCCTCAAGGACCACTGCTCTACCGGTATAACTCAGGCATCAGGTCACAGAGGCTAACGACTCCAGGAGAGAGTCCCACCAGACTTCCCACATTAGCGTTAACTCTTAACGACTCTTAATGACTCCACCTGGTCCTTATAGGTCTGTGCCCCGTCGGTGATCTCTCTTCCCAGCTGGACGGGAGTGACAAAAACCCTACGGAGGGGCCCATGCATGCAAGGCCAGGAGGAGGAGGCTTCCGAACCGCCTCGACTGGCTCCTTTCCACAACGTCATTATCCTCGGCTCTCTATACACTCCCGAGTCTCCCACTGATGACTGAGCTTTTCGTAACCCCTGTCCGTAACCGTAAGA